>NW_006778935.1:134120-164461 GCF_000442215.2 Lipotes vexillifer | reverse complement strand
CAGCAGGATGGCACTTCAGAAGAGCTGTTCACTCTTTCTCCCTGGCCCTTTCTCATGACCAAAAAAAATGGCCAGGATTAGGTAGGCAGCCGATGGATAGATCAACAAAAAGGTAACTGGCCACTTGGAAAGGAAACACATGGACTTTATCAGAGCATAACACTGAGGGCGAGAACCATATTTTGCACACTGGCATTAGTGTCACGCTCTAACCAACAAACAAAATCATCTTTAGAAGCTGCATGTGCTGTTTTTGGACACCACTGAACCACCGACTTGATGATGTAATAACCTCTGTCCTGTTGGGAAAATTTGTTGAACCATTATCAATTTTGCTAATCTAATTGGGGGATGCTGCATCTAAGACACAGTTACCTAAATGCAGAAACAAAAGGGAATGTGCATTTATACACTGGACACTCTACTGGGGAGAGGAGGATGGAGTCCTCCTGCAGACCAGCACAGACTCCTCAAGGGGCCCGTCAGTGCCCATCAGCCACAGCGTATTCAAGAGGGTTCCTTTCCTTGAATCCACCATATCACAAGTGACATTTTTTATAAAGTGAAGTATAGTTGATTTACAATGTTGTGTTAATTTCTGCTGTACAGCAAAGTGATTCAGTTACACACATTCTCTTCTTTATTCTTTTCCATTATGGTTTGTCACAGGGTATTGAATATAGTTCCCTGTGCTATACAGTAGGACCTTGTTGTTTATCCATGCTATATATAATAGTTTGCATCTGCTAATCCCTAACTCCCAATCCATCCCTCCCCCACAGCCCCTCCCCCTTGGCAACCACAAGTCTGTTCTCTATGTCTCTGTGTGAGTCTGTTTCTGTTTCTGAGATAAGTTCATTTGTGTCATATTTTAGATTCATATATAAGTGATATCATATGGTATTTGCTTTCTATAAGAGACACTTTTTAATGTAACACGGACTACAAAATCCAACCTTGCGTTAATTGCAGAAGTCAGTGAAAAATTTTATAACAAAAGGCATTTGACATAAATATGGTTGTAATTGTAATTACACATGTTGTAACATGCCTTTTAAAACAACAAAATTCAAATGGCAGGCCATATTCACTTTTGGGAGGTAAAAAGTGATTTGGTTATTATTTTACATTTAGTAAAGTGTATCTAGGATAGTTTCTCTGGAACTCAGATTACTATTATATTTACACACTATTTTAAATTTCTTATATATTTATCTATATACCTGGTATTGTTAAACATTTAACTAGTGTGCTTTCAGAAGTACCTCAGAGAAACTGTTTTCTTTTTCTTACTACCATTTTTAAGTGATTATCTTATTTTTAATAAGCTTTGTAAGAAGGTATGTCAAAACAGGATTTTGTTTTTTCTCAAAGAAAAGGACTGTATGTATCACCATCCAAAGAACATCCAAGTTGGGGCATCTCTGCCATGGTTTGGGACAAGAATTGGCCACACAGCTGTTTCCAACTTGGCTTTTTGATTTACCCTTTTGAGGAGAAAGCCAGGCAAGCATTAGTGCTTGTAAAGGTAGCCTTGAGTTTAAAACAGACCCTGCTCCTGTCATAGAACTCTTAATCCTTCCATGAAAATCAGCCACTTCCTGCAGAAAGCTAGATTAGAGAGAGCTCTGTCCTTAGTCTTTGAATGTAGAATTTGTTGAAGGAAAGACAAAAAGGAGAGAATCAGAGAAGGAGGAAGAAAAACTGTCTTATAGAAGTAGAGCTAGAAATGGTGGTACACTGTGAGTTAATTTGGCTTGTGAAGGTAGCCTAAGAACTAATGCATCACTTGAAACAATGGTTTCCGTGGACATGTTTTACTCCAAATCATACTTACCAAATGTCCTTGGAAATGCAACCCATTTATACACATAACATTTATCAAATGCCTACATCGGTGCTTATGGTTACTGGATTTAATAATATATGTGAAATCCTGGCACAGAACACTCAATAAATTCTAAAAAGCAAAAATTACAAATGAGTATCTTCTCAATCCCCAAATTAGAACAGTGAGTTTTCATTCCTTTATAAAAATTCTGTCCACATATACAGGTAGGAGGTATCAGTACAAACTGATGGCTCTTAAAACACAGTCTACATTTGGTAACTCTTGAGTAGAAATAACTTCACCCTGTAAAGGATGCAGCAAACACAGTCACCGCATTAGATGTGGATGGTATATAGAAGACATGTGAGGTCCCTTCTGATGCTAAGGTGCAGAGACTCAAAAGAATAATGTCCACCTCTTCTTCTTTCTACCCATTCGTCTCTGTGCAAAACCATTCCCCATACAAAAGAAAGAACTGCATGGGCAAGAAAGAAATCTTAACAGGAACGGACAGGCACAGAATGTGTTTAGTGTGTTTGACATCTTATTGCATTTAAAATAACTACAAAATACCAGTTGTCCTTCCTGTTGTAACAGATGGAAGGAATCTGGCACCTTGTCCTTAGTGTGTTTCCAGGAAAGAGACTCAAAATGTGTTTATTACCATGTTTATTGGAAAAGAGAAAAGAGAACTCAGAAGAAATGAACCTCTCAAATCTCCTCCTTTAATTAAAAATAACAAGCTTTTAAAAGGCTGTTCAGCAGAACTTTCTACAATGCCCTATATGTTGGGCATGTGAGCCGTCTGTGAAGCGGCCAGGAGCCCCATGTGGCCTTTGAGCACCTGAGATGTGCTGGTACAAGTGAGGAACTGAATTTTTTATTGTATTTAATATCAATTAATTTTTTTTAAACTTCAATAGCTACATGTGGCTTGTGGCTACCATACTGGACATCTCTAAAGGCTAGGACTTCATAGGTTATCTGAAGGGAAATCAGTAGTACAAATGATTCCCCTATAATTTATCTGATTGAGTTAATGATAGTTTATCTGCCTCCCAAATGGCCGAATATCTATTCTTAAAATAATCAAGTCAAAAACTCCTTTCTAGCTCCTAGTTGTCCACCAGTATACTGTGACAGATTTTATGAGACATTTCTGCCCATAGACACCCTCTGGGCAATTCACTATCACTCACAGTCCTACCGAATGGGAACCTAATTGCTGTGACCTGCACGACCACCCCCCACCTACCCCTGGCACTCCTGGAAGGGCAACTGACCCCAGTGCAGTCTATTCATAGGCTGGCCAATTAGCATCTTAAAACCTGGTGATTAAAGTTAAACTGGGCTGGGCTTCCCTGGTGGCACAGTGGTTGAGAGTCCGCCTGCTGATGCAGGGGACACGGGTTCCTGCCCCGGCCCGGGAAGATCCCACATGCCGCAGAGCGGCTGGGCCCGTGGGCCATGGCCGCTGAGCCTGCAAGTCCAGAGCCTGTGCTCCACAACGGGAGAGGCCACACAATGAGAGGCCCGCGTACCACACACACACACACAAAAAGGTAAACTGGGCTAATGGGAGACATGGATTTAGAATCAGAAATCTGGGAGATTCTGCTAGCTAGCATGCAAATGGGACCAAAGTAATACCGTATGACTTACTGTGCTACAGAGGGATGTGCATAGCATAATGGCCTTGAGTAAATTGGAAAAGGGAAGAAAAGCCCCAAGGAAGCCAGGAAGTCCCGTAGACGAAATAGGAGGAGAATGGCACAGCCCTGCTGAAGGAAATACATAATTGCCTCAACTCCTGACAAGCAAAACTAGCTCCAAAATCTATTTCCACTATGATCACTATGTTTTAGATATTCCTCAGATCCACAGTTCTGTGGCTCCTCACCCTTTTTTTCTGAGCTAATCTGAACGTAAGAAAGTCTCTGTTCTTACATAGATTTAACATAGAAATCTTACATAGATTTAACATAGATCTTTAACATAGATCTTACATAGAAATCTTACATAGATTTAACATACATATGTAGAACTAAACCATCCCTTACCACCAAAGGAAAAAGAAAAAACTTGAGACCCCATGGGTCCTAAAGTTGATGAACCTGGGGATCAGTCCTAAAGGAAGAAGATAACGTGCTTTATAGGGTGGATTTGCTTTTTCTTACATGTTTCTCTTTGAGGGTCTTCGCTTGCTAGGTATTGCTGCTGAGTAATCTTTGCCACTGGAATATGTTTTTTTTAATGTTGGAAAGAATCTTCATAGTTTTTGTTTGTACTTTAATTTTTTTTAGGTTTTTATAGGAATTAATTCTTATAAAGTACATCTTAGACTATACTGTCTGCAGGCAGATGCTCCATTTACTTCAAGAGATACAAAACAACTGGAGCCAGTAAGACAGTTAAGTGATTAGAAATAATGCTAGATACATGGACCCAGAAAATCGTAGAGGATCTAATAAACAGCTTTCAAACCCATTTGCGATTGGCATCTTAACTGACCCTGTTATTTGAATACGAGGAAGGTCACGTGGAAAAGGTTAGGATTTTCTAGTCTGGCAGACAGAGGGTAGAAAAACCTGGCATAATTCTTGCTGTCTTTGGTTGGGTTCCAGCAGAGCCTGAAGCAGGGACTTGGATACATATGACTTACTGAGGAAGTGCTCTCAGGGGACCAGGGTAGGCAGGGTGAAGAGCTGAGCAACGATGAGTCTGCTCTCAGCCTGATCTCAGAGGGAGCTCTGGAGCATTAGTTGCCTCACAGGCAAGGGGATTAACATTCTGTACTCCTGGGTCAGTCACTGCCTGTGAATGTAGCATCTTGGATGGAGAGTCTTTCATTGGCTGAAGGCAACTCCCCAGAGAAGGGGCCGGCTGTGAGCTATTGGCAGCCAGCACTCCCCACAGCTCAGGGATGGTACACAGGCCCAGTAACAGGATCTGGGGAACTGGGTGGGGTATTTACAAAATCTACCACACACCTCTTCCTAAACAGGAGCTCCAGTCCCCAGGAGAAAATGCACATTTTGAGCAAAGGGGATTCTTCAGACTAAGAATGGTCAAAGACATGGAGATCTTGTGAACTTTTTAAGAATACAGGTGATGAACAATGAAATACAGAGAGGGCAGGAATCAAAACAGTCCAGCTGAACACCCACAGAAGCACAGAGAAAACCTTTCTCTAATGCAAGGATGACAAGATGAGGGGTTCTAATACTTGGCAGTGACAAAAGATTCAATTTGGATTGAAAGAGCAGACAGGACCAATGGTGCTTAGCACAAGGCATGACACATAGTAGAGGCTTTAAATATTTGCTTGACATTTGAATGTAATAATGAATAAATGAATGGATAAAACCCTAAACAGGTCAATAATTAATTCATCATTCCCAACATGCACTTCTTCCTCATTCTGTTTACATTATTCAGTTCACATATTTTAAGTTAAAATTTACCAGAGTAAAGAATGTTTTTAAAGAAGAAAAACTATACAGCCATCCAAAATATTTATGGAAAATAAACAAATCAGTCAACTAATACCATGTGTCTTACTGCTTATTTTGGTAGTCACCAGGCTATTTGGTGACAACTTGCTATGAGCAATGTTTAATTTCCAATTCTATAGCACTTCTTTGCAACATCACTGTAAATCAGTAAAACAAGACAATGAAACAAATAACTACTCTAAGCAATGTATGAATTATTGCAATTGGGTCAATCCAAATCTTTTATATGAATATATAAAATATCACACACACAATAATTTTTAAATTTCATAATTTATTATTTTTGAAGGACCTAATAAACTGATTACTGTCTCCCTAGAAAGGAAAATAGAAGAGTATACAGTGAACACTATTGATGCCATTTTTAAACAAACAAGAAAGAACGGGGTGGTTTCCATTTCAGTTTTGCTGAAAAACATGGTGGAGAAGGAGAGGTAAAGGGAGAAAAGGATGTTTTCAGAATTCTCACCTTTTGTTTCAATATGAAAATTCTTTCAAAAGCAACAAATAAAAGAAAATTTAGGAGAATACTGAAAGGGTATATCAGTATAACCACAGACATATAAATACATATGTATGTATGAAACACAATCTTTTCTTTGATATAAAATCATCCTGTGACAATTCATTTCCCAGGGGGCAAAAGAAACTATGTCCATCAACCCTCATAATCCTGCACACAGTTTTGTATATTTGGTGATTTTCAAAATGTTTACAATCATCCTTCAGTATTTGCATGGGATTCGTTCCAGGACCCCCTGCAAATACCAAAATCCATGGATGTTCAAGTCCTTCATGACACTGTATTTGTACATAACCTATGCACATCTTCCCATATACTTTATATCATCTTTAGATTACTTATAATACTGATACAATGTATATGTTACATAAATAGTTTCTGGTAAGCCACAAATTCAAGTTTTGTGTTTTGGAACTTTCTGGAATTATTTTTTGCATTTAAAAATATTTTTAAATTTTACATTAGAGTACAGTTGATTTAATTTTTCACATATTTTTGATCTGTGGCTGGCTGAATGCACAGATGCAGAACCCATGGAAATGGAGGGCCAAATGTACATATTATATATATAATTTTTATAATTTATTTGCTGCATCTGTATTTACTTCAGGTGTTGCATTTTATGTATTAAGTGCATATCTGATATTCTAACAATAAAATAGTGGTTTTAGTATAACCACTTATAAAAAGAGACTATATTTATTTATCTATTTACAATAAAATATAGTGGGTCCAAATGGTTGTCTAGTATTTCAGGGACTCTTGACACTTTACCACTGATGAATATCTAAAGACAGAGGAAAACAGATAGATGTTCGTCAAGGAACTGAGAGCCACATTGTTAGGGGCACAAAATGGTATTCTGTGTATGTGTGTGAGGAGAGGAAGGGCACCTTCTCTTTTATCTCAAAGGGAGAATATTACCTTTCACTTCGTAATATTTTCTGCCTTAATATGAAGCTCAGGTTTTCCTCCGCACAACTCTAACATCCTTTGGCCTTCTAATAAGATGCGCCACATTCATACCCTGGTTTCTGCACTCCAGCCCCAGCCCAGCGCTCCGTACTTACTGGGAAGAGTAGAAAAGTGCCAGGGCTGAGAGGCTCAGGCTGGTAGAGCCCAGAGGCATTTACCTTCTCCTTCCTAGTTTCAATCTGAATGTTTGGGAGGTTGGGCTGGCACCCAGGCTGTGGTGGGCAGCCTTAGACACGAGTGTATCTGGCCACACTTATGCTTCTAAAATGATGCTGGTTGCTGCAATCCCTCCCTTGACAACATTCACTGGCTCCCAACGCTTGCAGATAAAATGTCTAAACTCTTTTGAACACTAGCCAATTTCTCACCCATGGCTTCTTTACCTAATCCTGAAGGGCTGGAGCTTGGATGGGCAAAATTAAACATTTATCTTTATTAACCATTAACAGAAACCGATTATTTCCTTCAATGATGCATGGAGCAAAAGACCATAAAAGGAACAGAGTCACTTGTGACACTTTCACTTATGGGAATCACAGATATTTTCATATCACAAGTTTTTTTCAATGTTCTGGTAACTGCAGTTCAAAAAAATTGAAATGATTCTGAGACGGGCCTACAGTGTTCACCAGATCCCCACCCTTGGCACAAACCAAGGTTAAAACCCTATTCCAGCCTGTTTCTACTACTGATTCCCTCTACCTACTCCATGATTCTCCTATAACTAGGTGCTGTTCTTCCAAAAACATTCCTTCGCCTTTCGTGACCTCATGTCTTGATCTCATAGCTCTTTTCTCGGGATCTTCATCCCTGTTGGAAAATGTGCCCTTTAAGAATGTTCTGGGAAGAACAAGCTTGATGAGGTTTTCCCTGATGTTTAAATATATCTCCTCTGTGCTTTTAAAACTGTTGGTGCATTCCCCGTGCTCAGTCTTTAGCAGATTCTATTTTGAGTCTGTGTGTCTGTCTGTACCATCACACCTATGTCTCTAGATGATAAAGGTCACTTTTTTTCATCTCCCAATTCCTGGTATAGTAATTTGTTACATTGCAGACACTCAAAAAATGTTTAAGGAATAAAGGAAAGGCTATTTTCCCAGGAGTAATGATTAATAAAGCATTCTCAATAGTCAGGGCACAACAGCAGAGTGGCACAGTGATGTGGCAGGACCTACTTGCTTTCAATGACAATTTCTGAGTATAGGATGGTGCTTCCCTTTCCAAACAGAGTTTCCCTTAAAATCAAATTACTGATTGATCGTAAATAAAATTCCAAATCAACATAGCATCTCTTCATGTTATAAGCAAGGCTGACTCCAGGCAAAATGTGATAAGCAATACCTGTCTCAGGAACCCTGACATTCTGTCTCATCAACCTTGTCCTTCCACAGAAGCTCCGAGTGCATCTCCCAGGCAGGCCCTGAGGGTTCTTTTGACATCTTAGCATGTCTAGGGATACTTCCTTCAGCACGTAAACCAGGCCTGTCCTTCTAGGAGTTCACACTTGTCTCCACTCTCTCCTTTTTAAAACCTCGCCTGTGTGATCTGTTCAGGCAGCCTTGTCCTGAGAGAGCTAATGATGGCTTTCAAAACAAGCCTCATTCATCGATTTGACAACTGCTATTGGGTACTCACTGAGCACTTCTTATGTGCCAGGTACCATGATCTAGGATGCAGAGATAAAAGTAGAGTCGCTGCCCTCAAAGAGTTCCCTATTAAGAGGCAATGGGCAGTTGTAACTTACCTGGTTAAAGCTATGTTAGGGAGCACAGATAGAGGCACTGTCTTAGTTTCGATTCTCAGAAGCAGACCTGTGCACAAGAGTTTCAGTGTGAGCCTTTTATTTGGGAGGTGATCTTAGGATGCATGGAGAGAATATGAGGTAGTTAGACTGAAAGGAAAAAAGCAGTCAATACAGGGTATGTTTTCAAACAGGTTATGCCATGAGCAATCGGGGTTTAGTTCTGATAAGCACCTCTGGGTGATGTAGAATGTAACCCAGCATTGTCCTACCTGAGAGGTCACAATTTATTCAGCAATTCCCATTGTTCACTGGTTGGAAACTCTACCTGGCATGTTAACTCTGGAGTTTCCAGCTTGAAATGTGTGTGGCCTAATCAAGGTCCTATGAGGAGGCAAAGTCCTCAGGAGGGCATCCAGGTGCTTGCAGAAAGAAGCTAAAGGTATGTGGGAAAACGATGAGTGCTGAGGAACACTGATAGGGTCTGCTCAGACCAGAGTGGGGACACTGCCAAGGAAAGTTTCCCAGAGGACAGGATGCTTGAGAGGTGCTTTGAGAGATGAAGACCCCTAACCTAGCACATGATCACACTAGCAAACATTTCACGTCTACTTAGCAATTGAAGGATGTATACTCTTCAGTTGCTAAGTGCAGTGTTTTATATGTCGATTAGTTCAAGTTTACAAATTATTCTGTCCGAATCTATAACTTACTCTTTTTGTTCAAGAGTTACCAAGACTTGTGGATTTGTCTCTCTTTTTAGTTTTATCAAATTTTGCTTATTGAATTGACCCTTGAACAACACAGGTTTGAACTGTGTGGGTCCCCTTCTACACAGATAATTTTCAGTAGTAAATACTACAGTACTACATGGTCTGTGGTTGGTTGAATCTATGGATGTGGAGGAACCATGATACAAATGGCTGAGTATAAGTTACAGGCAAATTAATCCCCAAGTTGTTCAAGGGTCAGCTGTGTGTGTGTGTGTGTGTGTGTGTGTGTGTGTGTGCGCGCGCATGTGTGTGAGAGTGCAAGACTTTATTATTTGGCACACAGACGTTAAAAATTGTTGTATCTTTCTGGTGGAATCACCCTTTTATTTTATAAAGTATGATATATTTTTCCTTCTAAAAATGCTTCTCATCTTAAAATCCACTTTAGTTTTATAAACATATCTATACTTGCTTTTTGTTTTAAATTTTGCATCATCTATCTTATTAGCATTATTCCTTCAACATTTATATACCATTATATTTAAGGTAGTCTCCTATAAGCAGCATATAACGGTTATTTCTTTGTTATTTAATCCAATCTTAAAGTTTTAGATTTTTTTTAACATCTTTATTGGAGTATAATTGCTTTACAATGGTGTATTAGTTTCTGCTTTATAACAAAATTTATCAGTTATACATATACATATGTCCCCATATATCTTCCCTCTTGCATCTCCCTCCCTCCCACCCTCCCTTATCCCAACCCTCTAAGTGGTCACAAAGCAACGAGCTGATCTCCCGGTGCTATGCGGCTGCTTCCCACTAGCTATCTTCTTAAAGTTTGGTAGTGAATATATGTCCACGTTACTCTCTCGCTTTGTCCCAACTTACCCTTCCCTCTCCCCTTATCCTCAAGTCCATTCTCTAGTAGGTCTGGGTCTTTATTCCCGTCTTGCCCCTAGGTACTTCATGACCATTTTTTTTTTTTTGGATTCTATATATATGTAAGCATATGGTATTTGTTTTTCTCTTTCTGACTTACTTCACTCTGTATGAAAGACTCTAGGTCCATTCATCTCACTACAAATAACTCAATTTCGTTTCTTTTTATGGCTGAGTAATATTTCATTGTATATATGTGTCACGTCTTCTTTATCCATTCTTCTGATGATGGACACTTAGGTTGCTTCCATGTCCTGGCTACTGTAAATAGAGCAGCAATGAACATTCTGGTACATGACTATTTTTGAATTATGGTTTTCTCAGGGTATATGCTCAGTAGTGGGATTACTGGGTTGTATGGTAGATCTATTTTTAGTTTTTTAAGGAACCTCCATGCTGCTCTCCACAGTGGCTGTATCGATTTACATTCCCACCTACAGTGCAAAAGTGTTCCCTTTTCTCCACACCCTCTCCAGCATTTACTGTTTGTAGATTTTTTTGATGATGGTCATTCTGACTGGTGTGAGGTGATACCTCATTGTAGTTTTGATTTGCATTTCTCTAATGATTAATGATGTTGAGCACTCTTTCATGTGTTTGTTGGACCCTGTATATCTTCTTTGGAGAAATGTCTATTTAGGTCTTCTGCCCATTTTTGGATTGGGTTGTTTGTTTTTTGATATTGTGCTGCATGAGCTGCTTGTAAATTTTGGAGATTAATCCTTTGTCAGTTGCTTCATTTGCAAATATTTTCTCCCATTCTGAGGGTTGTCTTTTCATCTTGTTTATGGTTTCTTTGCTGTGCAAAAGCTTTAAAGTTTCATTCGGTACCATTTGCTTATTTTTATTTCCATTTCTCTAGGAGGTGAGTCAAAAAGGATCTTGCTATGATTTATGTCAAAGAGTGTTCTGCCTATGTTTTCCTCTAAGAGTTTGATACTGTCTGGCCTTACATTTAGGTCTTTAATCCATTTTGAATTTATTTTTGTGTATGGTGTTAGGGAGTGCTCTAATTTCATTCTTTTACATGTAGCTATTGACTTTTCCCAGCACCACTTATTGAAGAGGCTGTCTTTTCTCCACTGTATATTTCTGCCTCCTTTACCAAAGATAAGGTGACCATATATGCATGGGTATATCTGGGCTTTCTATCCTATTCCACTGACCTATATTTCTGTTTTTGTGTCAGTACCATACTGTCTTGACTACTGTAGCTTTGTAGTATAGTCTGAAGTCAGGGAGCCTGATTCCTCCAGCTCCGTTTTTTGTTCTCAAGATTGATTTGGCTATTCAGGGTCTTTTGTTTCCATACAAATTGTGAACTTTTTTGCTCTAGTTATGTGAAAAATGGCAGTGGTAGTTTGATAGGGATGGAATTGAACTTGGAGACTGCTTTGGGTAGTATAGTCATTTTCACAATGTTGATTCTTCCAATCCAAGAACATGGTATAGCTCTCCATCTATTTGTATAATCTTTAATTTCTTTCATCAGTGTGTCAGAATTTTCTGCATACAGGTCTTTTGTCTCCTTAGGTAGGTTTATTCCTTGATATTTTATTCTTTTTGTTGCAATGGTAAATGGGAGTGTTCTCTTAATTTCACTTTCAGATTTTTCATCATTACTGTATAGGAATGCAAGAGATTTCTGTGCATTAATTTTGTATCCTGCTACTTTACCAAATTCATTGATTAGCTCTAGTAGTTTTCTGGTAGTATCTTTAGGATTCTCTATGTATAGTATCATGTCATCTACAAACAGTGACAGCTTTACTTCTTCTCTTCTGATTTGAATTCCTTTTATTTCTTTTTATTCTCTGATTGCTGTAGCTAAAACTTCCAAAACTATGTTGAATAATAGTGGTGAGAATAGGCAACCTTGTCGTGTGCCTGATCTTAGTGGAAATGGTTTCAGTTTTTCACCATTGAGGATGATGTTGGCTGTGTGTTTGTAATATATGGTCTTTATTATGTTGAGAAAAGTTCCCTCTATGCCTACTTTCAGGAGGGTTTTTATCATGAATGGGTGTTGAATTTTGTTGAAAGCGTTCTCTGCATCTATTGAGATGATCATATGGTTTTTCTCCTTCAATCTGTTAATATGGTGTATCACATTGATTGATTTGTGTATATTGAATCCTTGCATTCCTGGGATAAACCCCACTTGATCATGGTGTAAGATCATTTTTATGTATTGTTGGATGCTGTTTGCTAGTATTTTGTTGAGGATTTTTGCATCTATTTTCATCAGTGATATTGGCCTGTAGTTTTCTTTCTTTGTGACATCTTTGTCTGGTTTGGGTATCAGGGTGATGTTGGCCTCATAGAATGAGTTTGGGAGTGCTCCTCCCTCTGCTATATTTTGGAAGAGTTTGAGATGGATAGGTGTGAGCTCTTCTCTAAATGTTTGATAGAATTCACCTGTGAAGCCATCTGGTCCTGGGCTTTTGTTTGTTGGAAGATTTTTAATCACAGCTTCAATTTCATTACTTGTGATTGGTCTGTTCATATTTTCTATTTCTTCCTGTTTCAGTCTCAGAAGGTTGTGCATTTCTACGAATTTGTCCATTTCTTCCAGGTTGTCTATTTTATTGGCATAGAGTTGTTTGTAGTAATCTCTCATGATCCTTTGTATTTTTGCAGTGTCAGTTGTTACTTCTCCTTTTTCATTTCTAATTCTATTGATTTGAGTCCCCCCCCCCTTTTTTTTTGATGAGTCTGGCTAATGGTTTATCAATTTTGTTCATCTTCTCAAGGAACCAGCTTTTAGTTTTATTGATTTTTGCTATCGTTTCCTTCATTTCTTTTTCATTTATTTCTGATCTGATCTTTATGACTTCTTTCCTTCTGCTAACTTTGGGGGATTTTTGTTCTTCTTTCTCTAATTGCTTTAGGTGTAAGATTAGGGTGTTTGAGATATTTCTTGTTTCTTAAGGTAGGAATGTATTGCTATAATCTTCCCTCTTAAAACTGCTTTTGCTGCATCCCATAGGTTTTGGGTCATCCTGTTTTTATTGTCATTTGTTTCTAGGTATGTTTTTGATTTCTTCAGTGATCTCTTGGTTATTAAGTAGTGTATTGTGTGTCCCCACGTGTTTGTATATTTTACAGAGGTTTTCCTGTAATTGATATCTAGTCTCATAGCATTGTGGTAGGAAAAATACTTGATACGATTTCAATTTTATTACATTTACCAAGGCTTGATTTGTGACCCAAAGTATGATCTATCCTGGAGAATGTTCCATGAGCACTTGAGAATAATGTGTATTCTGTTGTTTTGAGATGGAATGTCCTATAAATATCAATTAAGTCCATCTTGTTTAATGTATCATTTAAAGCTTGTGTTTTCTGATTTATTTTCACTTTGGATGATCTGTCCATTGGTGAAAGTGGGGTGTTAAAGTGCCCTACTATGATTGTGTTACTGTCAATTTCCCCTTTTATGGCTGTTATCATTGCCTTATATATTGAGGTATTCCCATGTTGGGTGCATAAATATTTACAATTGTTATATATCTTCTTTTTGGATTGATCACTTGATCATTACGTAGTGTCCTTCTTTGTCTCTTGTAATAGTCTTTGTTTTAAAGTCTATTTTGTCTGACATGAGAATTGTTACTCCAGCTTTCTTTTGATTTCCATTTGCATGGAATATCTTTTTCTATCCCCTCACTTTCAGTCTGTATGTGTCCTAGGTCTGAAGTGGGTCTCTTGGAGACAGCATATATATGGCTCTTGTTTTTCTATCCATTCAGTCAGTCTGTGACTTTTGGTTGGAGCATTTAATCCATTTACATTTAAGATAATTATCAATATGTCTGTTCCTATTCCCATTTTCATAATGGTTTTGGGTTTGTTATTGTAGGTCTTTTCCTTCTTTTGTGTTTCCTGCCTAGAGAAGTTCCTTTAGCATTTGTTATAAAGCTGGTTTAGTGGTGCTGAATTCTCTTAGCTTTTGCTTGACTGTAAAGGTTTTAATTTCTCTGTCAAATCTAAACGAGATCCTTGCTGTGTAGAGTAATCTTGGTTGTAGGTTTTTCTCCTTCATCACTTTAAATATGTCCTGCCACTCCCTTCTGTCTTGCAGAGTTTCTGCTGGAAGAGCAGCTGTTAACCTTATGGGGATTCCCTTGTATGTTATTTTTCCCTTGCTGCTTTTAATATTTTTTCTTTGTATTTAATTTTTTGATAATTTAATTAATATGTGTCTTGGCATGTTTCTCCTTGGATTTATCCTGTATGGGACTCTGTGCTTCCTGGACTAGATTAACCCTTTCCTTTCCCATATTAGGGAAGTTTTCATCTATAATCTTTTCAAATATTTTCTCAGTCCCTTTCTTTTTCTCTTCTTCTTCTGGGACCCCTATAGTTCGTATGATGGTGCATTTAATATTGTCCCAGAGGTTTCTGAGACTGTCCTCAATTCTTTTCTTTCTTCTTTATTCTGCTCTGCAGTAGTTATTTCCACTCTTTTAGCTTCCAGGTCACTTATCCATTCTTCTGCCTCAGTTGTTCTGCTATTGATCCCTTCTAGAGAATTTTTAATTTCATTTATTGTGTTGTTCATCACTGTTTGTTTGCTCTTTAGTTCTTCTAGGTCCTTGTTAAATGTTTCCTGTATTTCTCCATTCTATTTCCAAGATTTTGGATCATCTTTACTATCATTATTCTGAATTCTTTTTCAGGTAGACTGCCTATTTCCTCTTCATTTGTTAGGTCTGGTGGGTTTTTGCCTTGCTCCTTCATCTGTTGTGTGTTTCTCTGTCTTCTCATTTTGCTTCACTTACTGTGTTTGGGGTACCGTTTTCACAGGATGCAGGTTCGTAGTTCCTGTTGTTTTTGGTGTATGCCCCCAGTGGCTAAGGTTGGTTCAGTGGGTTCTGTAGGCTTCCTGGTGGAGCAGACTGGTGCCTGTGTTCTGGTGGATGAGGCTGTATGTTGTCTTTCTGGTGGGAAGGTCCACATCTGGTGGTGTGTTTTGGGGTGTCTATGACCTTATTATGATTTTAGGCAGCTTCTCTGCTAATGGATGGTGTTGTGTTCCTGTCTTGCTAGTTGTTTGGTATAGTGTGTCCATCACTGTAGCTTGCTGGTCGTTGAGCTGAGCTGGGTCTTGTCATTGAGTTGGAGATCTCTGTGATATTTTTGCCTTTTGATATTACGTGAAGCTGGGAGGTCTCCTGTGGACCAGTGTCCTGAACTTGGCTCTCCTACCTCAGAGGCACAGCCCTGATGCCTGGCTGGAGCACCAAGAGCCTGTTATGCACACGGCTCAGAATAAAAGGGAGGAAAAAAGAAGGAAAGAAAAAAGATAAAATAATATAAAGTAAAATAAAATAAAGTTATTAAAATAAAAAATTTAAAAAAATATTTTAAAAAGTTTTTAAGTAATAAAAAATAAAAGAAAGAAAGAAAAAAGAGAGCAACCAAACGAAAAAACAAATCCGCCAATGATAACAAGTGCTAAAAACTATACTAAAAGAAAAAAAAGAAAAAACCGGACAGACAGAACCCTAGGACAAATGGTAAAAGCCAAGCTATGCAGACAAAATCACACACAGAAGCATTCATATACACATTCACAAAAAGAGAAAAAGGGAAAAAAATGTATATATCCTTGCTCCAAAGACCACCTCCTCAATTTGGGATGATTTGTTGTCTATTCAGGTATTCCATAGATACAGGGAACATCATGTTGATTGTGGAGATTTAATCCGCTGCTCCTGAGAGAAATTTCCCTTTCTCTTCTTTGTTCGCACAGCTCCTGGGGTTCAGCTTTGGATTTGGACCCCCCCTCTGCATGAAGGTCACCTGAGGGCATCTGTTTTTCGCTCAGACAGGAGGGGGTTAAAGGAGCAGCTGATTCGGGGGCTCTGGCTCACTCAGGCCAGGGGGAGGGAGGGGTACCGAATGCGGGGCGAGCCTGCAGTGGCAGAGGCAGTCGTGACGTTGCACCAGCCTGAGGCGCGCCGTGCGTTCTCCCAGGGAAGTTGTCCCTGATTCCCGGGACCCTGGCAGTGTCGGGCTGCACAGGCTTCCCGGAAGGGAGGTGTGGAGAGTGACCTGTGCTCGCACACAGGCTTCTTGGTGGCAGCAGCAGCAGCCTTAGCATCTCATGCCCGTCTCTTGGGTCCGCGCTGTTACCCGCGGCTCGCGCCCGTCTCTGGAGCTCCTTTAAGCGGCGCTCTTAATCCCCTCTCCTCACGCACCAGGAAACAAAGAGGCAAGAAAAAGTTTCTTGCCTCTTCTGCAGTTCCAGACTTTTTTCCCAGACTCCCTCCCGGCTAGCTGTGGTGCACTAGCCCCCTTCAGGCTGTGTTTAAGCAGCCAACCCCAGTCCTCTCCCTGGGATCTGACGTCCGAAGACCAAGCCTCAGCTCCCAGCCCCCACCTGTCCTGGCAGGTGAGCAGACAAGCCTCTCTGGCTGGTGAGTTCTGGTCAGCACCCATCCTCTGTGAGGGAATCTCTCCGCTTTGCCCTCCGCACCCCTGTTGCTGTGCTCTCCTCCATGGCTTGGAAGCTTCCCCGCTCCGCCACTTGCAGTCTCCGCCCACGAAGGGGCTTCCTAGTGTGTGGAAACCTTTCCTCCTTCACAGCTCCCTCCCAGAGATCCGTTCCTATTCTTTTGTCTCTGTTTTTTCTTTTGCCGTACCCAGGTACATGGGGGAGTTTCTTGCCTTTTGGGAGGTCTGAGGTCTTCTGCCAGCATTCAGTAGATGTTCTGTAGGAGTTGTCCCACGTGTAGATGTATTTGTGATGTATTTGTGGGGAGGAAGGTGATTTCCACGTCTTACTCTTCCGCCATCTTGAAGCTAACTCAAGTTTTTTATTTTTAATTGAAGTGTTTAGTCCCTTTACACTTAATATAATAGAGCTGGGTTCAAATCAACGACCTGGCTTTAAAAAATTTTTTCCCCACTTGTCCTATGTTCCTGTTTCTCTGCTTTTATGGGCTTCTTTTGGATTAATCAAGTATTTATCATTCATTCATTCTGCCCCTCCCCAGCACCATTAGCTGGTTAATTCTATATTGTTTTGCTCTTTTTCGAATACTTTCCCTAGTGATAACATGAATCGTTATCTTTTTGGAATAATTATAATGTAATTATATGTGAGTAATTTTACTACTACCTATTCAATGTAAGAACTTTAAAATGCTTTCACTCCATTTACCTCATATTATCTTTGGTAGTTCTGTTCAAATTTAAAAATGCTTTGAGACATCATTATTATCTTATATAGTAAATATTCATTTGCAGTTACTTTTTATCTTGCTCTTCTTTCCTTTCTGCATGTCCGTGTTTCCCTCTTAAGTCATTTTCTCTCCACTAAAATTCTCTTTTTAGTGCAGGTCTGCTGGTAACATTTTTTTTTCAGTTTTTTTATTCTGTAAACACCTTTATCTTCCCCTAATATTTGAAGGTTTCTTCACCAAACGGATAATCTACAGTTTCCTTTCAGAACTATAAAGATATCATTCTACTATTTACTGTTTTTCACCATTTCTGTCAAAAATTCAGTTGTCAGTATTATTGGGGTTCTTTTGAAAGTAGCATCTCTTTTTTCTTTGATTGTTAGGATTTGCTTATTGTCTTTAGTTTTAAGCAGTTTCATTATAATGTGCCTACATGTAGATTTTTTTGAATTATCTTGCTTGGGATTCTTATTCCTTCTTAAATCTCTGAACTTTCATCTTTTCAAACAATTTTGGCTATTATTTCTTAAACTATTACTTCTGTATTATTTCTTCTCCCTTTCAGACTTCAATTATGTTAAACTTTCCATGGGGCTATGTATGTCTTTTGCATTCTTTTCTATGTGTTTCAACTGTTTTCCTCTCTGTATTTCAGTCCGGACATTTCCTTTTGACCTATGTTCCAGTTCACTAGTCCTATCTTCTCTGTATTTAATCTGTTTTAAACCCATTTATTGAGTCATTCATTTCTGTCATTATATTTTCAGCTATACAATTTCCAGTTGAATCTTGTAATAGACTTCAGTTCTCTGAAGAATTCTCCAGTTTATTATCTGTATTCTTAAACATACTAAGCAAACTATGCAAAGGTCCCTACAAGACAGCACTAATAACTGTGGGTATGTTTCTATTATCTGTTTTGTTTCTCTTGTTTTTTAATCATTTGAGCCTACTTTCAGCATTTCTGGTAAATTCTTATTAAATGCTTGACATTGCATAAGAACAACTGTGATAATAACTGAAGCTATGGCTGACATTATCTTCTTAGACTGGAGTACAGCTGACTCTTGAACAACATGAGGGTTAGGGTTGCCAACCCCTGTGTAGTTGAAAAACCATGTACAACTTTACAGTTGGTCCTCCATGTCCATGGTTCTGCACCTGCAGATTCAACTAACATGGACTGTGTAGTACTATAGTTTGTATTTATTTTAAAAAATCCATGTATAAGGGGACCTGCACAGTTCAAACCCATATTGTTAAAGAGTCAACCATATTACCTTTTTAATGGCAGCAGTTATAAATAGGGGTAGATAAACTTAATTCTGTCTGGCATTGAGCTTGGTCTCAACTGGTTTCAATGTGTGTGTGTGTGTGTGTGTGTGTGTGTGTGTGTGTGTGTGTGTTTAATGGCTAGTCTATAGCTAGTTTACCTTATTCCTAGGCTGGTGTCCTTCTGTTTACAGAGCCCGTTTTTCATGGTGTACCCTGAACTCCTATTTGCATCTGTCAGGCCCCAAGAAACTGAGCCTGATGAAAGCTCCTGTTGGCTTTCTAGCCTCTTAGATGAAGCTTTCTCTTTGGTTTCTTAGCTTCTCAGTCTTAAGCCACTATTTTAACTGCTTTGAGAGAGAAAAGTTGGTAAGGGAAAATGAACCTAACATTTGTTGCACAACTACAATGATCCAGGCACACTTTAAAATTCGATCAATTGAGCCTCATTCATATCCTATGACACACATAGCATTATCCCTATGTTCCAGATGAAAAGTCTGAAGCACAGAGAAATGAACAGGACAAGTTATACAGCTGGTAAATTAGTAGAGTGGAGACTCCACTCCATTCTTTGTTACCAAAGCCTTATGGTTAGAAATGACAGATTTAAAAATTAACAGGATTTCTGAGATCAAAGAAAGATGGTGGTGTTTAATTTTAACAATCAGTATGCATATTGTATTTTGCCAGGCATACTAATGACATTTAATAAATATTTTAAAATAAATCATACAGCACCTGTCTATACCATGCCTTTTTTTTTTTTTTTTGGTTTATAGAGTTTATTACATGCCATTATTTTAAGGTTACACAAGCAAATTTGTGTCAGGGTGGCTGGGTAGATAAATAGAATTACTGCCCACTGATACAGTGTGATTTGAAAATTTCAAGTAAGTTTCTTTTATCATAAGCATTTTACCACTGACCTTTTCCTTTGGCTAGAATGCTGAAACCATGCACCTCAGATGGGACTTGAACACACGTACCAGGACTCGAACCCAGCCTAATCCCAGATTGGGACTAGAACCCACATGCTGGAACTCAAGCCAGCCAGAACCCACTGTCTTTCAATTGAGATCACACACCTTGTCTCAGGACTTAATGAAGTTCAGGTTCTTTACATCTCATTGCAGAAAGAATTCAGTGACAGACAAAAAGTGATAGGTTAAGAAGTGGATTTACACCAGTCAGAATGGCTGTCTTAAAACATATCTACAAACAATACATGCTGGAGAGGGTGTGGAGAAAAGGGAACCCTCTTGCACTGTTGGTGGGAATGTAAATTGATACAGTCACTATGGAGAACAGTATGGAGGTTCCTTAAAAAACTGAAAATAGAACTACCATACGACCCAGCTATCCCACTACTCAGCATATACCCTGAGAAAACCATAATTTAAAAAGAGTCATGTACCACAATGTTCATTGCAGCACTATTTACAACAGCCAGCACATGGAAGCAACCTAAATGTCCATCGACAGATGAATGGGTAAAGGATATGTGGCACATATATAAAATGGAATATTACTCAGCCATAAAAATAAACAAAAATGAGTTATTTGTAGTGAGGTGGATGGACCTAGAGTCTGTCATACAGAGTGAAGTAAGTCAGAAAAATAAATACCATATGCTAACACATACATATGGGGTATGAAAAAAAAATGGTTCTCATGAAACTAGGGGCAGGACAGGAATAAGGACGCGGACTTAGAGAATGGACTTGAGGACATGGGAAGGGGGAAGGGTAAGCTGGGATGAAGTGAGAGAGTAACACTGACATATATACACTACCAAATGTAAAACAGATAGTTAGTGGGAAGCAGCTGCATAGCACAGGGAGATCAGCTCGGTGCTTTGTGACCACCTAGAGGGGTGGGATATGGAGGGTGGGAGGGAGACGCAAGAGGGAGGGGATATGGGGATATACATATGCATAGAGCTGATTCACTTTGTTATAAAGCAGAAACTAACACAACATTGTAAAGCAATTATACTCCAATAAAGATGTTTAAAAAAAAAAAGAAGTGGATTTATTTAGAGAGAAACACATTCTACATACAGAGTGTAGGTCATCTCAGAAAGCAAGAGGCCCCAAAATATGGGATGGTTAGTTTTTATGGGCTGAGTAATTTCATAGGCTAACAAGTGGGAGGATTATTCCAACTACTGGGTTGGCCAAAAAGTTCATTCGAGTTTTTCCATAAGATATTACAGAAAAACTCAAACAAACATTTTGCCCAATCCAATATTTTGGAGAAGGGGTAGAGATTTCTAGGAATTAGGCTACTGCTCACTTTTTGGCCTTTTATGGTTGGCCTCAGAATTGTCATGGCACTGGTGGGTATGTCATTTAGCATGCTAATGCATTACAATGATTGCACAATGAGGCTCAAAGTCTACCGGAAGTCGAATCTTCCACCATCCTGCATCTAGTTGGTTCTAACCAGTTATTGTCATGTCCTATGGCTACTATTATTCTTTTAAAGGTTGTGCCCTGCCACCTTCCCTCCTGTTTCAATTCCACTATTCAAATATACCTTTTTAAAAATTGTTTTCATTTCTGAAAAGGGTAGAGTATAAACCCTTCCACCTAAAACAACAAGAAAAGCTTGACAGTTTATTTTGAAATCATGTTCACAGGCACTAGAAAGCCACTAAGGTAGCCAGAACTTGACAGATCAAGTTGGAGAAAAGAAGTTGGAGAAAAGGGAAGTACGTGAGGTGAGAGTCTAAGCTTCATTTCCTTTCAAGGCATTTACTGACTCAAGGACTTCAGATCTCGAAACTCAAAAGCCATGTACAAAGCAGTGGCCAAAAGGGAGAGATTTCAGCAGTCTAATTAGTCTGGTGAATTAAAACGTTAATATTAGGGCTACAGAAAAAAAGTTGAGTTCCCAAGGTCCTGAAGAAATGGGAAACACTTTGAGGTGAGCCCAACAATTTCTGCCACTGTATGTTCTTGAGGTTCTTTATGTTCTTAGACAAATCTAAGGAGGGATGCCTATCCCTACGTCTTCCCTTTGTTGGTCAAAGGAAGCAAGAAGTGGTTGCCATCTTGCACACTGGAATGCTAACATTCTATGTATGGAAGGATCCATGGGTCAAGTAAAAATTCCTAATTGTGTCCAAGCTCCAGGAAGTAAGTTTATGGATTCTGTGAAAGCAGCCACAGGGTTGGCATTTACTATAACTCCATTCCAAAAATTAGGGTGCTAAGATTTAAAACTTCATACTTAAGTAAACTACAATCTCAGAACACTTGGTACTAAGAGGTAAGCTGACAGTCTTCCCTTTTGGGACTGATGCAATCCTACTGTAACTGAGCAGGAGCCTACAGGGCCTTCCTGGGACAAACCCCTCCCCCATATCCTCTGCTTTAGTTCCTGTCTGAGGTACATAGATAAGTAACTATTGCACATTTCCCGGATTGTTTTACGGATGCTAAAACCCCCACCAAATGGAAGAAATTAACTACTTCATGACCATGGACATGTGTCCCCCAGACCTACTAAGGATTGATAACGTTAACCCCTGTGAAACTGTTCTGCTACTTCACCACCAAGCCAAGAATTGTGCACGAGCTAATCACATACCCTGTGACTCCCCTCCTTCACTTTACCTTTAAAAATGCTTTCTTGAAACCCATCAAGGAGTTCCGGTGTTTTGAGCACTAGCTGCCTGGACTCCTTGCTTGGTTCCCTGCAATAAACGCCACACTTTGCTTCACAACCTGGTGTCAGTAGACTGGTTTTACTGTGCGCAGGTGAGCAGACCCAAATTTGGTTCTGTAACACTACATTGTTCATTAGAAACCTCCAGAGGAGGTTTTACAAACCTACTGAGGAATTCTGTTCAAATATTCACATACTCTCTCTCAAGCTTCTAGTTAACCAAAAATATCTCATGCTACAATTTAGGCTCCTGCCTCTGGTTCTGTTCTCAGAAGGAATGGAAATATACATATCCCACACTCTGTGAATAATTATATTCTTACATAGAGTGATACCTCAATTAGCCATTCTCTTGGGAATGAAGTTCCTATAAACGAACTCATTCATGTTGAAGATAATTGGTATTTCTCAGAAATTTCAGAAAGCAAAGCTATGTTTGCAGAGCTGCCATATACTTTCTATTAATGCAGGACCAAACGAAGGTAAGAAAGATTCCTTAGGAGATATTGTGAAATCTGGAGGAATCTAATTCTGCCTCTCTTTCTTTCTTCTTTTTTCCCCACATGGATTGGTCTGAGATGTGAAGTTGTACCAGAAACCATTTCACTTTTTCTCCATTAGATTATACTTCCCAGCCACCCTTGCAGCTAGGTATGGACATGTGATTAAGTTTAGACCCATGAAATGCAAATGATAGTTGATTTACCCCTTCTAAGCATGGCCCATAAAATTCCCAAAGTGATCCCCAGCTTTTTTTTTCTCATATGCCAGGTAACAGGGAGGAGAGGCAGAAGAAGCGTGGGTTTCTGACAGAGCATGTGAAGGGCTGCCAACCAGAACCACTCATACTGGATAGTGAAGTGAATGAGAGATACACCTTTATTTCGTCAGGTCATTGGGAATTTGGATTTTTATTACAGAGATAAGCCAGCTATCATTACAGAGAGACTGGAACCAGGATCCACAGATTGTTAAGCACACATTTAACTCTCTGGAAATAGACTGCCCATGTTCAGATCATGGTTCTGCCACTTGTACTAGTTATGTGACTCTAGGAAACTCCCTGAGGATTCTGCTTCCTGAAGGAAGGCTGCTGGACCAGAACTCCTGCACTGGACTGGGAAATGAAGGAGAAATAAAAACCTATTGTGTTAAGCCACTGAGAGTTTTGAAGTTGTTTGCTACACTGATTTGCATACTCTGACGAAATCAAAAGGCACTGAAGATTGGAAAGTCATCAAGGCATGGAAGGCTTCAAGAAAGGGCAGCATTAAAGGCTTGGGAATGTGCAGAGAGGAAGCTATTGATAATTTGCCAGTTTCCTTTACCATGAATAATTTGGGCACATTGGTTTGCTAAGGCAATTGGTTTGCTAAGGTAACACTCTGACAATCTTTTCCCTGCCCTTTCTCCTCCTGGGGATGTTCACACTGCATCTGAATGGCCTCTGCTGCTTTTCTAAAAATAATCTCTGTTCTCTACCCCCATCTAAAAACTAATGACCTAATTGATTAAACTCATTCATGCAGGTGTTTCTTCAATCAGGCATTAGTATTCTTAAGCCTTTTAGGTTAAAGTATGGAGTTCCCCCCTCCCTTTTCCAGTAAATGGGAAAAAGGGCCCTTGACCCCAGAGCTGCACAAATTGGCAGCTGGGAGAAAAGGGAAAAGCTCAGTGTATATGGGTGGCACTCGGAGACCAGCTCCCGCACACATCAAGTCTACACACCTCTCATTTTAGGCATGCTGCTGAGATTCTCCTTTTAGGGAGGCTTTAGTCACATCATCCCTCCTGGATATAATCCAATGACATTTTTGCCTGCAGTATATCATTTTCCATCTCACTTGCAAACTGTTTCTCCTCCCTAATCAGGGTTCCTTGGTCTTTTCTTTACTGGATTTTATCCTGACACTTTCAATTTTACTGTACCATTCTGAGTCCTAATTTCCTCTGTTTCACACTGAAAAGATGACTTGACACCATTCTCATCATCCAGGGGCTACTCTGGATAAGAATCAGGACAAGGCTTCTCCAGGTTTCATGTTTTGCAAAGACACGGGGCTAGACATATAAATATATGGTGATTAATTTCAAATGTTTCAAACAGTTGTCCCAAATGTGGTCAAGCACATTTTTTGGGTCATTAAGGTAGGTCACTTTTTCACTCAATTAGCATTTATGCTGTGTCTGCAATGAATGGGGCACTGAGAATATACTGATGCATATAAAAAGGTCTTTGTCCTCATGAGCAGTCAGACAAATAGATAATTGAAATAGAGTATGATGAGTGTTTGCATGAAGAAAAGCCTGGGGAGGTGTATGTGTGTGTGTGTGTGTGTGTGTGTTTGTGTGTGTGTGTGTGTGTGTGTGTGTGTGTGTGTGTGAGAGAGAGAGAGAGAGAGAGAGAGAGAGAGAGAGAGAGAGACAGATTATCCAGTTGAGGGTGGGATCAATGACATCTCTGAGATGGCGAGAGGCAGGGGCCAGGATAAGGATGTTCCAAATATTTAGGCAGACACCCAGGTGAGAGAGAAACTGGTGCCTTTTGGTTACCAGTGGTAACCAGTGGTTACTCAAAAAAGAAAAAAATAGAACTACAATATGACCCAGCAATTCCACTCCTGGGTATATATTAAAAAAAAAAAAACAAAAAACTACTAATGCAAAAAGATACATGTACCCCAATATTCAGTGCTGCATTGTTTACAATTGCCAAGATATGGAAGCAGCCTAAGTGTCCATCAACAGATGAATGGATAAAGATGTGGTGTGTGTGTGTATACACACACACACACACACACACACACACAATGGAATACTATTTAGCCATAATAAAGGACATTTTGCTATTTGCAGCAACGTGGGTGGACTTGGAGGGTGGCATCTAAAACTGGCTGGAGCACAGCCTTAGCAGAAACCGAGGGCAAGGGATGGGTTGAGATGCAGAGCAGCAGACTTTGCTGCCTTCCTTCTTCCAAACATGACTTCCTCTGTGAGCCCCATGAAGAGCCAGCGTGCAATGTTTTGCTTCACACAAATTCTGCTTTTCTCCCATGTGCACTTTGTATAATTTAAGAGATGACAGAGCATTGCCCTTGAACTTGAACATCTTCCTCAAAGAGGAGATGAATGTATTCCAAGGAAGAGAGGGAAGATGCTTGTGTGTTCAGTCGATTGGTAACGAATCCTGACTCAAGGCATCCCTGCTTCTGCCCATCTGTTCTGCACGGGCACGGGGCTCTCCTGGTTGGGGCCTCTTCCCTGGCTGACAGCACCCTCATCTGTCCAGCGATGGCCCCTTCCTCATTCTCCCAGCATAGTCAGGTACAGGCAGATTCTGGGAAACCTTGGTAATTCCTCCCAGCACACTGAGAGGTAGGAGCTCACAGAGCTTGTGCACAGGATAGGAACGAGCAGTGACTCAGGGGCACTTAAAACATTTCCACCTTGGTGGTAACGCTGTGGAGAAAAGGGAATCCTTATACACTGTTCGTAGGAATGTAAATTGGTGCAGCCACTGTGCAAAAGAGTACGGAGGTTACTCAAAAAAGAAAAAATAGAACTACAATATGACCCAGCAATTTCACTCCTGGGTATATATTAAAAAAAAACACAAAAACACTAATGCAAAAAGATACATGTACCCCAATATTCAGTGCTGCATTGTTTACAATTGCCAAGATATGGAAGCAACCTAACTGTCCATCAACAGATGAATGGATAAAGAAGATGTGGTGTGTGTGTGTGTGTGTGTGTGTGTGTGTGTGTGTATATACACACACACATACAATGGAATACTATTCAGCCATAAGAAAGGACATTTTGCCATTTGTAGCAATGTGGGTGGACTTGAAGGGTATTATGCTAAGTGAGATAAGTCAGACAGAGAAAGACAAATACCATATATCATATATATGTGGAATATAAAAAATATAACAAACTAGTGAATATAATAAAAAAGAAGCAGACTCACAGATATAGAGAACAAACTAGTGGTTACCAGTGGGGAGAGAGGGTGAAGGGGCAACATAGGTGTAGGGGAATAAGAGGCACAAACTATTAGATATAAAATAAGCTGTAAGGATATATTGTACAAAACGGGGGATACAGCCAGTATTATATAATAACTATAAATGGAGGATAGCCTTTAAAATTGTGAATCACTACACTGTATACCTGTAACTTACATTATATTGTACATCAACTATACTTCAATTAAAAAAAAAATCAACCTTGGATCTCCTTGTCTCAGTGTCCCCATCAACACAAAACCATCCAGGGTTGTCATTAAATGTGGTATCACTGAAAACAATTTGCCTGGCAAAAATGACTGCTATCATATTTTGACTAGTCATTTTTCTAGCCAGCCCTACAAAGTGACGACAACCAAGTGATGAGAGCCTCGGTTGGCTATAAGGTACAGTTGCATCCATGCAGACACAGTCCCATCACTGGAGGTGCAGGGACAATGTGGACTCAGTCCCATCTTTGTAGATGTACGTTTGGAATCCTTAGAAAATAGTTCCCTCAGACCAACAGCTTCATTTACATCAAAGTAATATTCCAAACTGTTCTCAAAGAACCGTGAGACTTCACTGTCTTTGTTTCATATAATTAAGGTCTGTAGTCGAATATTTCTCTCCTCAGGTACTGCCTCATTTGTTTTCTGAGTCAGGAGTCATCACCGCTCTGTAAACACCCTCCCTCTGCAGAAGCCAGTGGGAGGGTCTGTCTGCCACATCCCAGTCCTCCAACTCAGCTTCAGAAAGGAGGAAATCAGGATGCAGGATAAATTCACCCATCATTTGCTTCCTTTCATTCTGTGGCCAGCCTAATTATCTACTCAGCCAAATACCAATTACCTGTAATCAGTGTTACAATGAAGTTCAATAGCAGATGGACACTCAATTGATTTCAAACAGACTCTTAATTGTCTCTCCTCCTTTAACCCTCTTCTTTCTTTGGGTCTATATCCAGCAGTTCTCTCTCTCTCTTGAGTTCCCTAACCTCCCTAGCAACTTCACCAAAAGAACAATTACTCCTTCCCCCAGCCCTCCCACTTCAAGCATTTAGTGATTTGGAACCTAGCTATGAAACTTCCAATAAACAAGAGACATCCTGCAAATTGGTCTGGAGAACGCTATCTTTGGTAACTTGAACTAGATAAATGGATTATTCAGACTCTAAGTCTTTATCTAAAATGACTTTTTGATCCCATGTATCCCCTAATTGTTACTTTGAGGTTGGAAATACATTGGAATTTAGAGTGAGAAGAATAGTTTAACATCCAAAGCTCTCTTGGGTGTCTCTGTGGATTCATCTGTAGACATATTATGTGCATATTTATAGTCATGTGTAACTAGAACACATCTGACCTTCTTGGGCATTTCTATGGTTATATGATGACCACACTGACCAGCAGGCAGTAGGAACTTACAGGAACCTTAAAGGGCACCTTCATATGTAGATGCCCACAGATAAAATTCTTATTTGACGGCAAGATGCTTTACTCTAGATCTTTGAAAAAGCATACCCAATTCTACCCTCAAAATACAGTCCCCTTTGCCCAATGAGTCAACCAAAAGTACCATATAAATAAGTGGCTATTTATAAGTAACTCACTTAGGTCAGTTGATAGAAAAACTAACTGTCAGTAGCTCTGCCCCTGGTCAGAAAACCAAAGGAGAGCTGTGGTCATGGGATGAGAAATCAAGATGGCAGCCAGAGTCCTGCAGAGGGCAGGCTAACAATGACACAACATCTAACACCCCTGCCGGGAGTTTGCAGTGGCTACTCAATAGTGTGGATGGCTAATTCCCAAAGAGAACTGCCTTCTGATCAAACACCATGTAGGTATGGCATATCACATCATTTTTGAAAGAAGTATGTTGTCTCAGGTGGGGTTGTCCCAGGACACAGACTCTGGGGCAAGGATCTGAGTGCAAGTAGTTTATCTGCAAAGTGGTCCTGGGAAGCAATGGTGGGAAGGAGGGCAATGATTCAGGGAAAGAAAGACTGCCAATGGAAGCTAAGTTAATGAAGAAGTTACTGCTGTGAGCAAATGGGTCTCAGTCCTGCTGGAGAACCTCTGGAAGACAGTGTAAAGGTGCCTCAGAGCTGTCACCTCCTTGGTACCCTACATCCCACCAGGGAGTTAGAAAGTTTCAGTATTTATACATGGGCTACTAATCATCATATGCTGAGAGATGCTCCCAGAGTATGAGTTCTTCACCACTTCTGTCTGCCCCCCCCCACAGAGATGCTGGGAAGCCAGAGAAAGCCAAGGGAAGACAGGCAGGGCAATAATAACATCTGTGTGTATTACAGCTGCCTCACAGAAACGTATGCTCAGACATGCCTGGGAGGAGATGCCCTTGGACGTGTTTCAAATGCAGGGGTCCCTGGGTACCAAGAGAAAACCTAGACTTGCAGTAAACTGGATAACATCTGTGCCAAAAGATGAATGCACTTGGTTACTGAGGACACAGTGGGAGATGGTGGTGGGGGAGGGTGAGAGGGTTAGAGAGGTTGGCGGGGGGCAGTGTGATGAAGAAAAAACACTGTTCCTGGAGTTAAAAGCATTCTAAAGGCCTTAGGCAACTCTGCCACCCAAATCATAGACTCTGTGGAAAGAAGAGGATCTACAATCATCTTCTCAAACACTCATCCCATCGCTAACATGTTCACTGACTGCCCCAAGTTTTGTAGGGTTTAAATGGGAAACCACCTCATTTTTTGCTATCCTTTTCTTGGAGCTCCTTTCCTTGATATGAACAAAAAATGGGGGAAGACACTGTAGATTACTTGTCACTCTCAGTTATAAGAATCATCTAATTTTAATAATTGAGATTCATAAATTAAGTCACAAATCTTATTCTATTATTTATAAGGAAAAGAAAATGAAATCACAAGTATATGACTGTAAGGAACCTTCTTATGTTCTTCATATCCAAGGAATGTGACCCATTACCTCATTACAGAACAGCACTTATTTCCTCTCAAGAATACCCCATACTCAGTGTGAAATTTAAGATACTTTATTTTGATAAAAACTTTTATCTGGGGTCATTTATTTTGACCTTTGATTTAAAAAGAATGACTTGTTTTCCAAACATCTGACAGCTGATCACAAATCTCAATTGTGCCTTACCTTGAAATGGGGCTGCTAGGCCCTCGCTGTAAAGGCCTCTAGGATTGTTAAGCCTACCTTGCGATGCAGAATCAAGTTTAAATCCATGTGCAAAGAGATCACAGAACCTGCCCAGGCCCACACAACACTCGTTCAAACTTTGCTTATCATACATTCTCCCTTCCAGAGAATGAACACTTAGTGATCGCTCATTCTAATAGAATTCCTGAGATTTAAAAAAAATTTCATGTAAAATAAAAAAGACATCAGGATCTGTTTCACCAGTACTGCTTCTAACTTGACATTACTGTCAAGAAATTCTAAAGACATATTCATTGTGCAAAAGCAAAGAGAAGGTTAAAGATCATTGTTGCATTCCTCCTTTTAAATTACTAGCTTGTATTATATCTTGTATTATGTCTTGTATATATACTAAAATGCAAATAAACTCCTGGAACAGGCAGGAATCAGGCCTGTAAGTACCCATCTTTGCTACTGTATGTATAGGGCTTTATATCTGTGGACCCTAGTAAGGGTCAATCATAATTTTACTTCATTTGGCAGTTAGGCTATCTTTTATTCCATGGATAAACTTCCATATAACATGATTTAAATTGAGGTATTTGATAATGAAGGAATTCCGACCCTCAGCAATTTTTTATAGTAGCTGATTCAATTTCATTCAGTTACTTTAGAAGGAAAAGAAAAAGCACTGGGAAGTAATCATAACCCCATTTCTTAAGCACTCATGATGCCTTTTTACATAGTTGTAAAATATACATTAATACTTTGGAAATGTGCAATTACAGCATTAAAAAAAAATTAGGTGGGG
>NW_006778935.1:81278-134110 GCF_000442215.2 Lipotes vexillifer | reverse complement strand
GAGTGTGAGTTTTACATGGGTCAATACCAGCTTAGCAGCTGTGTGAACCTGGCAGACATGTACTGCTTTAGTTATTTATTCAAAAAAACCCACAAAGAAACACACAAACAAAACCCTCTGCCCCCTCTCTCTCAACATGCAAACTTACAAAACAAAAAGTTCACCTCATAGGTTTTAGTAAGAGAAGCAATGGTAGCTCCTCCCTTACCAGCAAATCATGGATCAATATTATAATGTATTTCCACTTTATTCTATGTACCATGCAATTTGAATGAATTAACATCTGGTCCCATGAATGACAAGTCCTCTATGATGAGAGAATGTAACTGACCACTTGTGAAGGTAACTGATATTCCTTTTTCAGAAAAGGGATAAAAAGCCTCTTTCTTTGTAAATCTGACATTATCCTTGATAATCTAAGTGTGGGATAAGACCTTCATTTAAAGTGATGCTCTGAAACACTATGGCAAAGAGAAACTGATTTGACTTTTTAATTCCACTGAATGAAGGAATCAATGAAGAAATGAGTCTGATTAATTATAGCATGTGTTTCTCTCCCTCTTCCTCTTTACCTCCATTCTTTCTCTATCTTTCCTTTACCCCTCCATTTCTATCTTTCCCTCCCTCCCTCCCTATGTCTCTCTCTCTCTCTCTCATGCATAGCCCCCAAAACATGCAATCTTAATAAAGCTAAAGAACAGTAATTATAGTTATTTCTAACTCAGAGGCATATAACACATTAGACTAGTTGGAAATGTGTCAGTAATGTAGCATTTCAAAGCAGTTATGCATAGATATCACATGTACTACACTGCAATCATACACTTCTATACCTAAACCAAAAGTTTGAGCAAATCAGTTTTGAGTCATATAATTTTTAGTTCATTAGTGCTTTAGAAAAATATACATTAAGACCAACTTCCTACTGGTGAAGAATACATCAGTATACTCATGAAGGCTTTTGAATAAGCTGTATTGAACAAATTGTTTTCTAAAATAATTCCTCTATATAATTTATCACCTCCACCTAATGTAAATAACTGGATGACAGTTGTATAAATTTATGACTGTCAAAAATCTTTTAAATCATATAAGACTTTTCAAATCCTGTGACCTATAGAACATGCCTCCTATCAAGGTTCTTTATTTTTTTACATTTTTGGGGACAGTTTGAATAATATAAGATCTCTATTAGCTACATGATATCTAGTTGAATACAGAATCCATTAAAGTTCTATAATTCTATGGCTATTTTATTTTTTATTTTCAATGCTATGTGTTTAGTAAGGAATTAAATAAACTGATAGTTCCAATATCCTCATGATGTTAAACAATTTCAATAAGTCAATTGCAACCTATACTTTTACTTATTTTTTGTTTATTTATTTTTGCAATCTAGAGTTATAAGTTGTGGGATACAGCTATGGTTAGTGTGTGTGTGTATGTGTGTGTGTGTGTGTGTGTGTGCGTGTGTGTGTGTGTATTTTAAGGAGGTAAGTTACTTTGGGGGGCAGTCATGAAGGTTTGACTTTGTGTTTCCTGTTCTTTTTGTCAAGTAAACATTTAACTGAAGTAGAGTACACATACAGAAAAGCACACAAATCATAAGCATACAGCTTAATGAATTTTCACAAAGGGAACATATTCCTGAAACCATAGTAGAAACCAAAGAGAAAAGTGCCAGAAGCCTCCCTCAAGCTGCACTAGAATCATCATCTTCCACCAAAGATAAGTCATCATTCTGACTTCACCCACCAGAGATTCATTCTGCTTGATTTTGAACTTTATATACATAGAATCACACAGCAAGTATTCTTTTAGGTCAAGTGTCTATGATTCAACAGCTGTGAGATTTATCCATGTTGCTGAATGCCTCACTCCTTCTCCTTGCTGTCTAGTGTTTCACTGTGTGGTGATACCAGAATTTATAAGTTCACTCTCATGTTGATGGAAATGTGGGTGGTGTCCAGCCTGGGGCTATCAGAAATAATGCTGCTACGAATGTCCTAGTACTTGTCTTTAGGTGAATACAATGCATGATGCATCACTGGTGGGTGTATACATATACCCACCATTATATGTATAGGATTAGAATTGTTGGGTCAAGGTTACGTGTATATTTGGCTTCAGTATATATTTCCAATCAGCCTTCCAAGGTAGCTACAAACTTTACACTCCTACCAGCAGTTCATGAGTTGCTTACATCCTCATCCACACTTTCTACTGTCAATCTTTTTCATTATAGCCATTCTAGTGAGTGGGTAGTGGCAGTTTTTGTGGTTTTATTTTGTATTTTTCTAGTGACTAATGAGTCTGAACACTGTTCACATGCATTGGCCATTTGGATATTCTAGTTTGTAAAATATCTGTTCAAGTCTTTTGCCCATATTCCCATTGGATTCTCTCCCTTTTTCTTATTCATTTGATGGAGTTCTTCATAAATTCTTGATGAAAGTCCTTTGTTGAACACATGTATTTAAATGTTTTCTCATACTCTATGATCTTCTTACTCTTAATAATGCTTTTTTTTAAAAATTGAAGTATAGTTGCCGTACAGTATTATATGAGTTACAGGTGTACTATATAGTGATTCTGCTGAAAGCACTTCCTCTAAGATGAGGAGCAAGACAAAGATGCCCACTCTCGCCACTTTTATTCAACATAGTTTTGAAGTCCTAGCCACAGCAATAAGAGAAGAAAAAGAAATATTATAAAAGAAATACAAAATGGAAAGGAAGAAGTAAAACTGTCTCTGTTTGCAGATGACATGATACTATACATGGAGAATCCTAAAGATGCCACCAGAAAACCACTAGAGCTCAACAATAAATTTGGCAAAGTTGCAGGATACAAAATTAATATACAGAAATCTGCTGCATTTATATACACTAACAACAAACTATCAGAAAGATAAATTAAGGAAATAATCTCATTTACCATCACATCAAAAAGAATAAAATACCTAGGAATAAACCTACCTAAGTAGGTAAAAGACCACTACTTGGAAAACTATAAGACACTGATGAAAGAAACTGAAAATGACACAAACAGATGGAAAGATATACCATTTTCTTGGACTTGGAAGAATTACTACTGTTAAAATGACCATACTATCCAAGGCAATCTAGTCTTAATAATGCTTTGGGGGATTGTCTGGTGGTCCAGTGGTTAAGACTTCATGTTTCCACTGCAGGGGGAGCAGGTTCGATCCCTGGTTGGGGAAATAAGATCCTGCATGCCATGCGGCACAGCCAAAAAAGAAATAAAATAATGCTTTTGATAAACACATGTAATTTTAATTAGTCCAATTTAGATATCTTTTTATTGTTTCTATTATATTTTGTGTCCTGTTTTAAAAATCTTTGCTTCCACCAAGATCGTGAATATATTTCTCCTAAGCTTAGGTTTACAATCCATCTGTAACTGATTTATGTGTATTGAAAAAGGGGTTCAAATGGATTCAAAGGGAAGTTCAGTGGTCTTAATAGCCTTTGCTTCTGAAGGAGAGAATTTCTTGGCAACTCCAAGGAATAAAGAAAACTCAGGAGAAACTGATCTAACAGCTACATTAAGGCATGGAGATGGCAAGCATCTACGGAAAAAATCTCCTGGTGAATATTATCTTGATAATTGTTATTCAAAACAAAATGAATAAAAAGGGTATTACTGAAAAGTACACCACTTATCTACAAAAAAAGTACAATACCATCTTTTCCTCTGCTAGTAACGTTTTAAGTTCTGAAAAACTTCCAAATTCTAAAAGTCCACAGCATTCACATTTAGAAAAGCTTTACAGACCAGTTTTGCCCATTAGAAATATAATGCAAGCCACATGTCTTAATTTAAAATTTCCTAGTAGCCACATTAAAAATTTAAAAATCAGGGGACTTCCCTGGTGGCACACTGGTTAAGGATCCGCTAGCCAGTGCAGGGAGATGGGTTCGAGCCCTGGTCCAGGAAGATCCCACTTGCTGTGGAGCAACTGGGCCCATGCGCCACAACTACTGAGCCTGCACTCTAGAGCCCATGAGCCACAACTACAGAGCCTGCGTGCCACAACTACTGAAGCCTAAGCACCCTAGAGCCCATGTTCCACAACAAGAGGAGCCACCACAATGAGAAGCCTGCACACTGTAACAAAGAGTAGCCCCCACTCTCCACAACTAGAGAAAAGAAAGCCCATGCACAGCAAGGAAGACCCAACACCGCCAAAAATAAATAAATAAATTTATTAAAAAATTTTTTAAATCAGGTCAAATTATTTTTAATAATATATTTTACTTAATATAAGAGATCCAACACATCTTCATTTCCACATGTGGCAATAGCCACACTTCAAAAGCTCAATAGCCACACTTGCCTATGATACTGGGCAACCCAGCCACAGATAGTTACAAGAATACAATGGCCTCCTTCATAAATACTACAGTTTATATATTTACAGATCAACTAATTTTATATTCATATTATAGCCACATATTTAAAGTAGAACAAGGTGGTTCTCAACATGTAGCCTCTGAATGATCAGCACAGGCATCATCTGGGATTGTTAGAAATGCAAATTCTCAGCCCCAATCCAGACTTTCTGAATCAGAATCTCTAAGGGTAGGCCAACCAATCTATGTTTCTTTGATTTTGATGTGTGCTCCAGAGCTGTGGGAATAACAGGGTTATTTCTGTTTTATATAATGATATTAACTTTGCATTGCAACATTATAAATATACTGCCTTATCTGAAGCAGAAGCCTTTTGGGGGTGTGGGGAACCTCACAGTCAGGTTACCATCTCACATATTCCAAATGAGACCTCTTGCAGCATGACAAATGGTCCACTGCTCTCTGCAACAGACATGTGGGAGAAAGTTTCTTTTTTGTTGGCGAATGATTCCCAATTGCCACGGGCATCTATTAAACTCGCAGAAGCAAAGACTTGAGGTCACACAGTAGTAATCAGAGCACGGAAACTGTATTAAAGAGAAAACCAAATAACTATGTTCCCCTTATTAGCTCTGTATGAATAAAGTGAATATATAAAGAGATGCTTGAAGCACTTTTATTTTTTTTTTAAATATTCATCTCTTTGGCTTGGGATATATGATCTTGAAAGGACAAATCTTTTTAGATTAATGTCTCCTCAAAGGTAGGGAGCTTTCCCTAGGTTTCTCATTACTGTATCCCCAGCCCATGGCCCAGTCCCAGGCACCTAGGAGAGTCTCTACAAATGTTGAGTGAAGGGATGGATGCTTGATAAAACCCACTCCATGTCTCAAATTATGGTTTAGAAAGATCAGTTAGCTCAGTTGCTGGGGTTCCCTTATTATTTTAACACAAAATGAGCTGAATCATTCTGTTTCTTCTTTTCCAGTAGCAGTCCCCTTCTTTCCAAAATACTTCTTGCCACCTAAAAATTGGAGGAGTATAATGGAGATACAGATCTTAAGGAAAGTTCTTTAAATGTATTCAAATGTAAATTCTATACTGATAAGGTTTTTTGTTGTTCACTGCTATATCCCTGGCCTTTAGAAATGAATGTTCAGGGACTTCCCTGATGGTGCGATGGTTAAGACTCCAAGCTCCCAATGCAGGGGGCCTGGGTTCGATCTCTAGTCAGGGAACTAGATCCCACATGCATGCCACAACTAAGAGTTCACATGTCAAAACTAAGGAGCCCACGTGCTGCAACTAAGGAGCCTGCCTGCCACAATTAGACTCAGCGCAACCAACTAAATAAATAAATAAATATTTTAAAAAATAATCAATGTTCAATAAATATTTGTTGAAAGACTAAATTTTATCCTTTTAAAATTCCTTTACAGCCTTCTTTTTACATGCAGCCAGGGAAACCCATCCATTTTTATGTTGATCCAGGTGCTCTGCTTCCCTAGAAGCCCTCCCACTATGCTTTCTCCACATCTACTGAGATCCCAACCAGTCTTTTCCACCCAGTTAAAGCTTCCATCCTAGAAAGGCTCCCCAGAAACTCAAAGTTGTCTAAGTGTCCAAACTTCCACCATTTTCAATCCAACACTTGCAAACATGATGCCTTTCAGTTATTCTTTTTGCATCATTGCCTTTCATAAGCTGTCTCTTGCCATATAGGCTCTGGCTTCCTGAAGGCTAGAACCACGGCATTCACTTAGTTTTGTTTTTTTAAAAACCTTTCCCACATCTAGATTAATGCATAGAGCATATTAAACAAAATTATGACTTGATTTAAAAGGGAAGCTTTTAAATAATATTCTTTTCGGACCAGAACAGTCCTAGTTTACTACTGTTGTCCTAGCATCATTAACAGCTCTCCTTTTTTCTCTCAAATCAGCCCTCGTTTGGACAATAAATAATTACATGTTTTCCCAACTTATGGTCAACACTAAGACAGTAAAACATTGGCCACAAAGTGCCTCCAAGTTCTTGCCAACAGCCCATGTTGTGAGAACCGTTTGACCATCACAATGAATCTGACATATGCAATGCCTTTGCTAGTTACTGTATTTATTGGGATTTGTAAGAGAAGAAAACATTCAGATGGTGTGGTAAGTGGGATAGATGGCTTGATTAATCTTCTCAGAACCCTCAACATATTGCTTAGAAACCTTTCTGAGAAGACAACAGAAAATTGGTATAAACCCTCAGCTGTACACTCTCTTATTTTGTACTTCTGAATCCTTTTTACACATATGATTTCCTTCGATATTTACAACACTCTTCTTAAGTAGATCAGGGTAGCAGATACTGGTATTCCTATTTTAGAAATTAGAAAAACAATTCCATGGAGTTAATATCATTTGGCCAGTCAGAATGAGACAGGAGCTAGAATAATACCCAATATTTTCTGTTATAATTGTACATCTCCTTTTTCCCTATTAAAATACATGCTCTTTACTTACCCTTCCATACCAAAAGACACTCACTTCACCTTCCAATAAAAATGAAACATTAGTTCATCCACGGAATGTTTACAGACATGACATTTGGTATACACTCTAAGCCATAGGGGTAATAATGATCATACCTTCCATCCACCTTACGTTTTACACTTTCCTAGGTGCCTTTCATTTTCTTTCACACTGAACTTCAGGAACAGACACTCTTAAGTGTTTTAACTTTGCTTCCCTCAGTGCTCAGAGAGGTTAAGAAGTCAGTTCAAGGCTGCATTGTAGCCTGTAAGGGATGCAGCTAAAAACGACTGAGGGCACCTGACTCCCAAGTCAGGTATCTTTGGTTTTGCCAAATGAAAATTCCAAGGAATGAGATGCCAAATTTCCCATGAAGTTTACTGTAATGAGGTTTAGCTTGCCTTTAAAAAAATAATAATAGTGATAATTAGAAGTTAAGACTAAGACCATTTTCCAATTTTTCCTGTCTTTCTTACATTACAGAGAAGCAGGTTAAGTGCTTTAAAGAGATTCTGAGTTGTTTGATGCTTTTGAGTATCATGTGTGGATAACTGAAACTTTCAATTAGGAACAAAGCCCTTAGGGATGCAGGTGAGAACACCAGCTGTAGGCTGTGAATGACACAGCATCCTTCTCTGCATCTCCTGCACTTTTGACCAGATCTCAGGCTCCTTCCTGCATTTCATGTCATATAAGCAATGAGCTGCAATAAACAACTACTACCTACACATGTGTTTGGAATCCACAGTCTTAATTATGTCATCAGAAGCCCTTCCTGGCTAAGGGCTCAGTGTATGCTCCCACTTCTTCAGTTATTCCTTTGGTTTTTATCGCAGACTCTTTCTCCTTGGCCCACTTTCTGCCTTAAAGAGGAGATGCCAAAGAAAATATGCTGGGTTCTTTTAGGTCCCTTCCAATAGCTTCCTGTTGGTACCTCACTTACCAGTCCCTGAGGCAGGAGAGACAATCTGTATGGTGACTCAGCTGTCCAGTAGCAGAGAAATAGGGGTGCATATTTTCCTCCCCTGAGTGTATTCCTTAGGAAACTTTAAATAAATATTAAGCTTGTGAGTGAGGAGAGAAGGTTACTCTGCTATGTATTTTTTTTTTTTTTTATGTGTAGAGACTAGGGTGCTTCAGGGTAAGATAGGGGCTCACTGTTCACAAGGAAAGCTCCTCAAAGTGCTACTTCCTCAAGCTTGGTAGGTTTTATAGAAAACTCTAAATGTCTATGATGGCTAAAGGAAGTCGTATCTCATAGGTGGGGAACCTGGAGGACTTGGAAAAACTAGACTGTTATCAACATGGGGATGCAGGTGGCCTTCACCTCTACACACACGTATTTGTCATGCCGACATCTCGTGTGGGACAGCAGTGGGAAGAATCAGCCTTCAAGTTCCAGCCCTCTCATGCCTGTGAAAACAGGGATCCATGGAAACCTCCTTCAAATTACTCAGAGGTTATCCTTGAGCTGCAAAACCATAAAGTTAACTCAATTACCAACCACTGCTGCCCATTTAGTTACTTATTTACTTTTTATTGCACACAGAATGCAGAAATCTCAACTGTTTACAGCTATACAACCAGTCCCTGGGTCATGAGATAGACTGTTACTAATGCCCTAGAAGGCTCCTGTGTGCCCTCCAAAGTTCTATCCCCATAAACGAATTGTTGAGTTCTATCGCTGTTGATTAGTTGTGCCTGTTCTTGAACTCCATGGAAATGGAATCACTCATCACCCTTTGTTGTGTCTGGTTCCTTTTGTTCAACATACTGTCTGTAAGATTCATCCATGTTATTGTGTGGATCAATAGTGTGATCTTTGCATGGTTGCACAGTATTCCATTGCATAAACAAACCAAGTTTTTCTTTTTTATCATTTTCTTGTTGAACATTTGGCTTATTTCCAGTTAGTGTAGCTTTGTTGAGATTCTGAGTTGTTTCCATGTTTCTCTCTCCCTCTCCCTCTCTCTCTCCCTCACACTCACTCCCTCTCTCTCTCTCATACACAAGATCTTTGCATGTGTGCAGCTTTAGTTGATAGAGCATCCACTAGGCTTTTAAATTTTACTAGGGGGAAAAATCCCAAGGAGAAAATCAAGCAAGCAAAGCAAAAATAAATTAGACAAAAAGTAGTTATTTTCCTTGATACAAAATAATCAAATTGCCACGCAGATAGGATTTACATTTTGAAAGTTTTTGAAAGTTATCTCAATCTACATGCTGTCAATTTGAACTTGTCTGCAGAAGAAATTCAGTTTGTCAGTTGCTACAAATGTGTTTTGTTTCCCTGCACAATCGGGTTCATTGTGGTTTGCATATTTGCATTTGTTTTTAATAAACCAATGTTTAAAAACTGGGAGAGCTCGTATCAGAAAACTCCAGTTTTCAAACTTCTCTTAAAAAATTGTAACATCTGGGGACTTCCCTGGTGGTCCAGTGGTTAAGACTCGCACTTCCAATGCAGGGGGTGCGGGTTCGATCCCTGGACCAAGAACTAAGATCCCACATGCTGCACAGCGCAGCCAAAAAAAAAAAAAGAAAAGAAAAGAAAAATTGGAACATCTGGTAGACTTGGCCCCATTCCCAAAGAGCAGCGACAGACAGGAGTTAAGTGTGGGTCCCTGCAATCAGACAGGCACACATCCCCCTGTTTACAAAGGGCCAACACCACCTACTGCTTGTTAACTGCCTGGTCTGTGTAAGCATAAGAACCCTGTTCCACCCTGTGACCTGTCAGTCAAATTCATCCACGCTTCTCTCCCTTAGAGTACATGGATTTGTCAATTGCCTGTTGATGAGACTGTTTTGGACAATTAAAAATTTGTTTTCACATGTGTCCAAAGATCTTTCTAAAAGTATTATATACTAACCTAGTTCCAGAAATAATGGCTGAAATAAGAGGAATAGCTCAGAATACATTGAATCTGTGTGTTAAATGTAGAAGATGAAATGGGTAGAGAGGAGAGACAGCTGTCCTTGTTTCTTCTGCGCAAAGAAACTTCACTCAGGATGTCCACCCACAGGCCAGTCTTCTGGTCAACATCTGTTAGCCATGTGGGAGGATATCTGACAACCAATGAGAAAAACAGCCCCTCTGATCCATTCAATTAAATACTTCCTGGACCAGGGCTTCCCTGGTGGTGCAGTGGTTAAGAATCCGCCTGCCAGTGCAGGGGACATGGGTTCGAGCCCTGGTTCGGGAAGATCCCACATGCTGTGGAGCAACTAAACCCCTGTGCCACAGCTACTGAGCCTGCACTCTAGAGCCCACGAGCCACAACTACTGAAGCCCACACGCCTAGAGCCTGTGCTCCACAACAAGAGAAGCCACCGCAATGAGAAGCCTGCGCTCGGTAACAAAGAGTAGCCCCTGCTCACCGCAACTAGAGAAAGTCGAGCGCAGCAACAAAGACCCAATGCAACCAAAAATAAATAAATAAATAAAATACAATAAAAAATAAATACTTCCTGGACCAAACCCAATTCCATCATGATTGGTGCACGGGGCAGTTGCTAACCGCATTTAGTCATTTTCGTGATGTCAATGATGTTAGTGGGAGCCAGAGTGATTTCCTTTTGCAATCTAGATAAATCTGAAGGTTCCTTGTGCTAAAACACAGATGTCTCTGGATACATTTTAAAAATGACAAAATGTTGCTAGGCTCACTAGATAGTAAAGGAAATATCTGAGCACCCCCTGCCCACCCACCCCCCACCCCCAAAGAAGTGACAGAAATGAAATCTGAGAATCTATATAGAGAATAAACTAATGCAAAAGACAGGATAGCCCTAAGCAATCATGATAACATGGATCTGGAGACCAAGCCTTAGGCCCTTTGAACAGGAAAGGCAGGGCAGTTAAGCCTGCGAGACAGAAACCTAGAATGGCACTTTGGAAGAAGCTAAAGTTGTTCCTGCCTTAGTAGAAGCAAAGCAACACTCCCCCTAGGAAAACATCCTGATTTAGGCCCAGAGGATTCCTATACACGAACATTGATAATCAACTATTACTTAACCACACAAGGAGAAATATCACCAAAAATAACAGTTGACAAAAGAACAAGCTGGCTTCCAGCACCCTTGTACTTCATGTTTTAGAATCAGTAGATAAATACAAAATAGCTATGTATAGAATGTGAAAACAATTAAAAATGGAACAAAGATGAGCTTGAGTTAGTTGACTGTCATAATTTCTTTGCCATCTATGAACTGAATTAGAGGTGGAAACTTGGTAAGGGACCATGATATTCCATGGGTCATATTTTCTTGAACTTTTTTCTGATTTTCCAAATTGTGCAGCATCCCAGTCAGCTGTCTAATGATTTTGTCCCAAAGATTCCCAGGCTCTCTTAGCCACTGTCATATCCCTGTAGTTCAAGGCACCCTAGGACTTTAATTTGCTGCCCAGAATGGTAGTTAAGTCCACCTTGCCACTTACAGTAAGTGCTGTTACAAACACTCTGTTATTCTGGGTCCCATCATCCATCATCCCAGTGATATTAGGAAGCTCAACTCCTAGACAGCTTCCCAGCACATCAACCTAGAAGCCAGGCTTAGATGACAGCCTCCACAGAGCTTCTGGAAGATGCCAGCACCCTTCTGCAGAGAATACTTATTGTCTTTGTAAAGGGAGTATCCTCTGGGCTCTCTCAGTCAGTAAGAAATATAGTCAAGTGATAGGTTCTCAGATGGTACCTAAAACCATCTTTGCATCCATTCTAACTTCCCTCTTCCCTAAGCTATCTGACTCTTTATGAAGACAGGGTCAAACTACCATATGATCCTACAATCCCACTCCTGGGCACCATAATTCAAAAAGATACGTGCACCACAATGTTCACTGCAGCACTATTTACAATAGCCAAGACATGGAAGCAACCTAAATGTCCATCGACAGAGGAATGGATAAAGAAGATGTGGTACATATATATTAATACAATGGTTACTCAGCCATAAAAGAAATAATGCCATTTGCAGCAACACGGATGGACCTAGAGATTATCATACTAAGTGAAGACAGAAAGACAAATATCATATGATATCACTTATGTGTGGAATCTAAAAAAGATTACACAAGTGAACTTATTTACAAACAAAAACAGACTCACAGGCTTAGAAATCAAACTTATGGTTACCAAAGGGGAAAGGTTGGGGGGAGGGAGGGAAAAATTAGGAGTTTGGGATTAACATATACAAGCTACTATATATAAAATAAATAATCAACAAGGACCTACTGTAGAGCACAGGGAACTCTACTCAATATTCTGTAATAGCCTATATGGAAAATGAATGAATATATGTATATGTATAACTAAATCACTTTGCTGTATACCTGAAACTAACACAACATTGTAAATCAACTATACTACAATATAAAATAAAAATTAAATTAAAATTTTAAAATAAAATAAAATGTGAGGGGAAAAAATAGACAGGGCCAAAGAAGTTGTGGACTTTTCTCCTCATTTGCTATAGGCCCTCAGAGCAAACAGCCTTCAAAGAACCACTGTAGAAAGCCATTAGGACCAGCTTCAAGAATCCTTGACAAAAGAATGAATCTTGAGTTAGTGAGTGCCCCTATATCAATAAATCCTCCCTGTTCCAGCTCCATGTGGGTTTCACCCTCCCCACCATACACTCAAAGTTTGGGTTTCATGTGGGTTTCCTTGGTTCTGAGAGTGCATATCAGTTAGGTACCTCAACTTTTCAGTGGGTATATGCTACTTCTTCCTGTAGAAAGGCTGGTACTTCTCTGCTGAGACTATACTCTAGTTATCAGCTTGGAGGCAATGAGGAGTGTCAGAGAAAGATCTTAAGAAGAATGAGAATCATCTTAGGAGGCTTCAGGGGATGTCCCTGTACAGCCATTTGGTGGGAAAGGTTGTTCTCCGTCAAGGGAGAATGGGCTGCTCCTGTCTTACAAAATGGTTTAGGGAAATTCAGGAGTTCAAGGTTCTCAAGCTCATCCACCCAAATGAACTCATCCCAGGTCTCAGAATCCTTGTCAGGGCCCTGAGTGTGAAATAGGAGACTTTACAAAGCTGTCTATTTAGTCTCCTTTACAGCTCTGCTGACTTAATAGTCAGATCCTGGGTCTGAATTTCATCACAATGGCCAAAGATAAGCCTCCTTGAAAGCTGCCATAGATGCCCTCTGGCTTCAGTATGTGCCTTAAGTTGGCAAGTTGGCAATTAACTACCCTCAGCCTAACATTTTTTTGGCAGGTAAAAAGTAGTCACCTTATTCCACAATCTGTATAATTATCATTGCATGTTGTAGCTATTAGATATCTCAACACTTGACCACTACCTAAGTCTTGTCTCAATTTACTACAGGTGAAAGCTTAAATAATCGTGATGCTGCCGTATACCAGGGTTAATTTTCACTCCAATTACTACACAAAAATGTGGTCCCTTTTGCTTTCAGACAGGTTAGTGATCCAATTCCAAAATCCTATCCACAGAGTATCCTTTCTACAACCACTTGTTTTAGTTCAATTTCCTAGGGACAAGCACTAATACCTTGATCAGAAGATGCAATCCCAAGGTAGGAGAGAAAGGAGAAAAGAAATGAGGCAGGGAAGGATAAGAAGTAAGACAAAGTCCTGTGTTACTGTCCTGGCCACCACATTATCATAAACCATGAAGAAACACAGTCAGGAGCTCAGCAAATGCATCTGCTAAGGGACATGGGAAACCTCCAAACATGCTGTACAGGGACATATGCCATGTAATAGACCACCAGAGAGACACATGGAGAGGGAATTTATCTGCCTTGCTACCTCTCTCTCCCCCAGGAGCAAGCTACTAAGGATATAGGTCAGTGCTTTTCAGCCAGGTACAATTTTGTCCCCCAGGGTTACATTTGACTAGAGATATTTTATGTCTAGAGACATTTTTGTTGTCATCACAAATGGGAGAACCTATTGGCATTTCGTGAGTAGAGGCCCAGGATAACTTTAAATATACTACAATGCACAGGACAGTCCCCCACCAACAAGAATTATTCAGCCCAAAACATCATTAATGCTACGGTGACAAACCCTGTTCCAGGTGGTGGTAAACCCAAGAGAATATGCAGAGGTGCCTAAGGTGTGGCTGACAAAACAACCAACAGGAAAAAGATGTGGAAGACATTTCATAGAAGAGAAAACACAAACGGAGAGCAAAACATGAAAAGATCTGAAGCTCATTAGTGAACAGGGACCTCAAATCATGGTAGACACCATTTGCCACTCAACTGAGTGGCAAAAATTAAGATCTTGAGAACACCAAGCATGGGGAGATTGGGTCTCCAGGGGAATTCTCATTTACTGCTGTGCTGGTCAGGAGTGTAAATTGCTACGATCTCTTTGGGAAAGAGTTTAGTATCATGTCGTAAAGTTGAACACATACATATTTAAGGTGGCCACTCATGCCAATCCTGGTTTGAACGCTGGAAAGCCTGCATCTTAGGAAACTCCGCAGTTCCAGGCAAACTGGGATGACTGGTCACCAGTATATTTTACATCCTAGCAACCTATTCCTATGTATATAACCCTAAACAGCTCTTGCACAAGCACCAGGAGATATATAAAAATGATCATAATATCATTTTCATAATATCAGAAAATGGAAATAATAGCAGTGTCAACCTACGAGAGAATAAATTGTAACATATTCACACAATGTAATATTTTTAGCTGTAAAAATGAACTACAGCTATGTGTAACAATATGAATGAATCTTAGAAACAACCATTAGATAAACTGAGCAAATCTGTAGACTATATGACTATAAGACTATTATAAAGCTCAAAAGGAAGCAAAAAAAATACATAGAGATATATTCATGTTTGGTCCAATTTCTTCTTAAGCAAGAAAATGGTGAATGGTAGACAAATGTAGGATAGTGGTTACCTCTGGAGGGGAGATGAGGAAATGGAATGGGAGACTCCCTTCTCCTCAAAGAAAAATAATCAGTTATTACATCCCCAGAGAGTGTTCACTGGATTTTGTATCTTTGTTGTCAGGTGTTATTTATTTCCTTTTTGGCTATGTTATTTTATGTTTACCTCTTTTTAAAAAAATCCATCTTTATCTCACTTTTTTAGAAATAGAGAACAAAGGATTAACAATAGTATCTGGGAGAGAAGAATGAATGTAATACATTTCCCAAGCCAATGAGGGTGGGTGGGCATTTTGGCCCCGGGCTCTCCATTCATGGGTCTTGCCAGCATGTATTTCTGCAGTCAAATTCCCATTCTGCCTCCAAGGAGCTGGGGATGCTAATGTCAGCCTGTTAAGCCTCACCTAGTATTGGCTGCACCTGGTCACTTGGGAGAGCACTACACTTAAAACTACACTTAAAACACAGGTCCAGGAGAACAATAAAAGTTTAGGGAAAACTGCAGAATCGTGCTGCTGTTTAATTTACACCATTTAGTCTCAGAGTGAAGAAATCCATGAACTGAAAATTACCATTTCACACACACATCCCAGTGCAAACACACATGCACAGATCTCCCTATAAAAACGTTCCTAACTTGCCCCAGAAACTTGACCCTGGGAGAGTCTAGAGCCTTGGAATTTCAGTTTGGGACCATAATCCAAAAATCTTTTATTAGTTTCCACTAAAACCCACTCACTTTGCTTGAGAGGAAGATGCTTACAGAAAGTGCATCACAGGAAGAGATTCTATCACGTAATCTGCATCACTGCATTACCTCCCTGAAGCCACAAACACAGTTATACACTGAAATTTTCCTACATTCAGGCCCACTCTGAATCTCACCTTTTTCTCCAATCACCAATCAAAGTACTTCCTTCCTTTTTCCTTTCTCCCTCCCTCTCTCTCTTTGAAATAAATACAAATCTATTATTCTGCCTGCAAGTTAACTTTCATCTTCCTGAATTCTGGTACATTTGACATATTTCTAGTCTTTAATCTTGCTCCCTTCTGTGTGCAATTCTTGGCCCTTCTCTTGCCCTCACCCCTGTATGCCTTCACTTCCAAATTACCTGACAGCATCATGGGATATCTCTTTGTGTGTCTTTAAGCTCATACTACAATCCTTGTCTGAAATTTGCTTCCTTCTTTATTTTGGCTGAGGAACACCTACTCACCTTGTATGTTTCAATCTAGATGCTTCTGCTCTTGGTAAATTGCAATCTCCCTTCCTGTATGTGACGCTGAAGATCTTCTCACCAAGAGGTGGGATCTATTTCCACACCCCTTAAATGTGGGCTGGCTTTGTGATTTGCTTTGGTCTATAAAATGAAGCAGAAGTGACTGTTCTGAGCCTAGGCCTCAAGAAACCTTGCACACTTTCATTCATTCTATTAAACCCTCCTCAGCCCACATGACTGAGCCTGGGCTAGCCTGCTGGAGAGCTGAGTTGCCCCAGCTACTTCCGATCAATTATCAGAAATGCGAGTGAAGCCATCTCAGACTATCCAACCCCTGGCCAACCAGTCAGCTAATTGCAGACAAGTGAGCAAATCTAGCTGAGATCAGCCAAACCTAGCCCAGATCAGAACTCCTCAAGTCAACCATAGACTCGTGAGCAATAATACTGCTTATTGTCTTAAGCTACTAAGTTATGGAGTTATTTGTTATGTGGCAACATTGTATATTCTTTCTTGATCCTATTTAATAGCTGCAACATACTTAAATCAAAGCCCCTTATATCACTACATAGTATCTTGTATTTCTCTTCCACAAATGTTCCAGCTCTTTGAAAACAGGAGCAATTTTTATTTTGTATCCCCCAAACCTAATAGCACCTGCCAACTTTTCAATAAATGGGTGTCAGAAAAACATCAATGATTAATTAATTAATTAAGGATTATAATGATGGTCAAGGGATTGTTTTGGAGGCAGACAAACCAGAATTTGAATCCCAACTCTGTTTCCTATATGTGTTACTCCAGAGATTTTGGTTAACCTCACTCAACTTTATCTGCCCATGTATAAACTGAAGGCTAGAATAATGTATATGCTGCAGGATTGTAGTGATAAGATATATATTCCCTCTGCCCCCAACCTGGCACAGAGTGAGTGTTCAACAAATAAGAATTAAATGATAAAATGTTCATAAAGCATTGAGTACATAGTACATGGCTTAGAGTTACTCAGCAAATATAATTAATTAATATGATCTATGATCTGTTAATAGGATCATGATCATCATCACTGTTGTCACATCTTGCAGGCGAAACTGTAGATGCTCCATCCATAACCCCTTGGCATCATCATTTCTATGCATGCTGATCTGATGGTGGCTTCCAATGGAAACACCTGGAACTCTTTGCCTAAGGGCTTCCTTGGTCCACACACATTTCAGGCCACAAATGCCAGGGAGTTAACACCCCTAACTCCCACCCAGAGAAGCAGCCCTCAACCATGGCAGATGGAAGAAGGTGGCTACGTATCCCAACTTTCTTGCCCTTGGTTAGGATAAATCCAAGGTATGTTCTATACTATATCCCAGAATTACCTAGTGAGATTGTGTGCCTTGGTCACAGCAGTGACAAAGGACCTTTTCTTTCTTCTCTTCCCCATCTCACATCCCTACTCCCCTACAAAGGTATACTAGCATCACCCCCGAACACATACCAGTATCCAAATTTAGAATCACTGTCTGATTCTAGGGAAATCAACTTAAAACAATATTACTCTTAGCTTTATTTTACCTTTATTGCTTCAGAATCTAACCACTTCTTCCAGGAATTCTGACTTCCACTTGAAAGCCTAGCCTTTTAATCATCTCTCCAGCTAATCAAAGAGTTGTATCCAGCCCAGTGATGACAAAACCAAGCACAGAATTTGGTGTGCTATCTTTAGTCTTCTTGGATGTTTTCATCATGGCTCAATTTTCTGAGTATATGATGACAGAGTTAACTTGTAGTTAATCTTGGGTAACTCTGTGCTCATCTTGAAAGGCATCTGAAACCATGGTATTGATGCTTGGCCAAGACAGAGGTGAAATGCATTAGCTAGTGATTTATAATGTGCTGTTAAAAGTCGAAACCCACCCCAGGCATCCTGTACCAGCTTGTCTATACTGTTTCTTGAAACTGTACGGATTGATGGTTTGCACCTGTTTACCTGTTTGCAAAGTCTGCTTTTGGCTACCTGAGTTGTGGAATATAAAATACCCCTCAGTGAGTTTGAGCCTTGGCTCTTCTGAGACACATGTATCTTGGTGGTTCATGATCAGAAGACAAAGTACACCCTGTGTGATGGAGTGGGGGCTGTACCTGGAAGTCTCAGCCCTCTCAGATGTTTGCTGAGCTTGCTTTCTCCTGCTGGACCCTATTCTTTGCTTTTATGTGTATACTTTGTGGCATCTCAAGAGTCTTTACAATTATCTGACACTATATAACTGCTGCACTGAGGCTCTTTTCTGACAACCAAAGCCTTTTGATAGGGGTTTGGAGTGAAGGAAGGAAGGGTCTACAGCACACAAATTTAGAACCGTTTCCAAAAGTTATGATTCTTGGAAAGCTGGGCTCAGTACTTTGCTGAGCTCTTAAAGCGCCGTTCGGCTGGGTTTCCATTTCATGAAAACCCTTCCAAACACAGACTCGAAGTCAGTCCATGCTCCAACAGTGGCTGTGGGCTTGAAATCTTGGACCCACCTGCCAAGGTCACTGCATAATTCCTTTTCCTCCCACCAAGCCCCTGTGAGCTTTGCTCAATGGTCACACACTCCAACACATGAAGCCCCGTCTGTGGGGAGCATTAGTTTCTCTGGCAAACATGGCTTGAATCCACATATTCCTATCTTTTTGTTTTTTTAAACTGAAGTATAGTTGATTTACAATGTTTCAGGTGTACAGCAAAATGATTCAGTTATACATACATGCATATATGTGTGTATATTATATATATTCTTTTTCAGATTATTTTCCATTATAGGTTATTACAAGATATTGAATATAGTTGCCTGTGTTATACAGTATGTCCTTGTTGCTTATCTATTTTATATATAGTAGTATGTATCTGTTAATCCCAAACTCCTAATTTATCCCTCTCCGCCTCCTTCCCCCTTCAGTAACCATAAGTTTGTTTTCTGTCTGTGAGTCTGTTTCTATTTTGTAAATAAGTTCACTTCTATTATTTTTTTAGATTCCATATATAAGTGATATCATATGATATTTGCCTTTCTCTGTCTGACTTACTTCACTTAGTATGATAATCTCTAGGTCCATCCATGTTGCTGCAAATAGAATTCTTTCTTTCTTTTATGGCTGAGTAATATCCATTGTATATATATACCACATCTTCTTTATCCATTAATCTGTCGATGGACATTTAGGCTGCTTCCATGTCTTGGCTATTGTAAATAGTGCTGCAGTGAATATTGGGTTGCATGCATCTTTTTGAATTATGGTTTTCTCCGTATATATGTCTAGGAGTGGAATTTCAGGATCATATGGTAGTTCTATTTTTAGTTTTTTAAGGAACCTCCATACTGTTTTCCATAGTGGCTGTATCAGTTTACATTCCTGCCAGCAGTGTAGGAGGGTTCCCTTTTCTCCACACCCTCTCCAGCATTTACTATTTATAGACTTTTTGATGATGGCCATTCTGACTGGTATGAGGTGGTACCTCATTGTAGTTTTGATTTGCATTTCTCTAATAATTAACGATGTTGAGCATCTTTTCATGTGCCCGTTGGCCATCTGTATGTCTTCTATGAAGAAATGTCTGTTTAGGTCTTCTGCCCATTTTTTAAATTGGGTTGTCTGTTCTCTTGATATTGAACTGTAGGAGCTATTTGTATATTTTGGACATTAATCCCTTACATATTCTTGTCTTCTTAAAACACCAATTTAAGTAGTATTTTCATTTTTCCTTTAATGTTCCACCTAGGAATAATCCAGTATGAAAGTTTTAGTCTTTGAGTTATGCTTGACTAACCTAAGCTACTAGTCCTTTAAAAACTCATTATCCAGAAGGGTACCCTTCACATGAGCTACCTCTCTGTGGCTCATGTAACACTGTTCTCAGAAGTCAGGAACCATGCAGCAAGGAAGAGAGTTGTTGCAAAAACCTCTGGAAGGCTCAAGTCTCAAAATGTTGCAAGATAACCTGCCTTGACCATGAGATTTCAGGGCAGAATTTTATGTCTTTTCACAGTGTGACATCAAGCGCCTCTCAGTTTCAGAAGCCACAAATATATACATCATAAGCTGTTCTTTGAAACAGCAAAAAAATTTACCAGTTGACTACTGTACATTAAAGCACAAATGACAGCATACCTTACATATGACAATTAGAATTATGTTTGGGGATTCATAAAGAGCATTGATGATTATCTAGTTTCATCTGGTTGAAGGAGATCCAAAATCTATTTTAAATCCATCTATACCCCATGCCAGGTCCGTAAGCCAACTCATCATCATCTCTCGCCTAGGTGATGGCACCGTGTTTCCCACTATTACTGAGCCCCCTACCCCTTAGCTAAATAAAGCAGGATGGCCTTTTAAAAATATAAATTCACTTCTCTAATAACTCTCCAATGGTTTCTACCTTCGTTGGAGTACAATCAAGATACTTTTCCATGTCTAAAGTCTCTCCGACTTATTCTCTACGTCATCCTTCTCCAAATACCCTCTCAAAGCAATAAAGGCCTCCTTTCCAATCGAGCCTTGAACATATGTCTGGATTCTGGTTCACAGAACATGCAAGGTCCTATCTTCAAACTTTTACCATGCTGGCTCTTTTCCATCATTCAACTCAAAATTCTCTGAGTGGTCTGCTCTGACACTCAAACGGAAGTAGCCCTTTATTTATTCTCTACCTCATTAACCTGTTTATCATGTTTATAAACATTATAAACGGCTGCCAGTTTCCTTTGCATTGATTTACAATCATCCCTTGGTATCCGGGGGTGATTAGTTCCAGGACCCCTGTGGATATCAAAATCCGCAGATGCTTAAGTCCCTTATATAAAATGGCACAGCAAAGTTGGCCCTCTGTATCCTGGGTTCCCCATTCAAGGATTCAATGAGGATGCAGAACCCGAGAATACAGAGGGCCTATTCTACTTACTTACCTCCTCCCACTAGAATGTCTGCTCCTTCAAAGCCATACCCCTGTCTTTTTTGTTCACTATTGTATCCCTAATTGCCTAGAACAATGTGCAAGCATGTAGAAGTCACCCAATAAGTATATGTTGAATAAAAAAGGTACTTTTTTGTCTTCTCACCATTGTATCAGTTAAAATAAAAATTTAAAGGGAAAAAAACATAATGTAATTTATTCCCCAACCTTTTTTATGCTGGCTGTGGATGAATCAGACTCCAGAGGAGTGTGGCTATTTCTGGTCTGCAGCTTTTCGTTGGCGTTCTTCACTGTTCTTCATTTTTCCTCAGTGTTCATTTTGGCAAGAGGTCGAAGCATTTCACCACAGTGTATTTCTGCAACAACATGGTACCAACATGAGTTAGAATCCCACCAACTTATGCTCTGTTTAAAAATAAACATAAAACCTCATTTACTTCACGTCTCTCCATGCTGCATGTCTTTTCTTTACTGTTTCAACCCTTTTCTCGGACATGCAGCTACTGATCTGCGTGCTATTACCTGGACACCTCCAGGCAAAGTCAAGTTCCCCTTAGCACTGCCTGCGTCTGTCACAGCACTTTCTCTAATCATTCCACTGTGAGTCCATCTCTCCCATCGATGGTGAGCCCTCTGGGGACAGGAACTGTGCCTATGGCCTGTGAATCTCTAGTGCCTCATCCACTAACTAGTTATTAAACAGGTTTAATACAGTTGATTCTCATTATTTGTAGTAGTTATGTTCTATATAGTTGCCACCAACACTAAATTAGTGATGCTGAACCATTGCTCCAAGAGGATATACAGGATTAGGTTTCTGCTAGTTTCTGGCCCCAACACTTGCACCAATCAATCAATACACAACCTTATTGTATGGTTCTACGTGTGTTTCCATTTAAAGACACCTCATTTAGTATACATTGTTCATTTGTTAACATTCAACCCACAGCCAAGAGCATTGTAACTCATGCCTGAACGAAGCTTCCCCAAGACATGCATTTTCTCCGTAAGGTACATCACAGCCTTCTTACACTTAGGAACACTAGGCAGTACTTCAGTACTACACTGGGGAGCCATTTCCAACAGCAAAATCACCAACAAAAAGCACAGAAATGCAAAAAGCATAAGAAGGTGAGCTTGCAAATACAAAATCCATGAATAAGAAGGACGGACTCAATACACACTGCTGAATCATATGCACTGCCATTTAAATGAGTAAAAAATAAATACTACTGACAGGGTAGAAAGGGACTAATACAGATTTCATATGCTTCATGAAAGATCCAGAAACTGAAAACAGTTATTCTCTCCTATCCTTTGAAAAGGACAAATTCCAGAGCCTAGTTCTTTTCGTCTACCCAACATTACTCACTGTTCATCCCATGTTCAGACAAGTCCAAAGAAAATTTCCTTGAAGATAATTATAGGTTAATAGTCTACCTTATCCATGATGGCACAACCCAAACTTCTCCCAGAAGATGGTTCCATTTTTCTCCTGGGATTATAAGAAGAAATACCCGCTTTTATTTCATTATACTCATCAGTTAACTGTAAGTACACAATGTACACACTGTAGAGACTTATATTTTCTGTAAAAATGCCAGTACTCTGTGACATAAACAACGCAGGTATCATATGTTAAGTATCTACTTTCTAATGCACTTGAAGGACATTTAAGACTTCCTTAGGAGGAGAGGAACCAAGATGGCGGAGTAAAAGGACGTGCTCTCACTCCCTCTTGCAAGAACACCAGAATCACAACTAGCTGCTGGACAATCAACAACAGGAAGAAACTGGAACTCACCAAAAAAGATACCCCACATCTAAAGACAAAGGAGAAGCCAAAATGAGATGGTAGGAGGGGTGCAATCACAGTAAAATCAAATCCTATAACTGGTGGGTGGGTAACTCACAGACTGGAGAACACTTATACCACAGAAGTCCACCCACCAGAGTGAAGGTTCTGAGCCCCACATCACGCTTCCCAACCTGGGGGTCTGGCAATGGGAGGAGGAATTCCTAGAGAATCAGACCTTGAAGCTTAGTGAGAATTGATTGCAAGACTTTGACAGGACCGGGGAAAAACAGAGACTCCACTCTTGGAGGGCAAACACAAAGTAGTGTGTGCATTGGGACCCAGGGGAAGGAGCAGTGACCTCAGGGGAGACTGAACCAGACCTACCTGCTAGTGTTGGAGGGTTTCCTGCAGAGGCCAGTCGGGGGGTGGGGGGGAAGTTGTGGCTCACCATGGTGACAAGGACACTGGAAGCAGAAGTTCTGGGAAGTACTCCTTGGCATGAGCCCTCCCAGAGTCCCTCATTAGTCCCACCAAAGAGCCCAGGTAGGCTCCAGTGTTGGGTTGCCTCAGGCCAAACAACCAACAGGGAGGGAACCCAGCCCCACCCATCAACAGTCAAGTGGATTAAAGTTTTACTGAGCTCTGCCCACCAGAGCAACACTCAGCTCTACCCACCACCACTCCCTCCCATCAAGCCTCTTAGATAGCCTCATCCACCAGACAGCAGACAGCAGAAGCAAGAAGAACTACAATCCTGCAGCCTGTGGAACAAAAACCACATTCACAGAAAGACAGACAAGATGAAAAGGCAGAGGGCTATGTACCAGATGAAGGAACAAGATAAAACCCCAGAAAAACAACTAAATGAAGTGGAGATAGGCAACCTTCCAGAAAAAGAATTCAGAATAATGATAGTGAAGATGATCCAAGACCATGGAAGAAGGTTGGAGGCAAAGATCAAGAAGATGCAAGAAATGTTTTAAAAAGACCTAGAAGAATTAAAGAACAAACAAACAGAGATGAACAATACAATAACTGAAATGAAAACTATACTGGAAGGAATCAATAGCAGAATAACTGAGGCAGAAGAACGGATAAGTGACCTGGAAAATAGAATGGTGGAATTCACTGCTGCGGAACAGAATAAAGAAAAAAGAATGAAAAGAAATGAAGACAGCCTAAGAGACCTCTGGGACAACATTAAATGCAACAACATTCACATTATAGGGGTCCGAGAAGGAGAAGAGAGACAGAAAGGACCCAAGAAAATATTTGAAGGGATTATAGTCAAAAACTTCCCTAACATGGGAAAGAAAATAGCCACCCAAGTCCAGGAAGCACAGCGAGTCCCATACAGGATAAACCCAAGGAGAAACATGCCGAGACACATAGTAATCAAATTGGCAAAAATTAAAGACAAAGAAAAATTACTGAAAGCAGCAAGGGAAAAATGACAAATAACACAATGGAACTCCCGTAAGGTTAACAGCTGATTTCTCACCAGAAAATCTACAAGCCAGAGGGAGTGGCATGATATACTTAAAGTGATGAAAGGGAAGAAACTACAACCAAGATTACTCTACCCAGCAAGGATCTCATTCACATTCAATGGAGAAATCAAAAGCTTTACAGACAAGCAAAAGCTAAGAGAATTCAGCACCACCAAACCAGCTCTACAACAAATGCTAAAGGAACATCTCTAAGTGGGAAACACAAAAGAAGAAAAGAACCTACAAAAACAAACCCAAAACAATTAAGAAAATGGTAATAGGAACATACATATCGATAATTACATTAAATGTGAGTGGATTAAATGCTCCAACCAAAAAACACAGGCTTGCTGAATGGATACAAGAACAAGACCCATATATATGCTGTCTACAAGAGACCCACTTCAGACCTAGGGACACATACAGACTGAAAGTGAGGGGATGGAAAAAGATATTCCATGGAAATGGAAATCAAAAGAAAGCTGGAGTAGCAATACTCATATCAGATAAAATAGACTTTAAAATAAACAATGTTACAAGAGACAAGGAAGTACACTACATAATGATCAAGGGATCAATCCAAGAAGAAGATGTAACAATTATAAATATATATGCACCCAACATAGGAACACCACAATACATAAGGCAACTGCCAACAGCTATCAAAGAGGAAATAGACAGTAACACAATAATAGTGGGGGACTTTAACACCTCACTTACACCAACGGACAGATCATCCAAAATGAAAATAAATAAGGAAACAGAAGCTTTAAATGACACAATAGGCCAGATAGATTTAATTGATATTTATAGGACGTTCCATCCAAAAACAGCAGATTACACTTTCTTCTCAAATGGGCACGGAACATTCTCCAGGATAGATCACATCGTAGGTCATAAATCAAGCATCAATAAATTTAAGAAAATTGAAATCATATCAAGCATCTTTTCTGACCATAGCGCTATGAGATTAGAAATGAATTACAGGGAAAAAAACGTAAAAAAAAAAAAACACATGGAGGCTAAACAATACATTACTAAATAACCAAGAGATCACTGAAGAAATCAAAGAGGAAATCAAAAAATACCTAGAGACAAATGACAATGAAAACACGACTATCCAAAACCTATGGGATGCAGCAAAAGCAGTTCTAAGAGGGAAGTTTATAGCTATACAAGCCTATTTCAAGAAACAAGAAAAATCTAAAGTAAACAATCTAACCTTACACCTAAAGGAACTAGAGAAAGAAGAACAAACAAAACCCAAAGTTAGCAGAAGGAAAGAAATCATAAAGATCAGAGCAGAAATAAATGAAATAGAAACAAAGAAAACAATAGCAAAGATCAGTAAAACTAAAAGCTGGTTCTTTGAGAAGATAAACAAAATTGATAAACCACTAGCCAGACTCATCAAGAAAAAGAGGGAGAGAACTCAAATCAATAAAGTTAGAAATGAAAAAGGAGAAGTTACAACAGACACCACAGAAATACAAAGCATCCTAAGGGACTACTACAAGCAACTCCATGCCAATAAAATGGACAACCTGGAAGAAATGGACAAATTCTTAGAAAGGTATAACCTTCCAAGACGAAACCAGGAAGAAACAGAAAATATGAACAGACCAATCACAAGTAATTAAATTGAAACTGTGATTAAAAATCTTCCAACAAACAAAAGTCCAGGACAAGATAGCTTCACAGGTGAATTCTATCAAACATTTAGAGAAGAGCCAACACCCATCCTTCTCAAACTCTTCCAAAACACTGCAGAGGAAGGAACAATCCCAAACTCATTTTATGAGGCCACCATCACCCTGATACCAAAACCAGACAAAGATACTACAAAAAAAGAAAATTACAGACCAATATCACTGATGAATATAGATGTAAAAATCCTCAACAAAATACTTGCAAACAGAATCCAACACATTAAAAGGATCGAACACCATGATGAAGTGGGATTTATCCCAGGGATGCAAGGATTCTTCAATATTTAAAAATCAATCAATGTGATACACCATATTAACAAATTGAAACATAAAAGCCATATGATCATCTCAATAGATGCAGCAAAAGCTTTTGACAAAATTCAACACCTATTTATGATAAAAACTCTCCAGAAAGTGGGCATAGAGGGAAACTGCCTCAACATAATAAAGGTAATATACGTCAAACCCACAGCAAACATCATTCTCAATGGTGACAAACTGAAAGCATTTCCTCTAAGATCAGGAATGAGACAAGGATGTCCACTCTCACCACTATTATTCAACATAGTTTTGGAAGTGCTAGCCATGGCAATCAGAGAAGAAAAAATACAAATTGGAAAAGAAGAAGTAAAACTGTCACTGTTTGCTGATGACATAATACTATACATACAGCATCCTAAAAATGCCACCAGAAAACTACTAGAGCTAATCAATGAATTTGGTAAAGATGCAGGATACAAAATTAATGCACAGAAATCTCTTGCATTCCTATACACTATTGATGAAAAATATGAAAGAGAATTTATGGAAACACTCCCATTTACCATTAAAACAAAAGAAATGGGCTTCCCTGGTGGCGCAGTGGTTGAGAGTCCGCCTGTTGATGCAGGGGACACGGGGTCGTACCCCAGTCTGGAAAGATCCCACATGCCATGGAGCGGCTCGGCCCGTGAGCCATGGCCGCTGAGCCTGCGCGTCCGGAGCCTGTGCTCCGCAACGGGAGAGGCCACAGCAGAGAGAGGACCGCGCAATGCAAAAAAAAAAAAAAAAAAAAAAAAAAAGAAATACAATACCTAGGAATAAACCTATCTAGGGAGAAAAAAGACCTGTATGTAAAAAACTATAAGACACTGATGAAAGAAATTAAAGATGATACCAACAGGTGGAGAGATATAGTATGTTCTTGGATTGGAAGAACCAATAATGTGAAAATGACTATACTGCCCAAAGCAATCTACAGATTCAATGCAATCCCTATCAAATTACCAATGGCATTTTTTACGGAACTAGAACAAATCATCTTAAAATTTGTATGGAGACCCAAAAGACCCCGAATAGCCAAAGCAGTCTTGAGGGAAAACAATGGAGCTGGAAGAATCAGACTCCCTGACTTCAGTCTATACTACAAAGCTACATTAATCAAGACAATATGGTACTGGCACAAAAAACAGAAACATAGATCAATGGAACAAGATAGAAAGCCCAGAGATAAACTCATGCACCTATGGTCAACTAATCTATGACAAACGAGGCAAAGATATACAATGGAAAAAGACAGTCTCTTCAATAAGTGGTGCTGGGAAAACTGGACAGCTACAGGTAAAAGAATGAAATTAGATCACTCCCTAACACCATACCCAAAAATAAGCTCAAAATGGACTAGAGAACTAAATGTAAGACCGGGCACTATAAAACTCTTAGAGGAAAACATAGGAAGAACACTCTTTGACATAAATCACAGCAAGATCTTTTTGGATCCACCTCCTAGAGTAATGGAAATAAAAACAAAAATAAACAAATGGGACCTAATGAAACTTCAAAGCTTTTGCACAGCAAAGGAAACCATAAACAAGACGAGAAGACAACCCTCAGAATGCGAGAAAATATTTGCAAATGAATCAACGGACAAAGGATTAATCTCCAAAATATATAAACAGCTCATGCAGCTCAATATTAAAGAAACAAACAACCCAATCCAAAAATGGGCAGAAGACCTAAATAGACATTTCGCCAAAGCAGACATACAGATGGCCAAGAAGAACATGAAAAGCTGCTCAACATCACTAATTATTAGAGAAATGCAAATAAAAACTACAATGAGGTATCACCTCACACCAGTTAGAATGGGCATCATCAGAAATTCTACAAACAACAAATACTGGAGAGGGTGTGGAGAGAAGGGAACCCTCTTGCACTGTTGGTGGGAATGTAAATTGATACAGCCACTATGGAGAACAGTATGGAGGTTCCTTAAAAATTGAATTACCATATGATCCAGCAATCCTACTACTGGGCCTATACCCAGAGAAAACCATAATTCAAAAAGACACATGCACCCCAACGTTCACTGCAGCACTATTTACAATAGCCAGGTCATGGAAGCAACCTAAATGCCCATTGACAGACGAATGGATAAAGACATTGTGGTACATATATACGATGGAATATTACTCAGCCATAAAAAGGAACAAAATTGAGTCATTTGTTGAGACGTCGATGGACCTAGGGACTGTTATACAGAGTGAAGTAAGTCAGAAAGAGAAAAACAAATATCGTATATTAACGCATGTATGTGGATCCTAGAAAAATGGTACAGATGAACTGGTTTGCAGGGCAGAAGTTGAGACACAGATGTAGAGAACAAACGTATGCACAGCAAGGGGGAAAACTGCGGTGGGGTGGGGATGGTGCTGTGCTGAATTGGGCGATTGGGATTGACATGTATACACTGATGTGTATAAAACTGATGACTAATAAGAACCTGCAGTATAAAAAAATAAACAAAAAACAATATTAAACTTTCTTTGGGTTATTTGTATGGAAATATGTTAATATAAATGTTGCAGACATTACATGAAATTTCTGAAAATCTTACATGTTCTGGTATAATGTTATAAGTCATAATTCTAGTTATTACTTTAAAATGTATATCTCAGAAATAACTAAATTTCCTTGTCAGTTGCATTATGAACTTTCATCAAATCTTTAACCTGGTCATGTTTAAGTCTTTTGTCATTTACAGACAGTTTTGGGTATACTCTGATGCTTTTGCAAAAATGTTTCTATAAAAGGGTTTCATCTTCAAGGAATTCATGGAAAAGACTCTGACAAGTACAGGTTTCTGGTAACTGACTATAATCCTGAACTGAATGAATAAGCATTTTCAGAACTCTATGGAAAACTGATGAATTCATAAAAGTGCTAACAAAAGATCAAGATAAAAAAAATTAATTACATGGGACTGAGTGAACTGATGAGGATGATTATAATTTTTGTAACTTTCTATTTGAATAAAAAAAGAAAAATCCCACAAGGACTCAGAGGCAAAAAATATACAAATCAATTTTCAGTGCAAAGTAAAGGAGCTGTTACAGTGGAGGATTACTGGACTGAATGTCAATATTATGACATAGTATGAGTGTGTTTTGTGTTTGGTAATTGCAATCATTGTTGCTTTTCTTGTGTTATCCATTTACAATGCTTGGTGTCAGTTTATTTATCTCTTGTAAAAATAAAATATAGTGTGTGTGTGTGGGGGGGGAAGACTTCCTTAGGAATACAGATTTATGTTTTAAAGCTGCTACAAAATTTTTCCAATTAAGTTTACTTCTCAGAATTTTAAAATGTTTAAATTTAACCTTGATTTAGTTGTAGTTCATGGAAAGTAATTTGTTGGTAAAATCACCTCTGCAAAAGCACGACCTATGTTTTAAACTACCATTGCTGGGATCAGTAGGATTTGCAGAAGGCAATGTTTTGCGTACGTGACACGAAATAGAAGGATGATTCTGAAAACTCACTTCTTATGTGTTCAAAATCATCTAAAATGGACTTCCCTGGTGGCACAGCGGTTAAGAATCCACCTGCCAATGCAGGGTACACGGGTTCGATCCCTGGTCCAGGAAGATCCCACATGCTGCAGAGCAAGCCCATGCACCACAACTACTGAAGCCCACGTGCCCTAGAGCCTGCGCACCACAACTACTGAGCTCATGCACTGGAACTACTGAAACCCCGTGCTCTCTAGAGCCCACATGTTGCAACTACTGAGCCTGCATGATGCAACTACTAAAGCCCACACACCTAGAGCCCGTGCTCCGCCAACAAGAGAAGCCACCACAATGAGAAGGCTGTGCACCGCAACGAAGAGTAGTGCCCACTCACCGCAACTAGAGAAAGCCCGCACTCTAGCAACGAAGACCCAACGCAGCCAAAAAATAAAAATTTTTAATTTTTAATAAGTCAGCTAAAATATAAGTAGACACAATTTCCTTTTAAAGTTTTGTGAGATTCTCTTCATATATTTCAGAGTATCAGAAGATAAGTCACCTTGTCAGGAAATGCAGTTTCAGGATTGATAAAACCATATGGGTCTACTGCATAACAATAAGATAAATCAACATATTTTACCTTATTTACCAATCAACATATTTTACCTTATTTACCAAGTAATACCTTGATGCAGAAAAATAAAATGAATGAAATGCATCTTACTTTATACTTTATCAGTACTGTTATATTACATTTTCCATATAATTAACCAATATTTGCTTTGAGTTTATTTTGTAAAATTTAGCATTTTTCATTTTCTATTTATTCTGAAAAACACTAAGAAAAACAGATGCCATTAACTTACTTTAATATGTGCCTAGATCATCACTAAACCTCTCAAATTTCTTTCTCTTTAAACAGCCCACTAAGAAACCTTTATTTATGTCTCTGATAAAGCCATATCACCACTATTGACCTATAAAAAGCAATGTGAATGTTCAGGTAACAGCTATCCCATTCTGAACCTGATGATAATGTGCCTCTTAATATGAGGTACATTAAATTTCATATTTCCATTTCTAACCTTCAAGAGGAAGGGGTTGGCTTTGAAATTGACAGCCATGGTTCCACCTTGTACTAACTGCATGATTTGGGCCAATTCACTATTCCCCAAATTTATTTATTCATCTGAAAAGTGAAGATGGACACTATTTTCTGTAACCTAGAGTGGTTCTCATGATAAAGTGGAAATGGCCTGTGTAAAGTACCTGGCCAACAGTGAATGGTAAAAAAATCTTAGTTCTTGTTTTTATTAAGTACAATACCAACACAAGCAGCACTGTAGACAATTGAATTTAGCTCTTAAAGCCAAAATATAGTGACCTGTTACCCGTGGGTAATTTGAAAAAAAAAGTTATAGTTCACCCACATTTTGACTTACCATCAAAACAAGAATGTCTATGGCTGTGATATGTATGCACGTTATAATATATAACTCAAAATCTCTAAGAGTCTACTTTATGTAAAACAGAACAAAGATTGACCATCAGCTATATTAGAACAAACAGTTCTGTTCCTGCACATTTTTTTCTCCTCTCATTCAAAGATGAAAGTACTTATGCCAATGAATTTTAAGGTGGTTTAGACCAGGATGAAATGGGTCCCAGCAGCCCTGTAACCTTAGAATGTTTGTTGCATCATTCACGCTTTCATCCACTTCTCCTAGTAACAAGAAATGCAAATTCGTGAATGGTAGGTTTAATATGTGGTCTGGGGCTTCCCTGGTGGCGCAGTGGTTGAGAGTTCGCCTGCCGATGCAGGGGACACGTGTTTGTGCCCCGGTCCGGGAAGATCCCACATGCCGCAGAGCGGCTGGGCCCGTGAGCCATGGCCACTGTGCCTGCGCGTCTGGAGCCTGTGCTCCGCAACGGGAGAGGCCACAACAGTGAGAGGCCCGCGTACCACAAAAAAAAAAAGAAAAAATGTGGTCTGTGTTATTATGTTAGCAAAACAGGACTTTTTTTTCCTCTATGAGAATAGGCTATGACTTTGGCCTCATTAATATTGAGTTCTGGCCAAAGGAACTCCAATAGGTTATGAAATCACGAAAGCTGCTAAATCCCATCAGGCTAAATCTTCCAACAATTCCAAGGCATTGAGGTAAGAGTAGGAAAAAATGGACTGTATGGAGAAAACCTAAGGCACAATTTTTTAACCTGTTTTTTTAAAACTAGAATAGAACCTTTCCACAAGGAACTAATATGGATCATACTTCTTGAAAAATATTGTCTTTACCACTGTGCCATTTTTAAATAGTTTTTGTGTATACTTTTAAAATTTCAGTTTTATTTTATTTTTTAATTGAAGTATAGCTGATTTGCAATGTTGTGTTAGTTTCAGGTGTGCAGCAAAGTGATTCAGTTACATATATATTGTTTTTCAAATTTGTTTCCCTTATAGGTTATTACAAAATAATGAATATAGTTCTCTGTGCTATACAGTAGGTCCTTGTTGGTTGTCTTTTTTATATATAGGAGTGTGTACATGTTAATCCCAAACTCCTAATTGATCCCTGCCCTCTTTGTATATATTTTAGAATGGAGATAATTCTATACTTTCAGCTAGATGCTGTGCTCCTCATCTAATAGGTAAACTCTAGGTGCACAAAGGGTTTTATTACCAGGCTTGACAGTGTAAAAGCCAAGCAGAAAACAAACTGGCAGAGATGGCTTAATATAAGCTTCCTCTGAGGAGTTGAAAACATAATCACATTTTGTTTCCTGCTATTCATCTGCCCCTCTGTGATCTCTGTCTCTCTATATAATAAAATATTTATAGCCAGAACCCCGCATCCCTTCCTCCTTCTTAACTGTTGGAATAAGGTGTGTTCTGCTTCCACGGGAGAAAGCAGCAATATAATAGAAACACTAAAATTTGAATAAATGACTTTGGGGAGGAGTAGAAAACCTAATCCACTCAAAAAGGGATTTTCTTTCCTTCGAAGCAAGATAACCATGACGTATGGGACTGCATGTTTGCAGTAATTATTTACGCCCTTGTTCGGCTGCACTGAACACTCTCAAGGGAAACTTCTTGGGAACCTACAGCACTATTTCCTTTCTTTGGATGTCCTCAGATATAGATTGAGCGCTATTTTGTTTTTATTTTCAGGTATTAATAAAGTGATTTTTAAAAACAATCTCACCTTTCCCTATAGGAAAATATCCTGTTTGAATGTCTGGCCTCTATCTATGAGATATTTCCCCTGAGCCAGTGGAAGGACTGAGTTTTTCAGGACTATGAACTATAGGTAATATTCTCATGTTAATGCTCTTTTCATCTGGAAGAGCAGCTTGTAATGTATTGGCTTTTATTTTAGGAGTAACTGTACCTTGTGCTGAAAAACCAAGTGAACAATTAAATTTGGATATGTTGCTTTTCTGGTCCAACCAGAAAAAGCACTTAAAGTTTTTATTTGCTAGATACCCCAAGTTCTAGACACACTGGTGCATACTTGCTTTTTGAACTTGATTGACTAAATCATTCTGTGTCTGGGCCTCTTTTCTTGAACCCATGATAATGACAGCTTGGACTCAGACAAGAGCAGGTACTCACAATTTTCAGAGGATTAAATGAGGTGATGCATGTGTAAGAACTTCAGATAGTCTGAAGCACTATGTAACATTAGATTTAGAAAAGTTATTTTAATTCCTGAGTTATACAAAATTTTACTTAATCTAATACAGAAAACAAGGATAACAGCTCAAAACCTAGTGATGATGTCTCTGCAATACGAGGACTGTCTAATCTCCACTTCGATGCAAGGTGTGGGCTTCTCATTGTGGTGGCTTCTCTTGTTGCAGGGCACGGGCTCTAGGCGCATGGGATTCAGTAGTTGTGGCACACAGGCTCAGCAGTTGTGGTTCATAGGCTCTAGACCGCAGGCTCAGTAGATGTGGCGCATGGGCTTAGTTACTCCGTTCCATGTGGGATCTTCTAGGACCAGGGCTCGAACCCACATCCCCTGCATTGGCAGGTGGTTTCTTAACCACTGGGACACCAGGGAAGCCCTATTTAATGTTTTGATAACTCAATGTCAGCATACTTGGCTTCCTTTATAACCCTAGGTATTTTACTTTATGCATTTTAAAGCATTATTATGCCACTGTGGTTACCCAGCAATTCCACTCCTAAGTATATACCCAAAAGAAGTGAAAATAGGTACTCAAACAAATATTGGTACAGGATTGTTTGTAGTAGTGTTATTCACAATAGCAAAAAAAAAAAAACAAACAAAAAGGAAACAACCTAAACATCCATCAACAGATGGATAAATGTGGTGTATCCATACAATGGAATATTATTCAGGCATAAAAGAGAATGAATACTAATACATGCTACAATGTGAATGAACCTCAAAAACATTATACTAAATGAAAGGAGTCAGACACCAAAGGTCACATATTATATGATTCCATTTATACGAAATATCTAGAATAGGAAAACCTATGGAAAGGGAAAGCAGATTGGTGGTTACCAAGGGCGTGGAGGACAAGGGAATAAACAGAACTGCTAATGGCTATTTTATTTTGGATTGATGGAAACATTTTGAAACTAGATAGAGGTGGCAGTTGCACAACTTTATGAATGTACTTAATATCAGTGGGTTGTTCACTTTAAAATGATTCATTTTATGTCTTGTGAATTTCATCTCACTAAATAAACAAAACACCATGTTAAAAATTGGTTCCTGGTCTTCCTGAGAAGGCCAAAGAAGTCCATGGCACAGCAAAAGGATAAAAATCCTGATTTAAAGCTTCCCACAATGACATGAGCTCTTCTGCTTTGGTCCAGTTGAAGAAGCTGGGCTCAATCAAGTTTTCCAAATTTTCCTAGCATATGCCAGAGCACCCTCTGCGGCCTGAGTTTAAAGTTAAGAGGAAGCAAGAGTGTAGCTGATGAGCACTTAGCTTGCTGTTAAACAACTCACATTTGTCTATATATTTCTAATATACACTTGGAGATATATTCCAGAAAATGGAGGATGACTAGAAACACAACAAACTTTACATTCTAAATGACCAGAAATGGTAGACACTACTTTTTCAATAGTAAGATTGTTCTGTGCTGTCAGTTCTCCCAGATACCATGACTTATTTTGGGAATATCTTCATGCTAGTTGTAATGCTCCTAGAACCTTATTCCACTTCCTTTAGGTTATTTTTATTTTTCATTCAACAAGTGCACATTATACAGGCAAATCTCTTTCTACTGTGCTTTTACTTTGTTATGCTTCACAGATACTGCGTTTTGTACAAATTGGAAGTTTCTGGCAACCCTGGGTTGCCAGATAATGGCTAGTATTTTTTAGCAACAAAGTATTAAGGTATGTACATTGTTTTTTTTAAACATAATGCTATTGCACACTTAAGAGACTACAGTATAGAATAAACATAACTTTTATATGTACTAGGAAACAAAAAATTCCTGTGACTTGCTTTATTGTGGTATTTGCTTTACTGCAGCAGTCTGGAACTGAACCCACAATATCCCTGAGGTATGCCTGTAATATCCAGGAGAAACATGTGCTATGAAGAAAAAAAATGTTGGGCAGCAATGAGAGTGACAGAAAGTTACTAGAAAAAGAGATCAAATAAGAGACTCCTAAGAGGTAGCATTTGAGGAGGAACCTGAATGAAGTAAATAAATGAGCATTATAGACAGTGGGGTCAACATTACTTCAGGCTACAGAGACAGCATGTGCAAATGTCCTGAGGTCATGAATGTTCAGAGAACAACACTGAAGGCCCATGTGGCTATAATGGAGTCCATAGAAAGAACAGTATAAATATAAGATAGAACAAGCAGCCAGTGACCAGAACGTTGATGGTCTAACAGGCTATGGTGAACATTTTGGATTTTATTATAAATCTGATGGGAGAACCATTGGAGAGCTTTGAATAGAAGGTGACATTTTGATTTATACTTTAAAACTCTCCCTAGGTGGGGTGGAAACATTGCAGGAGGTTAAGAGTGAAAGCAAGAATATTAGATAAGAGGCTAGTTAGGGAGCACAGGTGAAGGATGATAGCAGCTCGTACTTAGGGTGGCAGTGGTCAGGACAGTGAAAAGTGGTCTGACTCTAGATATACTTTCAAAGTATAGATGACTCTGATGGGTTGGCTATGGTGCAAGAGAAGGTATTTCCACCTGAGCAGTAGGGTGGACAGCGATGCCACCTATTGAGCTGGGAGACAGCTGGAAAGGAACAGAGTTAAATGTTGCCTTTGTCCCTTTGGGCTGCTATAACAAAATATCACAGACTGGGTAGCTTGTAAGCCACAGAAATGTATTTCTCACAGTTCTGGAGGCTGGAAGTCTGAGATCAGGATGGCAAAAGTGTAACTGGGTGAAGGCTCTCCTCCAGGCTGCATCCTCATATGGTGGGAGGAGCTAGGGAGCTCAGTGAGATCTCTCCCATAAGTACACTAACTCCATTCATGAGGTCTCCACCCTCATGACCTAGTCACCACCTCAAAGCCCCACCTACTAACACCACCATCTTTGGAGGTTATAATATCAACATATGCTTTTCGTAGAAGACCAACATTCAGACCATAGCAAGTATTGGGTTGGCCAAAAAGTTCGTTTGGGTTTTTCTGATATGTTGGTTCAAGGAAATTAAGGGTTCAGTTTTAGACACCGGGATAGACTGGTTGAAAAAATTTGCCCAAATTCCTCATCTTTCACTGTATTCATGCTTTTCACCAAATAACTTTTTAGGCCACTTCCTCTCTGACTCTAGTTTTGGTTACATGGCTTGATTTAGCCAATGGGACACAGAAGCTTCCCTATATTTTCAAGTGCTTGTGCTCTTTTGATTTTTCTTGCATTTCTGCCATTATCATGAAAACATGTCCAGGCTAGCTGATGCAGAAGAGAGACACAAGGAGACAAACAGCATGGTCCTGGTAGTAAGAAATTCATAACAGAAACTAAATCATAAATAAATGAATGAACCACAAAACCCAGGCTCCCTCTTGGATCATTTCAAAAAAGCTCAGCCTGGTTGACTGTGGGAAAAATTTATTTTTTTAATTTATACTTTAAGAAAGTTTATTAACGTTTTTGATATTAGAGAATTATATTTTTAAAGATTATTGTCATATTTGAGAAACTTCTCTCAAGTGTAAGATTTAAGGGAATTTCAGGATTTCTTTAAATTGACAACACTCACTCAACACCACTAGTTCATCATCAATGTCTTCACTGCCTTTACTTTCTGATACTTCCTTGCAAGGTAAGGAACAGAGATAAATGTAACATGAAGCCAATAAAACTAAAGGCTCAAGGCCACTCACTTGTTCATGGACATCAAGGCCCTGGGAAGGAGCCTAGCAATATATTCACATGATCATATATTTTTGCAAATTATGCAAAAGTAAGATATTTTAACAGCAACTGGTTACGAGAGCTGTCTCTTTGCATTCCAACTTCCTACATTGCACTTCTCTATATGCTGCATGGAGTTGGGGTGGCTATAGCTATTTGGGGGCTCTAGCTAAAGGGGAACTTGAGTTGGAAATGCTTTTGGTTTGTAATAGTGGGATATATTTATGTGTTTTGCAATCAATTTCCATTACAGTTCAGTTTTTTCTAGTCGTCCCAAGTACAGCAAGGGCGTCCAGGAAATCTCCAACACCTCCACGTACTAAGTGACCCAGCATCATAGTACAAAGATGCAGGACCTGAAAGCATATTACAATATAAGTGTGCCTGCAGCTCTTGGTATATGTGCATGGCGGAAGTCTGCCTATATAAAGCTTCTTAAGCCTTAACACATGGGCACAACAACACATTTAGTATGCAGAAATGTACTTTCAAAGATTCATAAAACTTTCATATAGAAAGTTGCTATAGTTTGAACATACCATTTAAACAGCATATGGAAAGTTGTTTTGAAGGTACCATTAAAACAAGTGAGAAATTAAACTTCTTTGCTTCGATCATATAAGAAAGATACCTTTTATATCATCTCTATTTAAGAATGGCAGAAAAACTTTTAAAAATTGAATAGGAAACAAACATTTGATTAAATCAACAGAAATTATTCTGACATTGAAGAAGCCTTTTGTACCAAAATAATTTTCAGACCACATCCAACGCATGCATTAGGAGGAAAATGGTGAATAGCAGTAAAGGATTGGCTCTTGTTTGATAATTCAATTGATAAAAATGAGTGGGTCATATGAACACAAGGAAATATTTCCATTCTTTGACACCAAAGAAGATTATGAAGGTAACATACAATTCATCACAGTCAAACAAGGAAGACAATGACAAGTCATTGATAATGTGGTTCATCAATTTAAAGAGTATTAAGGTTAGTCATTGTACAAGCAAACTTCAAATGCACTGAAATCTTAGGACTCACACATTTAAGAAATGTGGTAGAGGTGTTCCAAAATCTGATAATTCTAAAAATGTTTACATGCCACTACTGATAACATGTGATGCCCAAATAAACTTTTCTAGATGTCAATAAAAATCAATTTCAATCAGACAACTTAAAGGGAAAGCTGTATTATGTTTCTATTTTCTCTACAGAAGGATGTTTCAAAATAATTTTTATATTTAACGGTAAAGAGATAATGAAAGCATTTTGCACCAAAATGTATAGGGGTCAAGATATTAGAAAGGTGGGGTGGCAATCTACTAGTAAAAATATACTGCTTTTCTGATTTTGTGATGTTTGCATTGTTCACTTGTTAACTTCGTACTGAATACTTTGCTGTGATTTATTACCTCATTCTAAATATTCACACTCCTACCTAATTTTGTATCCACAGGCACACCTTCTAAACTCATGGGTCTTTAGGTTTATGGATCTTGTTTACTGGGCCATTGGTTACTTTTCCCCAGTATGATTGCTCAGAAGTTTACATTTAAGAAGTCAATTAAAATGTATATATGAAGCACAACTACAGTTCAATCAAAGTAGAAATGTCAGAGTGAAAACGCAGCAGCCTCAGCAACCCTGTCTCCCTTTGTGATGGCTACACAGCAATTTCACTTTTGGAATTCATCTTCAACTGGGTGGTTTGTTTCAATAAATTGAAATCTTTATAAGGGTAAGTAAGACTAAGTGAAACCGATGTTAACCAAATGCATGACAAAATGGAGCACAGGAATTATTCTAAGCAAAGAAATATAAATAAAACTTTGATTATATGGCTGAAAAGGAAAGCATATGGATTTTTATCAAGTACTTAAAGTGTTAGTGCCCATAGCAGAACAATCCGCTATATACGTTAGAAACTAAAGAGATATGCCCCAGAACATGTTCAATTAATTCAACAGAATAGTAAAAGTATAAGTTATGAGTTTTGAATGACAGACACAAAGATGTAACCATTTAGAGTCTTCTTGAATTTTTTTTAATCTACTATAGTTACTAAAGATGTATGGCCTTTGTTTTCTTTCTAGAAATTCTACTAACCCTAGGTTTTGAATTCAGTGAATACCAAACATATGTACACTTCATTTAGCCTACTGTGACTGAGTCATACTTTAACTTTTTTCTAATTAAGAAGAAAATACAGTGTTTGCTTTTCTTTTCTTTTCTCTTTTATTTTTTTGGCCACATTGAGTGGCATGTAGGATCTTAGTTCCCCACCCAAGGATTTAACCCATGTCCCCTGCAGTGGAAGTGTGGAGTCCTAACCACTGGACTACCAGGGAATTCCCCAGAAAATACAGTGTTTTCTAAGAGAAAGAAAACACAATTTATTTAATTTAATTTTTTTTTTAAGCAATGACAAAGCAGTGGCCAATCAAGTATTGTCAGTGGTACACTCTATGGCAGAGGCTGTAAACTGAGGACATACAGGCAAAATCTCACTGTTTAACCAAATTGATGTTTAAAATGTTTGAAAGAAGGGGTACAGAATGTTGATATATCTTACTGCTGGTGATGTTAAGCTTGATCATTCAGTTAAGGTGTATCTGCCACATAGTGAAATATAACTATCATCCCCCCTTTGTAATTCGTAAATATCTTGGGGGTGATACTTTGAGATTATGAAAATATCCTGTTCTCCACCAACTTTAGCCTATTAGTTTTAGCATCCATCAGTGGATTGTGCCTGCAACAACCATCACAGTGGTATTTGCCTAATGGTAATTTTCTCCCTCTTTTATCCTTTCACTGGAATGTATTTAATTCCATTTACTAACTGGAATTCTTCCATAAAAGAGATGATCCCTTCACCCCATTTATTTATGCATTTATTTATATATGTATACATGTATGCATGTATTTATTTATTTAAATGAGCAAGGACTCAGGGGTACTTACTTTACTCCAGGAGTTATAATCCAAAACTCTCATTATATATCTGGTTGCTCACAATGTCCCAGTTTTGGCCATTTGGAACTCCTCCTGGTTCATGTGTCCTTTTGACATGCTCTTGTTTTTTATTGAGTGCTACCTTACTTTTTGACAACACAAATATTCCAGGCAATTCTCATACTTTCCCTGCCCCAGCCATGGAATCAACTACTTCTCCAAAGAGCTCTAGATCCTTTCGTTGGAAAATGGTGTTTAAAAATCAAAGATCTGGATGCTAGGTATGCTCTTTGATACCGGGGTGTCATTGAGCTTAGGTTTTCTCAGTGGACAGAGTCAGGAAACATGTGTATGTATAACAACCCATGCATATACTCACATAACCTCAGTCTAATCACAAGAGGCCATCAGACAATTCCAAGATATTCTACAAAATGACTGACTAGCATACTTCAAAAGTGTCAAGTTCAGGAAAGATAAGGAAAGAATGAGTAACTGTTAGACTGGGGGACATTAAGTAGACAACTAAATGTGATTTGGGAGCTTGGATTGAGCAGAAAAAACATTAATGGGGCAACAAAAATGACATTCACAGAAAGATAGACAAAATGAAAAGGCAGAGGACTATGTACCAGATGAAGGAACAAGATAAAACCCCAGAAAAACAACTAAATGAAGTAGAGATAGGCAACTTTCCAGAAAAAGAATTCAGAATAATGATACTGAAGATGATCCAGGACCTCAGAGAAAGAATGGAGGCAAAGATCAGGAAGATGCAAGAAATGTGTAACAAAGGCCTAGAAGAATGAAAGAACAAACAAACAGAAAAAAAAACCAAAAAACAGAAATGAACAATACAATAACTGAAATGAAAACCTCAAGAAACAAGAAAAATCTCAAATAAGCAATCTAACCTTACACCTAAAGGAACTAGAGAAAGAAGAAAAAAAAACAAAGTTAGTAGAAGGAAAGAAATCATAAAGATCAGAGAAGAAATAAATGAAATAGAAACAAAGAAAACAATAGCAAAGATCAATTAAACTAAAAGCTGGGTCTTTCAGAAGATCAACAAAACTGATAAACCTTTAGCCAGACTCATCAAGAAAAAGAGGGAGAGGACTCAAATCAACAAAGTTAGAAATGAAAAAGGAGAAGTTACAATGGACACTGCAGAAATATAAAGCATCATAAGAGACTACTACAAGCAACTCCATGCCAATAAAATGGACAACCGGGAAGAAATGGACAAATTCCTAGAAAGGTATAACCTTCCAAGACTGAACCAGGAAGAAATAGAAAGTATGAACAGACCAATCAAAAGTAACGAAATTGAAACTGTGATGAAAAATCTTCCAACAAACAAAAGTCCAGAACCAGATGGCTTCACAGGTGAATTCTATCAAACATTTAGTGAAGAGCTAACAGCCCTCTTTCTCAAACTCTTCCAAAAAACTGCAGAGGAAGGAACAATCCCAAACTCATTCTACGAGGCCAACATCACCCTGACACCAAAACCAGACAAAGATACTACAAAAAAAGAAAATTACAGACCAATATCATTGATGAATATAGATGCAAAAAACCTCAACAAAATCCTAGCAAACAGAATCCAAAACACATTAAAAGGATCATGAACCATGATCAAGTGGGATTTATCCCAGGGATGCAAGGATTCTTCAAAATACTCAAGTCAACCCATGTGATACACCATATTAACAAAATGAAACATAAAAACCATATGATCATCTCAATAGATGCAGAAAAAGCTTTTGACAAAATTCAACACCTATTTATGATAAAAACTCTCCAGAAAGTGGGCATAGAGGGAAACTACCTCAACATAATAAGGGCCATATACAACAAACCCACAGCAAACATCATTCTCAATGGTGAAAAACTGAAAGCATTTCCTCTAAGATCAGGAACAAAACAAGAATGACCACTCTCGCCACTATTATTCAACAAAGTTTTGGAAGTCCTAGCCACGGCAATCAGAGAAGAAAAAGAAACAACAGGAATCCAAATTGGAAAAGAAGTAAAACTGTCACTGTGTGCAGATAACATGATACTATACATAGAAAATCCTAAAGATGCCACCAGAAAACTACCAGAGCTAATCAATGAATTTGGTAAAGTTGCAGGATACAAACTTAATGCACAGAAATCTCTTGCATTCCTATACACTAACAATGAAAGATCAGAACGAGAAATTAAGCAAACAATCCCATTCACCACTGCAACAAAAAGAATAAAATACATAGGAATAAACCTGCCTAAGAAGGTAAAAGACCTGTACTCAGAAGACTATAAGATACTGCTGAAAGAAATCAAAGATGACACAAACAGATGGAGAGACATAGCATGTTCTTGGATTGGAAGAATCAATATTGTGAAAATGACTATACTACCCAAAGCAATCTACAGATTCAATGCAATCCCTATCAAATTACCAATGGCATTTTTTACAGAAGTAGAACAAAAAATCTTAAAATATGCATGGAAACACAAAAGACCCCAAATAGCCAAAACAATCTTGAGAAAGAAAAACGGAGCTGGAGGAATCAGGCTCCCTGGCTTCAGACTATACTACAAAGTGACAGTAATCAACACAATATGGTACTGGCACAAAAACGGAAATATAGATCAATGGAACAGGATAGAAAGTCCAGAGATAAACCCACCCACCTATGGTCACCTTATCTTTGATAAAGGAGGCAAGAATATAAAATGGAGAAAAGACAATCTCTTCAATAAGCGTTTCTGGGAAAACTGGACAGCTACATGTAAAAGAATGAAATCAGAATACTTCTTAACACCGTATACAAAACTAAACTCAAAGTGGATTAAAGACCTAATGTAAGACCAGACACTATAAGTCTCTTAGAGGAAAACATAGGCAGAACACTCTTTGACATAAATTACAGCAATATCTTTTTTGACCCATCTCCTAGAGTAATAGAAATAAAACCAAACCAAAACAAAAAACATTAGTGGGAAAACTGATGAAATCAAATAAGGTCTGTACCTTAGTTTATAGCAAGTGTTGGCAAACTACACAGCCCATGGGCCAAATCTGGTCTGCCACTTGTTTTTGAAATAAAGTTTGATGGGATACACTCTCAATTTCTACACATTGTCTATGAGTATTTTTGTGCTACAATAGCAGAGTTACGTAGTAGTGGCAGATACCTAAAATAGTTACTATCTGGCTTTTTACAGAAAAAGCTTGTCAACTCCCAGTTTATAGTCTTGTAAGCCCTTGTAAGTCTTGTAAGTCTGTAAGTCCTATTTTTGGTAATTGTACTATGGTTATGTAAAATTAGGTGCCAACATATAAAATACAGGAAATTTTATAGAAATTTTCTGTATTTGTGGGTTTTTTCTTAAAGTCAGGCTGTTTGATTACACTGTCCATCAATCAGAACAAAATGAAAATTGGTACTTATGGATAGTACGTCTGATACTTCTGGTTATTGACTCGATATTGGCTTTGATAGTATCATGACCCTGATTTAGTTTGGCATGAAATATCGGTTAAAAAACCACATTTCTTAGTCTTTCTTTTAGCCAGAGATAGTTAATGATGTATAAACACACTGTTTTGGTGAGATTTTAAGGAAAGCTCATTAGAAAGGGTCAGAAGTCTGGCATGAGTCCTATTTACCCTTCCCTCTTTCTACTGCTTCTTGCCCACACAATCAATGTGATGGTTAGAGTTTCAGCAGTTATCTTAGACCACGAGGTGAAGACAGGAGTCATGCATGCATCCTCACTTCAAGTAGGTTTCAAAGATAGAAGAAGTTTATGATAGACTTATTGTGGCCTAATTTTTCATGCATCCTCATATTCACGCACTTTATAACATCTCCCATCAAAAGGTAGAACCTGTTTCCCAAGCTGTCTAATCTTGGCTGGCCTTATGACTTGATTTGGCCAAGAGAATGTGGTAGATGTTCATGAGTATCAGTTCTGAACCTAGACCTCAACAGGCCCTGAGTAGTTCTACTTTCTCTCTTGGAAACCTTCCACAGATATGTGAAATATCCCATGACAGAGGATGATGAGAAGTCATATGAACTGGGACCCATTAGTCCTAGTTGAGGACATCCTAAAGCCAGGCCTCCAAATAAAATAGAGAACCCAATCAAAATGAAAAGAGCTGCTTACTCAATAAAATGCTGACTGCAGGTGCAGGTGAAACACCAATCAAGACCAGAAAACTCTCCCAGCTGATCTGTAGACTTACAAGTAACGGTTGTTCTTCTTGTTTTATGACACAGAGAGTTGGGGTGGTCTGCTATTCAGTGGTAGTGGCCTGATCTAGGACCTGCATCTCTGATGACCATGGAGTCACTGCTGTGGCCTGAGACCTCTTTCCTGAGGTCCTCTTTTATAAGAAAGAAAGAAAAGTCATCTTGCCTAAACCACGCTGATTTTCAGTCTGTCTTACTTGCCACCAAGTAGAATTCCTAAGTGATACATAAAGGGCATGAGCTGTCTACTTTTCTACAATCCCCACTCATCATGTGTCACCCATTTATGTCACATTTATGTCACATTTATGTCATCTGTCTTGCCCTTGTAGCATTTGAATGTGTGACCTGCTCTACAAGCCACGTTTTTGAAAAAAAGGAAGAAAGATGATCTTTCAATCTCACTTTGTATTTTGAGATTCATTTAACTTAGTGGATTTTATGTAAAGGGAGCACATTAGAGGACAATTGTATATTTTGCTTTGTAAACTCATACCATACCCAAACCACCTGAGCTAGAGGCCTGTGGCTCAGGACAGCAGTGGAAATATCCATGGGAGACCAAGGAAATAACTGAAATAATGGATTTTTTTAAGAGCATTTTAATGATAATTAAGTTTATGCCAGCCTCCCTTACTGTCAAGTGCTGCTGAAAGTTCAATGAAATCCCTTTAGAGATGAAACATTTCCCTTAAAAAAGAGCAGTATAAATCTAGCTTCAAACTCTATTAGAAAAAAAAGCAAAAATCCATGTTACCGTTTCTTTTAATATATATGCATATGGCTGTATATCTAGAGAATTTGAAGTTTCAGACTACTGCTAATCACATTATTCTAAAAATAGTTATAATAATGTACATGTAAAATAATTAGTTACAGATATAATAGCAGACTTAAAATTATTAATAAATATGGTAAATATTAATATATAAATAACCTATCAAAATACACAAGAGCAATTAATAGTTTATATCACCAATAAAAAAGTAGTATAAGTCAATTTGATCTTTTTATATTTACTACTTTAAAACTAAATGGCAGCTTTTATCAATAAAATTACCATGAAGGAAGATACTTCAATTTATAACTGGTACTCTACTGTTATGTTTTCAGAGAAAATTTTTAAAAAGAGACACTTCTTTTATGGAGACTTCTACTTTTAAACAATACCTCCATTACATAAGAAACTCAAGAATTTCAAGCCCATGCTTTAAATTTTTGTATTTATCATTTCATTCTGCATCACAAACCTTTAACAAAAAGTAAAAATATGTGCGTGCTTACGAGTGTCATAGGCTCTGCAGATTCTTTGTTAAAGGTAAAAGCTCTTAACAAAAATCTAGAGAAAATATAATGTGGATGTGTTCTGACCCAGGATGCTGACTCCCATGGAATGAATACACGTGCACATGCATACCCAGCAGGCACTGTTAGCCCAAGAAAGTGATTGTCTATTTCATTAAGCTCTTTATTGCTGAGTTCAAATTCTTGCCAGCTGATTTTCTGTGCTAACGCTTGATCTATTAGATCGGGACTCAGCCTCATCCAATGAAAAATGCTGGGATTCATGTGTGTCAATGGATGATAGGAAATGTTTCTCAGAAACAAAACTCGAAGGCCAGAACAGGGGAAATCCCTGCACAATATATAGCAAGAAGCAACTCAGTGAGGTCCAGTGGACACTGATATAATAGTAGAAAGTTTGGGTGGATACTACTTTGTAAAATCTCAACGTTGTTTACAAAAATTGGGGGCTTCATTCACCAAAACATTTTTGGTAGAACATGTCTCCTTGGTGAAGAAGCAAGTACTAAAGTAGCACTGCCCAAGAGAAATATAATATGAACCACAAATGTGAATCACAAATGTAAGTTTAAGTTTTCTAATAGTTGCATTAAAAAGGTAAAAGAGATAAAATTTTAATAAAGCACTTTTAAACCAACATAGTCAAAATATTATTTCAACAGTTATCAACAAGATATCTTCATTTAAGTTTTCATAATAGATCTTTGAAATCCATTGTACACTTTATGCTTACAGCACATCTCAATTGGGGTTAGCCACATTTCCAGTTCTCAACAGCCAGAGGTTGTTAGTGGCTCCCACATTGGGCTTTACAAATCTAGAGTATTCAATGACTTATGGTGATAACTTAAAGATCTTAAGAGTAACAGTAACAAGAGAAGAAAAGGATGAGATTTTAACTACAATGGATTAATGAATTTTCCAAGAAGAATCTGAGAGAAATTATATTAGCAATACAAAAATTCATACCAACTAGTTGGGTTTTGTTTTAGTTTTTAAATATGCTAGTTTTAAAGCAGATACTTGGCAGTGTAGAGCAGGGGTCCCCAACCCCTGGGCCACAGACGGGTACTGGTCTGTGGCCTGTTAGGAACCAGGCCTCACAGCAGGAGGTGAGCGGTGGGTGAGCGAGTGAAGCTTCATCTGCCCCTCCCCATTGTTCCTATTACCGCCTGAACCATCCCCACCCCCACCATCCATCCATGGAAAAACTGAAAAACTGTCTTCCACAAAACCAGTCCCTGGTGCCAAAAAGGTTGGGGACCACTGGTGTAGAGGAAGTATATCATTGGAAATTGTCTCACTTATAACTCAGATATTTTGGAGATAGAGAAATTATTGGGACATAAAAGTATGCCAAAATAAAACCTAGTAAGCTTTAGTTAAACATCCCAAGCATATAATGAAACATTTATTGACATCCTGCAACACTGGATAATACAACATAATATAGGAAGTCTGCGGTGAATATAAAATGTCAAAATTAATAGCACAATTTTATAATCAGCTTCGAAAGCAATTATTAGTCTTTAGGGCAGGATTCATTTATATTAAGAATTGACATGCGAGGATTTTCTCCAGGGTCAAATGAGTTCATTAAAAAAAATAAATCTATAAATTAGGTCAAATAGAAGGTATAGAGATCGGGTTGCATGTTAATAAGCCATAAAACATGTAGGCAAAATTTAAAGCTGTATAGAAAATTAAATATTTTTCTGAAAGCATTTTAAGAAAAATATTTTTAAACAGCTTATATACTTTAACATCAATAAAACGTTTGAAGCCTTAAGGCTGTCAAATACCTGATAACTCAGTAATACTTAGAGTGTGTGCTTCTTATAGGAGACTTTAATTTGTATTCCATGAGATTGTAAAACATATAATTTGCACCAAATGTAAATGGCAAAAGTTACACATTTAAAAAACTGATTATATATTGTTCTGGTGTTCATTGTAGAGAAACTGGAAAAACATAAAAGCATCAATACAAAGCAGGAAAAAAAGTCAATCAGAATCCCAGGACCGAAGACATTGTTAACATTTTAGTCTACCTCCTTCCAAGCTAATACTAGCATAATTACTACTGCCAGATATTGGTGATATAATAAACTCATGTGGGCCCACTGTAGATCAGATTCTTGCAATAGATGTGCTAATCCCACTTGGTACATATATACCCACACGTTTCCCCTCTCCTACACAGCCAGCTTCCCAAAGGTTGTAGAGAGTTCAGGGGCACTTTACCCTGGAGCTGATCTGTTGGCAATTTCTATCATGTGCTCCTCCCACCACACCATCCCCCTCAATCAAACCACCAACACCCACATAATAAGACCTCTGTCTAAACTCTCTTTCAGTTAGCTCAAAGCTTTGTAATGCTCTTATTTAAGAAAAAAAATAAAGTCGCTTGCACAGAGACACAAATTACCAGCTTTGCTTATTTACGACCTTAGAACAGTAGAAAAATCTGGAAGAAATATCATCTTTTACCTCGTACTCACTAATAACGTTTGTACTGGCTGCAAACATAACCCTTTGGTTCTATTTTACTGAGCTTTACTTTGTGCCTGGAATAACCTACTTTCTCAGAACTAGATTCAACGATACATATTTATCAAGGGCTTAACAGGGAAGACTTTGGGTTCAGGACAGGATAGTGAATTGCACATGAATCAGATATGGTCCTTTGGCCTCACAAAAGTAATAGTTTAGTAGGGAAGATAGTCTGCAATTTAAATTATACAAATGAATATATATTTACACACTAGGATCAATGTGATGAAGGCAATAGACATTGATGCTGAGATGGAGAACACAACATTGTCAGTCTTAGTTACTGACCTGATGACCTGTTTCAAAGGCTGACAAGAATTCAGGAAACTTCCCACCCACTACATCAAAACTGAGCCTTCTGCTCAGAAGTATAGCACTGTGGTAAAGGAGGCCAGGACAGAAAGACCTGCACCAAGAGTTCCTACACAGCTTTTATTTTTTTATTTTTATATTTTTATTGAAGTATAGCTGATTTACAATGTTGTGTTAGTTTCTGGTATACAGCAAAGTATACCAGATTTTTCAGATTCTTTTCTATTATAGTTTATTACAAAATACTGAACATAGTTCCCTGTGCTACACAGTAGAACCTTCTTGTTTATCTATTTTATATATAGTAGTTTGTACTTGCTGATCCCAAACTCCTAATTTATCCCTCCCTCACTCTCTTTCCCCTTTGGTAACCATATGTTTGTTTTCTATGTCTGTGAGTCTGTTTCTGTTTTTTAAATAAGTTCATTTGTATCACTACCTACACTGGTTTAAACAAACCAACTCTGAATGCTTTACTAAGGTAGAGTCATTTATGTGGGGATGGTTCTCTTTTTAACAAATACGGAAATCCATCAAAACACCACCATGGAGGAAAAAAAAGTGTCCTAAGGAATCTTCTATTGGATTTCCTATTGCAATAAGGGAATGTCTCCTGTTAAGGCTACTGTAGGCACCCTACCTATGAAGTTGATCTCAGATATGCTAAAAGAAATGCTGACCGCAAAGCTTTTGACAGTGCTTTGTATTAGGAAGGATGGAAACCTAGAGAAATTTTTGGATCTTAGTTGAACAGAAGCACTATACTGAATGTCTTTTGTGCAAACTTTAGGCCAAAGGTGTAAAGTTTGGGATAAGACAGAGAGCTGGTCTGGCCTCCATGGAAGAGTAAAAGGAATTTGGAAACAGCAAGTAGGCAACTGAAGAAATTAGAGAGAGAACAATGAGAGAAGGGAGACAAACAGAGAGAGACACACAGACTAACAGAGTGAGGGTGGGAGATAGGAGAGACAAAAGAGAAAGATATAAACAGATACAAAGAGAAAGCAAGGGGACAGACCTTTAGACATATGGGCAGTGGGGGTGAGAGGTAGTGGGAGAGAAATGCCAGGACACAGCAAAATAGATGTTAACAATGTAGGCACACAGCCAGTGAGAATTTCGCTGTGGCTAAACCATCTGTTGCACCTAGAGATATTAATAACTAACAGTGAATTCAAAGTTCTCTCTCATTGTCTGCTATAATTTCTCTCTCTGAATCTTTAGGAAAGTCTGCTAGCAAATACTTCCCTTAGCATTCAAAGTATTTCGTAGAAACGAAGGAAGAGTAGAGGTAACCAGCCTCTACTCACATGCAAGCTGGTGAGAGAGGATGATATAGGACCCAAGAGTCATGGGACAATGAACGGAAGAAATGGGCTTCCCCACGGGGTGACTCAGGAGTAGTAAGTGAACTGCCATTTTGCAAAACTTTAGTCTTTTCTCAGTATCACAGGGGACTGGTTCCAGGATCTTGCAGATACCAAAATCCATGGATGCTCAAGTCCCAACTATAAAATGGGATAGTATTTGCATATAACTTACGCCCATCCTCCTGTACACAGGCATACCTTGGAGATCCTGAGGGTTCAGTCCTGGACTATGGCAACAAAGAAAATTATCACAATAAAGTGAGTCACATGAAATTTTTGGTTTCCCAAAAACTGTTTTTGCGAGGGAGGGAAGGAGAGAGGGGGGAGAGAGAGAGGGAGGGGAGGGGGAGTACACAGAGTAAGAAGAGAGGGGGGAAGGGAGGGGAAGAAGGATTGGGAGAAAGAGAAAGAACTCAGAGATCTGTAGAACATCCCTCATGTATTCAGCTGAGTACTGTTCAGTGTAAGCATGTGAAGAAACTACTTGAGGCTGGGGAAAGATTCACCCAAAATATTTAGATTTTGGCCAGCCTTCACACAGGACTAGCACTAGTTCCTGTTTCTATCAGCCAGACTAGAAAGCCTGAAGATTCATGAGACATTGACTGGATAAACTACTCCAGAAGTACTTGACCCAGTAGTCAGTAATAATTAGCCAAAGATTGAGCACTGCTGAAGTTGCCCCTAATAAATATTAAAGACCCCCCCAAAATTAAACTGTTTCCAAATAATTGTATGCCACAGGATATTTATAGGAATACTAAAATATCAAGCACCCCCCAAAAAGATAAAGCATAATATCTGGTATTCAATCCACCATTACCAGGAATGCAAAGAAACAGAAAAATATGACCAATAAGAAGAAAATAAATCCTTTCATCAAAACCAATGCACAACTGACACATATTAGGATTAGCAGACAAGAACTTTAAAACAATGATTATACTACATTCTATATGTTTGAAAAAGACCCAAATCAATCATCTACAGATAAAGAATACAATGTGTGGGATGAAAAACACAATTGATGGGATTATCATCATATTAAATATTACAGAATGAAAGATTAATGAACTTGGGGACACAGCAGTAGAAACTATTAAAAATGAAACATATGGGCTTCCTTGGTGGCACAGTGGTTAAGAATCATGGGTCCAAACCCACGGACATGGGTTCAAGCCCTGGTCAAGATCCCACATACTGCAGAGCGACTAAGCCTGTGTGCCACAACTACTGAGCCTGTGCTCTAGAGCCTGAGGGCTACGACTACTGAACCCCGCATGCCAAGAGCCTGTGCTCCACAACAGAAGAAGCCACCGCAATGAGAAGCCTGAGCACCACAACGAAGAGTAGCCTCCACTTGCTGCAACTAGAGAAAGCCCGTGTGCAGCAATGAAGACCCAACAAGGAAGGAAAGAAGGAAAGGAAGGAAGGAAGGAAGGAAGGAAGGAAGATATTTATTTTAAAAATATGAAAAAGAGAAAGGATACCAAATAAATTAACAACAACATACCAGCGACTTGTGGAACAACTTCCTAAAATAAGTGTATGTGGATTCACCAATGGAAAGGATGTAGAAAAAAGGACAGAAAAAATATCTGAATGTGTAATGACTGAACATTTTCCAAGCTCAATGAAAACTATATCCACAGATTTGGCAAGCTCAATGAAGCCCAAACACAAAAAATTTAAAATTACACCAAGATATATCATAATGATATTGCTGAAAAATAGTGATAAAGAGAAATTTTAGCAAAAGCCTGTGGGAAAAAAAGACACAGTATTATGGAGAGGCAAAGATGGGGATGACATTGTATCTATTATCAGAAAGAATGCAAACAAGAACACAGTGGAGTAAAATCTTTAAAGCAGTGAAAGAAAAAAAGAACTACCAATTTAGAGTTCTCCATCCAAAAGAATATATTACAAAATTGAAGGTGAAATAAAGGTATTTTGAGATAGCCCCCTCCAAAAAGAAAAAGGAAAAGAAAAAAGAACACTCTGCAGCAGGAAATATATAAAAAATAGCAAGAGATGACAGGCTTAAACCTAACCACATTAAATGTAAATGGCCTAAATACCCATTAAAAGACAGAGATGTCATACGGATAAAAAAGCAACACCCAACTATATGCTGCCTATAAGAAATACATTTTATAGGTAAATACACAAATAAATTGAAAGTAAAGAATGGAAGATATGCTGAACCTAATTGAAAGAAAGCTAAAGTGTTATATTAATACCAAACAAAGTAGACTTCAGAGCAAATAATATTACCAAGAATGAAACTGTAGTTTCATAACAATAAAAGGGAACACTCAACAAGACTTAACAGTACTAAATGTTTATACATCTAAAAAGTTTCAAACTATATCAAGCAAACACTAATAGAACTGAAAAAAAATATACAAATCTTTTATTAATCCACAACCTATAATTATTGTAGAAAGACAATGCTATCTCAATAAGTGATAGAATAAGTAGACAGAAAATCAGTAAAGATACAGAAGACTTGAACAACACTAATAACCAGTTTGGCTTAATTAACGTTTATAGAATACTTTAACCAGAAACAGCAGAATAAATATTCTTGTCAAGAACACACAGAATCCTTACCAAATAAGACTATATTCTGAGTCATAAAACAAGTCTCAATTATTTTAAAAGGATTCAGTCATGCAAAGTATGTTATCTAACTGTAATGAAATTAAGTTAGAAAATGATAACAAAAATCTCTGGAATGTTCCTAAGTATTTTGAGACTAAATAACATACTTCTAAATAAACCATGAGTTAAAGAAGAAATCAAAAGGGAAATTGGAAAATACTCAGAAGTAAATAAAAATGTTTTAAAAAGCACACAAAAATTTGTGGAATGCCACTACAATAGTACCTAGGGGGCTTCTTTATAGGTAAATTATTAATAAAAGAACATAATAAAGGTATCAAATCAATGACCTCACCTCCTTAACAAA
>NW_006778935.1:55398-79827 GCF_000442215.2 Lipotes vexillifer | reverse complement strand
AGGGAAAGAAGAGCAATAAAAGTCAAAGTGGAAGACAGTAAATAATAAATATCACTGTGGAAGTCAATACACAGAAAGCATAAAAACAATGGAGAAAAATGAATAAAATAAAAATCTGGTTCTTTGAAACTGAGTTATTTGCATTGAGGTGGATGGACCTAGAGTTTGTCATACAGAGTGAAGTACCTTAGAAAGATAAAAACAAATACCGTATGCTAACACATATATGTAATCTAAAAAAAACGGTACTGATGAACCTAGTGGCAGGGCAGGAATAAAGACACAGACATAGAGAATGGACTTGAGGACACGGTGGGGAAGGAGAAGCTGGGATGAAGTGAGGGAGTAGCACTGACACATATACACTACCAAATGTAAAATGGATGGCTAGTGGGAAGCTGCTGCATAGCACAGGGAGATCAGCTCTATGCTTTGTGATGATCTAGAGGGGTGGGATAGGGGGGAGACTCAAGAAGGGGGGGATATGGGGATATATGTATAATATAGCTGATTCACTTTGTTGTACAGCAGAAACTAACACAACTGTAAAGCAATTATACTCCAATAAAGATATATTAAAAAAAATCTTGTTCCTGATAAGATTGACACAATTGATAACAGACAGCAAGAGTGATCAGGACCAAAAGATATGACACAACTTACCAATCATGATTTTTGATTTACCAATATTAAAAATGATAGAGGAGGTATCACTACAAATTTTAAAATTGTAAAAGGATAATAAAAAATGTTATGAACAATTTTCTGACAATGAATTTGTGAACTTGGATGAAATGGTAAATTCTTTGAAAGATACAAACTACCAAAGCCCACTCAATAACAGCACCATATCTATAAGAGAAATCAAAATTTGTAATTCCAACAAAGAAAACTCTAGGTGTAGATAACTTTACTGGTGAACTTTTTCAGTCACTTAAAAGAAGAAACAATATCAATTCTATACAAACTCTTTCAGAAAAATGGAAATAAAGGAATCCTTTCCAACTCGTATTAAGCAAACATCACTGTTACCAAAACCCAGTAGAGATACTACACAGCAACAACCATCATTAACACAGATGTACAAATTTTAATGAAAATTTTACCAAACGAATCCAACAGCATATAGGAAGGATGATACATCATGGTCAAACAGGATTTATTTCAGAAAAGCAAGGTTGGTTTACAGTTGAAAAAAATCAATGTAATTCATCTTATTAATAAGCCAAAAACTTATATTCTCAATAGATGCATAAAGAGCATTAACAAAATCTAAGATCTACTCCTGATGAAAAATCTCAGCAAACTTGGAATAAAAGAGAACTACCTAACTTGATGATGGGCATTTATGAAAAATATAGAGCTAACACCATATTTAAAAATAAAGGTATTGATTGTTTTTTCCTCTAAGATGAAGAACAAGACAAGGATGTATTCTCTCACCATATCTATTCAACATCATTCTAGAGAGTCCAGTTAGAGCAATGAGGCAAGAAAACAAAATAAGAAGATTAATCATATCAGGTCTTGTTAAGGATGTGGAAGGACTGGGACTCTCATATATTCCTGGGGGAATGTAAAATGGTATAAGTGCTTTAGAAGACAGTCTGGCAGTTTCTTAAAATGTTAAACATATGCTTGCTATACGATCCAGTCATTTCCTCTGAGTATTCACTCACGAGAGAAGTCAAAGCATATGTCCACACAAAGGCTTATGCATGCCTATCCACAGCAGCTTCATTGGTAATAGCCAAAAGAACTGGAAATGATACAAATGTCCATCAACATCTAAATGTATAAACCACCTGTTGTTGTATCCATACTACAGATTACTGCTTAAAAATAAAATAGAATGAACTCTTGATACATGCTGCAACTTGGATGAGCCTGAATGATGATGCTGAATGAAAGAAACCAGACCAACAAAGTATACATACTGTTATGATTTCACGTATATAAAACTGTAGGTAACACAACCTAATATATGGTGACAGAGATAAGATCAGAGGTTTCCTGGGTACAGAGGTAGGGGTGGAAAGGGAGGGGAATGAGTGAGAGAGTGAGATTAAAAAAGGCCACAAGAAAACTTTCGAGGGTGGAAATGTTCACTGTCTTGATTGATGTTGATGGTTTCATAGTTGTATACGTATGTCAACATGTATCAAATTATACACTTTAAATGTGGGGAGTATTTATATGTCAGTTATACCTCAATAAACCTTTTTCTGTTAAGAGTATTCATTTCTTCATCTGTACTAGCTACATAGAGAAGCTCATTAACCTTATAGGGCTAATGCTATCGTACTGTCAGCACAGATATAAAACATCCTCATCAAAGCAGGAAGCTCTATTAGACAGCACTGCTCTAACTCCTATAATTGCAATTAAGAAGTGAATGATAACTTTTAAAAGTTATCATTAGGGATTAATCTTCCTCTCACAAATACTCAAGTACTTTTATCCATTATTTGCAATACTCTTGTAATATATGCAAAGTCCCTCAAATACCACGATGCCACATTTTGCCAAAAATTTCTTCTTTCTGCAGTTGGATCAACCCAAGCCTTTTTTGTTTTTTGTTTTTGTTTTTTTAATCACAGCTTGCAACCATTTTCTAAGTGCTCACTGCCTTCCCTACTTAGCTAGAATCATACAAAGAACCAAATATTCCAGCTGGGTAAAATGATCACCATATTTGACCTTTTCTGAAATACAGTGATAAAAGGAAACATGTACACATTTGGGGCACAATTTATGCTTGTGAAATACAGTATTAAGCTGCAATTGATAAAACTTCTAACACCACCCTTGGCAAACTTTATGGAAGTTGAATTTAGAACCCCCAGAAATTCAGAAACAGTTGAACTAAATTATCTGCCCAAGAGAGTGATATTTTAATTTATCTTACCCTTTCTCTTGATTTTTAAACAGTCTTTTTCCAAAAGCTAACTGACAGTGTTTAATATGAACCTGCACCTCTGCCTCAACTTATTAGCAGGGTTCGGATAATGAGCTTTGTGATTGAGACTGAATAATCAATATTTTATGAATACAGGCATACCTCATTTTCTTGTGCTTCACTTTATTGCACTTCACAGATAAATTGCATTTTTTACAAATTGAAGGTTCATGGCACCCCTGCATTAAGTCTATCAGAGCCATTTTTCCAACAGCATTATTTTCTAAAGGTATATACGTTGTTTTTATAGACATAATGCTATTATACACTTAATCGACTCTAGTAAAGCATAAACATATCTATTATATGCACTGGGAAACCGAAAAATTCGTATGATTTGCTTTATTGCAATAGCTTGGAACCACACCCACAATACTTCCAAGGTACAACTGTAATCAGTAATTTTCCAAGCCTAATTTGAGGGAACCCCGGATTGAGTGACTGATGGCAGGGAAGGATGTTTTGTCTTCAAAGGGGTCTGGTTATAAGGAAATGCTCAAGATAGAAGTATATATTGTCACCACGACTCTCAACCTGGAATCAGTGAAGAAACGAGAATCATAAAGGCCTGTCCATGATTGGGCATTTACACCTGAAAACATAGGTCCAAGCTAAGTGAAGCAGTGATGGATGGTCTTTACTGTTGTTAGCTTTTGCTAAGTTCAGTATCTCATACCAACCAGAAGTTCTATTTGGCAGTTGTACATGTTTCATATTTTTAAAGAGACAAGTAATTAAGAACCCTTACAATTACAAAACAATTTCCAAATATTGAGTCTAGAGGGAAATTATAAATGTTCTTTGGTGGTAAGAACATAAGGCTCTAAATACCTGGGGCTTATTTGTGGGGAGGGGCATTTCTAAGACAAATTGAGATTCTCTGGAAATTATATGAAAGCCATTCGTTTGGGAGTGGGGCAAGAGACCTGGTTCTATCTTATTTTTATTCCTAACCTGTTAGACAACTGTGATTGATAAATTTAGTAATACTGCCATTAGCTAGTAATTACCCTCCTCTTACCCATACCTTTTGCCATATGACTTTGGAGTTGCTCCCTAAGGTGAGGTATATTTCTTCACCCCAGGTGCCTTGCTTTGTCCAACAGAGTAACAGCTTACGATTCCAAGGCTAGGTCTTGAGAGACCTTGTCTGTTTCCCCTTGGATTCTTGCACTTGACCCTCACCTTGGGAACATGCCTCAGCTAGCCTGCTGGGAAATGAGACAAGTGAAGCAGCACTGAGTTGCCAACGCTCCCATCTGAGGCCAGCCAAGATCAGCCAACAGCCAGCCAAGATCATCAGAGCTGCTGAGCAGACCCCTGGATGATCCAAGGCCCATAAGCAATAAACATTTACTGCAACCTGACACTGAGGTTTAGTGTTTGTTATGCAGTATTGTGGCAGTAGATAACTGCTAGAACCCACACCCTCTGAAATGCTTGAAAATGAGAATTTAAGTATCAACAGATGGTCTCTCAGGTTCCATACAGCTCAGCCTCTGCAACTGAACCAACATAAGGTCTTGGGCAGACCCATCAAAATCTTTTCCCTGTCACTTTGGACATCTATCACAGACTATACTGCCAAAGAGTACCACCAATCAGCCTCTAGTTAACCTTATTCATGCAAGATGCCCTGCCGGATAACCATGAGTTTACAAATTTATGTACTTCAAACTGTCTACAAAGTTCAAAGACAGGAATGACAAATGTATGATTCCATGAGACCCAGAAGGCTCCAGTATTTCTGACAGAGAACAGAGGGAGGGAGGGAGGAAGGAAAAGGGAAAGAAGGGAGAGACAGACAAGAAAACACCCTGTAGAACTGCGCACCCTCATTTAGATCACCCTTGAGCCCACCATTCTTTTTCATACCCCACCAAACTTCACTTACTTATGTTATCCACAAGGTCCCTGAGGGAATTCCAATATGCTTGTAATGCTTAACACAGGTACCCCAGCTTTTTAAATTTTTTTTTAAAGTTTGCTTTAGGCTACTTTGCTTTAAGAAAGACCTCTGCTAGTAACTGTTATCTCTAGCCAAAAGAAATCTGAAGAGGATTTTCACTTTTACAAAAAAAGCCAAAAATGAAAATAGCAATTCAGCATCTGTTTCGCAGGGGAATTGTTATAGAAGCAGCTGTGCACCCCACAAGCGGGGCACCCAAGCTCCTTCCCCAGGAACTGTACTCAGCATCTCAGCATCCAGCTACCAGAGCTCTGAACTGTGTCTGTGAGCATGTGTGCTTTATCTTGATTTATTTTGTGCATTTGTTAGCCAGATGTGTCCTGAGGTAGCTGCTTCTTTGCTTTATGCCATTTTGATTTGCGAAAGGTTTCACAGGAATGCTCTACTTTCTCATAGTGGGGGAAACTTGTAAGACTTTTGGATTAAGCTCTTAAAGTAATGAGCAACCTCCACTCTGTTGATTAAGAATGGATAAGGAAGATGTGGTATACATATATACAATAGAATACTACTCAGCCATAAAAAACATTTGCAACAACATGGATGGACTTGGAGGGTATTATGCTAAGTGAAATAAGTCAGACAGAAAGACAAACACTGTATGATATCACTTATATGTGAAATCTAAACAATACAACAAACTAGTGAACATAACAAAAAAGAAACAGACTCACAGAAATGGAGAACAAATTAGTGGTTACCACTGGGGAGAGGGAAGGAGGAAGGGGACAGATAGGGGTAGGGGGTTAAGAGGTACAAACCATCATGTAGCAAATAAGCCACAAGGACATATTGTACAACATGGGGAATATAGCCAATATTGCAAAATAGCTATAATGGAGTATAACCTTTAAAAATTGTGGATCACTGTATTGTATACCTGTAACTTGTATAATATTGTACATCAGCCATATTTCAATTAAAAAAACTTCTAAAACGTATCTGTTACCAATGGGAAAAAAGAAGAATGACATGACTCTGAGCAAGTTGCCTGACCTGTCTTAGCTTCAATTTTCTCATCTATAAATTGAAGATTCATACCTGTCCAAATGACTTCAGAGGATTATTCCAAGAGCAAATGTGATAGCATCTATACAATTGCTTTTAAAACCCTAAGGTGCTCTGCAAAATGCCAGGTTCTATCATGAGCACAGCTGCTAAGGGCAAAGGTCTTTGTTGAGGGGGATGATAAGGCAACCAGTTAAGACCTGGAGGTCTCTGGAAATCTTGCACGGCATCTTCGATATGCCCACCTCTTCAAGCAGCACTAAGTAGGATCCCAATGATCCAGCAGAGAAAAAAATCCTCCCTCTTTCTTTTCCTGAAAGCAATACTTAGAAAAATGTTAGGTCAACATTGGAAGTAGCTACTCAGATCCTGCCCTTTTGTCCTCACTTTAAATCCTACCTTAAAAGATATGAAGCCGGGCTTCCCTGGTGGCGCAGTGCTTGGGAGTCCACCTGCCGATGCAGGGGACGCGGGTTCGTGCCCCGTTTCGGGAGGATCCCGCATGCCGCGGAGCGGCTGGGCCCGTGAGCCATGGCCGCTGGGCCTGCGCGTCCGGAGCCTGTGCTCCGCAAATGGGAGAGGCCACAACAGTGAGAGGCCCGCATAACGCAAGAAAAAAAAAAAAGATATGAAGCCAAGTTGGAGGCCAGCAGTGGTCTTATGATGAGCAGGTGTCCTTAAGGCACGGAGCAAGGAGAGCAGAATAAAGCAATGTGTTAGCCAACCCTTACCACCCAAGGGCATTCAGATGCCACACAGAGTTGACCTTCTTAGAAAGGATTCTAATAAAGATTTCCTCTCCACACACCCACACATTACTGTGAATCTGTTCACAGCAAGGAAACCAGCAGATGGTAAATACTAGGTGCCAAGTATACACCCTTTCTTCTGTGCAAAAGCCAAATAAACAGTGAAAGAGAATCATCTTACTTGTATTATTGTCACCATAACAAAGGGAACTGTGAAACTAAAGCAGACCTGCCCAGAAATAAAAATAGGAGTCCCATTATTTGATCCAAGTCAATTCTCTCATTCATCAGATAGAAGTAGGTTTTTAATTGTTTTTAATCTCATGCAATAAAAGCATCTAAATATCTCATAAATAAATCACACACACTGATGATCATTCTCTTAGCTGAAGTCTCTGAGGCATCTTTAGTATAAGCAAATATACCAGGTTTTGTTCACAGAGCAGACATTATGCCCACAACCCTTGCTCTTACATGGTTGCCTTTCATTTTTGCTGTTTGCTCTACACTCCTGTTATAGAGAACAGACATACACCAGCAATTGTTTCAGGATGGACCTAAGAAAATAATTTGATTCTCTGATTTATTTACATACTTGACCTCCAGATGATAAAGTTTCAAAAGCGAATATTCTATAAATCTAAAACATAACACATGTGTGGGGAAAAGAGAATTAACTGTAGGTCTATCACTTCTAGCTCCTTCCCTCCTTAGGACTTCGCCAAGGAGGTGCTGGCCTTCACAAAACCAGACCTTCTTGTAAATACTGTGAAGGGATTTACTAGCAGGAAGATAACTCAGGATCTAAGGTTTTAGCAGGTTATTCCTGGTCTGCCTTCAGTGCTTCATACAAGTAACCTGGAATTCATGTGTTGATGGGATACAGGCTGCTGGAGTAGATATTAGTCATGCAGGCTCTCTACCTCTGTGACTAATAAAGTATAAACAACTGAGACACCTTAAATCTAAACGGCTTCACCTGAACTAACTTGTATCACCCTTTCAGGTAGCATTTGTCAGTTACTCCAAAACCAAAATGTGGAGTTTTAGGAAGCTGCATCCGAGGTTCAAGGTCCTTTCAGAAACAGATGCAGGGATGCTGAGAAGGTACTTTTGTTTTGCTCATATTCTTCACTAATTATAAGTAATACTTGATGTTGGGTGAGGTCCATGAGCCTTTGTGGAACAACAATATGCTAGACACAATATCTGTTCTCTAAGAATAAACAACATTTTAAAGGGAAATGCTCTAATTCCTTGGAGTCTTCAGGAGGCTGAGAAATGACCCTCCAGAAAGATATCCACATTCTAAATCCTGTTACCTGTGAATGTTAACTGACAGGGCAAAGACTCTGCAGATGTGATTAAGTTAAGGATATTGAGATGTGGAGATTATCCTGATTTATCCAGATGGGCTTTAAATACCATCATGTGTGTCCTTCTAAGAGGGAGGAAGAGGGAGATTAGACCTACAGAGGAGAAGGCCATGTGGAGAGATTTGAAGATGCTGGCCTTGAAGACTGGAGTGACGCAGACACAAGTCAAGGAGTGCTGGCAGCAACCAGAAGCTGGAAAAGGCAGGGAACAAATCCTCCCCTAGGAGCTCAGGAGGGAGTGTGCCACTGGTGAGACCTTGATTTCAGCCCATGGACACTGATTTTCAGACTTCTGGCCTTCAGAACGGGGAGAGAACAGATTTCTACTGCTGTTAGCACACAAGTTTGTGGTGACTGGTTATAGTGGTCACAGGAAATTAATACATACTCTAAAGACTCCCTGAAACATTAGTCCATTACCTAGAAGCAAGAAAGCAATATGGCTTCTTTTAGAATAATTTACGCTATTAGCTCACTCAACTGGCAAAACCGAGCTGTGCTCTTAATGTAAGAACTAGACAGTGTAAGCTTATGAAAAGTGAGAACTTCTCTGAATACATTAGCATCTCCAGTACACAGTTCTTCATGGACATTTAACCTATGCCCAAAGAATGGATAGTAGAACTAAAATATTAACAAATTAAAGTGTTTGGGAAAAATAATCATCAAGTTCATGCTGGGTGATTAAATGGATAGATGGGTGGATTATGGATTGAATAGATGATTGGCAGACCATTCTGACTGTCTCCCTGATGACAGGCAACATCACAGCAGAACTCTTTCACACTTGTGAGATGTGCATGATGGAGTGGCCATCTTGAATCATATACCATATAAGCTCGATGTTATCTCCATTGTGACTTGACCGGTTTACTCTTGCCCTTGGGTTAACGGTTGGCATGCCCCAGGCATTCAGCATTGGTTCTTGTTTTGTTTCTAAGTTGCTCTCAATATCAAGTTTTGCTTTCCATGCTTCTGTGATTTGAGCAAAATCAGCTCCTTCTGGCCATACTGAGAGGCCTCTTGGGGAATGTGCAATCTATTTGCCTATGATGTGAGCTGAAGCAGTTCCAACTGCAGGTGAATGGCGATAGAGAGGAAACTAGACAGACCCTTTGTTCCTCCCAAGTCAGGTTTCCCAAGTACGTCCTCAGTATCTGATTTGAAATAAAGTCATTCCAAGTCAAAAGTAAGCAGAGCATACGTTATAAAGCTAACTATAAGTAATATTGATTATCTGACATTTGGGGTTATTCATTCTTTTTCTTCTTTCAATTTCAGAGATTAATTGAAAGCTGTCAGTACCAAGTCATTTCTTATTAAATTATCATCATTTAGTCAAAGGCTTAAAATGGTGCACTTATCCTTTCATAGGTCCTATTTCACTCTGAGTGACGTTACATCAAAAAGCAATTTTCACTTTTAGCATATAAAATACATTTGTCCTCTCACATGCCTGTTATAAGAAGATGGACTGCAACATTGGTGACTCAGTTTCTCTGTGAAATGAGAAATCCCACAAGAAGGAAACAACCCTTTACAGCTGTTACATTTAGCTGACAGTAGATGGTCAATTTAATATCTAAAATGCAGTTTGGCTAATGGGCTACAAAATGATCAACCTAATTCATGAATGCAGTTATGAAATATTCTGGGTGATATATATAAAGATTTGTCTGGATATATGCCCAGGAGTGAGACTGCTGGATCATATGGTAATTCTACTTTTAGTTTTCTGAGGAACCTCCATACTGTTTTCCATAGTGGCTGCACCAACTTAAATTCCCACCAACGTAGGAGGGTTCCTTTTTCTCCACACGCTCTCCAGTATTTGTTATTTGTAGTCTTTTTAATGATGGCCATTCTGACTTGTGTGAGATGGTACCTCAATGTAGTTTTGATTTGCATTTCTCTAATAATTAGTGATGCTGAGCATCTTTTCATGTAAAGTGCACAAATCTTAAGTGTACAACTGAATGACTACTGACAAATTTGTACACCCAAGTAACAAGCCAGACCAAGACTGAACACAGCACTATCCAACAGGACTTTCTACAAGGATGGAAAATTTCCATGACAAAATAATTATACACTGTCCAATTCATTAGCTGCAGAGCCACTGAGCACATCAAATGTAGCTAGTGCAACCGAGGAAGTTAAATTTTAATTGTAGTTATTTTAATTAATTTACTTATTTTTTAAAAATTGGGATAGAGGATGTTTCCTGTGGCTGGAAATATTCACGGACAATCTACCTGCCAAGGGTATTACATACGTAATTTCTGCTCTGTTTATTTATTTTTGTTTAATTTTTGAATTTTATTTTATTTATTTTTTAATACAGCAGGTTCTTATTAGTCATCAATTTTATACACATCATTGTATATGTGTCAATCCCAATTGCCCAATTCATCACACCACCTCCAACCCCTCGTCACTTTATCCCCTTGGTGTCCATACATTTGTTCTCTACATCTGTGTCTCAATTTCTGCCCTGCAAACCAGTTCATCTGTACCATTTTTCTAGGTTCCACATATATGCGTTAATATACGATATCTGTTTTTCTCCTTCTGACTTACTTCACTCTGTATGACAGTCTCTAGATCCATCCATGTCTCAACAAATAATCCAAGTTCATTCCTTTTTATGGCAGAGTAATATTCCATTGTATATATGTACCATATCTTCTTTATCCATTCATCTGTCGATGGGCATTTAGGTTGCTTCCGTGACCTGGATATTGTAAATAGTGCTGCAATGAACATTGGGGTGCATGTGTCTTTTTGAATTATGGTATTCTCTGGGTATATGCCCAGTAGTGGGATTGCTGGATCATATGGTAATTCAATCTTTAGTTTTTTAAGGAACCTCCATACTGTTCTCCAAAGTGGCTGTATCAATTTACATTCCCACCAAAAGTGCAAGAAGGTTCCCTTTTCTCCACACCCTCTCTAGCATGTTGTTTGTAGGTTTTCTGATGATGCCCATTCTAACTGGTGTGAGGTGATACCTCATTGTAGTTTTGATTTGCATTTCTCTAATAATTAATGATGTTGAGCAGCTTTTCATGTGCTTCTTGTTCATCTATATGTCTTCTTTGGAGAAATGTCTATTTAGGTCTTCTGCCCATTTTTGGATTGGGTTGTTTGTTTTTTTAATATTGAGCTGCATGAGCAGTTTATATATTTTGGAGATTAATCCTTTGTCCTTTGATTCATTTGTAAATATTTTCTCCCATTCTGAGGGTTGTCTTTTCGTCTTATTTATGGTTTCCTTTGCTTTGCAAAAGCTTTGAAGTTTCATTAGGTCCCATTTGTTTATTTTTGTTTTATTTCCATTACTCTGGGAGGTGGATCAAAAAAGACCTTGCTGTGATTTATGTCAAAAAGTCTTCCTATGTTTTCCTCTAAGAGTTTTATAGTGTCCTGTCTTACATTTAGGTCTCTAATCCATTTTGAGTTTATTTTTGTGTATGGTGTTAGGGAGTGTTCTAATTTCATTCTTTTACATGTAGCTGTCCAGTTTTCCCAGCACCACTTATTGCAGAGACTGTCTTTTCTCCATTGTATATCCTTGTCTCCTTTGTCATAGATTAGTTGACCACAGGTGCATGTGTTAATCTCTGGGCTTTCTATCTTGTTCCACTGATCTATGTTTCTGTTTGTGTGCCAGTACCATATTTTCTTGATTACTGTAGCTTTATACTATAGTCTGAAGTCAGGGAGTCTGATTTCTCCAGCTCCGTTTTCTTCACTCAAGACTGCTTGGCTATTCGGGGTGTTTTGTGTGCCAAACAAATTTTAAGATTTTTTGCTCTAGTTCTGTAAAAAATGCCATTGGTAATTTGATAGGGATTGCATTGAATCTGTAGATGGCTTTGGGTAGTATAATCATTTTCACAATATTGATTCTTCCAATCCAAGAACATGCTATATCTCTCCATCTGTTGGTATCATCTTTAATTTCTTTCATCAGTGTCTTATACTTTTCTGCATACAGGTCTTATGTCTCCCTAGGTAGGTTTATTCCTAAGTATTTTATTCTTTTTGTTGCAAAGGTAAATGGGAGTGTTTCCTTAATTTCACTTTCAGATTTTTCATCATTAGTGTATAGGAATGCAAGAGATGTCTGTGCATTAATTTTGTATCCTGCAACTTTACCAAATTCATTGATTAGCTCTGTAGTTTTCTGGTGGTATCTTTAGGATTCTCTATGTATTGTATCATGTCATCTGCAAACAGTGACAGTTCTACTTCTTCTTTTCCAATTTGTATTCCTTTTATTTCTTTTTATTCTCTGATTGCCATAGCTAGGACTTCCAAAACTATGTTGAATAAGAGTGGTGAGAGTGGACATCCTTGTCTTGTTCCTGACCTTAGAGGAAATGCTTTCAGTTTGTCACCATTGAGAATGATGTTTGCTGTGGGTTTGTCATATATTGCCTTTATTATGTTGAGGCAGGTTCCCTCTGCCCACTTCCTGAAGAGTTTTTATCATAAATGGGTGTTGAATTTTGTCGAAAGCTTTTTCTGCATCTATTGAGATGATCATATGGTTTTTATTCTTCAGTTTGTTAATGTGCTGTATCACATTGATTGATTTGCATATATTGAAGAATCCTTGCATCCCTGGGATGAATCCCACTTGATCATGGTGTATGATCTTTTTAATGTGTTGTTGGATTCTGTTTTCAAGTATTTTGTTGAGGATTTTTGCATCTATATTCATCAGTGATATTGGCCTGTAATTTTCTTTTTTTGTAGTATCTTGGTCTGCTTTTGGTATCAGGGTGTTGGTGGCCTCATAGAGTGAGAATGGGAGTGTTCCTTCCTTTGCAATTTTTTTTTTTTTTTTTTTTTTTTTTGCGGTACGTGGGCCTCCCACTGCTGCGGCCTCTCCCGCTGCGGAGCACAGGCTCCAGATGCGCAGGCCCAGCGGCCATGGTCCACGGGCCCAGACGCTCCGTGGCACGTGGTATCCCCCCAGACCGGGCACGAACCCGCGTCCCCTGCATTGGCAGGCGGACTCTCAACCGCTGCACCACCAGGGAAGCCCCCTTTGCAATTTTTTGGAAGAGTTTGAGAAGGATGGGTGTTAGCTCTTCTCTAAATGTTTGATAGAATTCGCCTGTGAAGCCATCTGGTCCTGGACTTTTGTTTGTTGGAAGATTTTTAATCATAGTTTCAATTTCATTGCTTGTGATTGGTCTGTTCATACTTCCTATTTCTTCCTGGTTCAGTCTTGGAAAGTTACAACCTTTCTAGGAATTCATCCATTTCTTCCAGGTTGTCCATTTTATTGGCATGGAGTTGCTTGTAGTAGTCTCTTAGCATGCTGTGTATTCCTGCGGTGTCTGTTGTAACTTCTTTTACATTTCTAATTTTATTGATTTGAGTCCTCTCCCTCTTTTTCTTGATGAGTCTAGCTAATGGTTTATCAGTTTTGTTTATCTTCTCAAAGAACCAGCTTTTAGTTTTATTGATCTTTGCTATTGTTTTCTTTATTTCTATTTCATTTATTTCTGCTCTGATCTTTATGATTTCTTTCCTCCTGCTAACTTTGGGTTTTGTTTTTTCTTCTTTCTCTAGTTCCTGTAGTTGTAAGGTTAGATTGTTTATTTGAGATTTTTCTTGCTTCTTGAGGTAGGCTGGTATAGCTCTAAACTTCCCTCTTAGAACTGCTTTTGCTTCATCCCATAGGTTTTGGATCGTCATGTTTTCATTGTCATTTGTCTCTAGGTATTTTTTGGTTTTCCTCTTTTATTTCTTCAGTGATCGGTTATTTAGCAACATATTGTTTAGCCTCCATGTGTTTGTGTTTTTTACGTTTTTTTCCCCTGTAATTCATTTCTAATCTAATAGCATTTTGGTCAGAAAAGATGCTTGATATGATTTCAATTATCTTAAATTTACTAAGTGTTGCTTTGTGACCCAAGATGTGATCTATCCTGGAGAGTGTTCTGTGCGCACTTGAGAAGAAAGTGTAATCTGCTGTTTTGGGATGGAATGTCCTATAAATATCAATTAAATCTATCTGGTCTATTGTGTCATTTAAAGCTTCTGTGTCCTTATTTATTTTTATTTTGGATGATCTGTCCATTGGTGTGAGGTATTTAAGTCTCCCACTATTATTTGGTTACTGTCGATTCCCTCTTTTACAGCTGTTAGCAGCTGCCCTATGTATTGATGTGCTCCTATGTTGGGTCCATATGTATTTATAATTGTTATATCTTCTTCTTGGATTGATCCCTTGATCATTATGTAGTGTCCTTCCAGGTCTCTTGTAACATTCTTTATTTTAAAGTCTATTTTTATCTGATATGAGTATTGCTACTCCAGCTTTCTTTTGATTTCCATTTGCATGGAATACCTTTTTCCATCCCTTCACTTTCAGTCTGAATGTGTCCCTAGGTCTGAAGTGGGTCTCTTTTAGACAGCATATATATAGGTCTTGTTTTTGTATCCATTCAGCAAGCCTGTGTCTTTTGGTTGGAGCATTTAATCCATTCACGTTTAGGGTAATTATTGATATGTATGTTCCTATGACCATTTTCTTAATGGTTTTGGGTTTGTTTTTGTAGGTCCTTTTCTTCTCTTATGTTTCCCACGTAGAGAAGTTCCTTTAGCATTTGTTATAGAGCTGGTTTGGTGGTGCTGAATTCTCTTAGCTTTTGCTTCTCTGTAAAGCTTTTGATTTCTCCATCAAATCTGAATGAGATCCTTGCTGGGTAGAGTAATCTTGGTTGTAGGTTCTTCCCCTTCATCGCCTTAAGTATATCATGCCACTGGCTTCTGGCTTGTAGAGTTTCTGGTGAGAAATCAGCTGTTAACCTTGTGGGAGTTCCCCTGTATGTTATTTGTTGTTTCTCCCTTGCTGCTTTCAATAATTTTTCTTTGTCTTTAAATTTTGCCAGTTTGATTATTATGTGTCTTGGTGTGTTTCTCCTTGGGTTTATCCTGTATGGGACTCTTTGCACTTCCTGGACTTGGGTGGCTTTTTCCTTTCCCATGTTAGGGAAGTTTTTGACTATAATCTCTTCAAATATTTTCTTGGGTCCTTTCTGTCTCTCTTCTCCTTCTCGGACCCCTATAATGTGAATGTTGTTGCATTTAATGTTGTCCCAGAGGTCTCTTAGGCTGTCTTCATTTCTTTTCATTCTTTTTTCTTTATTCTGTTCTTCAGCAGTGAGTTACCCCATTCTGTCTTCCAGGTCACTTATCCATTCTTCTGCCTCAGTTATTCTCTACTGATTCCTCCTAGTGTAGTTTTCATTTCAGTTATTGTATTGTTCATTTCTGAGGTCCTGGATCATCTTCACTATCACTATTCTGAATTCTTTTTCTGGAAGGTTGCCTATCTCCATTTCATTCAGTTGTTTTTCTGGGGCTTTATCCTGTTCCTTCATCTGGTACATAGCCCTCTGCCTTTTCACCCTGTCTGTCTTTCTGTGAACGTGGTTTTTGTCCCACAGGCTGCCGGACTGTAGTTCTTCTTGCTTCTGCTCTCTGCCCTCTAATTAATTTACATTTAAATAGCCATAGAGGCTAGTGGCTGCCATTTTGGATAGCACAGGCCTAGAACTTTTCCAGCACGTCAGAAGTTTCTCTCGTGCTTTCTCCCTGCCAATATCCTCTAAACATAAGCCCTCTTCTGGCCTCTAATACCATAGGTTAGTTTTGGCTATCTCTAGTTTAACTGTGATCCAAAACATATTTTTAGTTTTTAGATCTGTTGCTTTATTTGAATGAATGATGGGAAAATATTATGAAATAACCCCTTAGCTCTGCACAAAAATGCTAATGTCAACTTTATTATTATTATTTACCTTTATTATTATAATTATTTTTATAATATAATAAAATTCTCTTAATTCTCTCTTGATCAGGGGAAAATAGTTTAAAAATATACTGAGAGCTACTAACTCCCATATATAAAACTAAGAAAAATTAAAAGTCACCTTATCCAATATTCTTTTAAAATACTGTATGGACAGAGCTTTCTAAAGTGCTATAATTCTTATTAAAAACATGACAGCTCATTCACCATATCTGGTGTTCGAATACAATTGTTTTTATGTATTTTCCCACTTAGGAGGTTTAAAAATCTTGATGTCCAAGGTTATCTCAGATATTTTTGTAAATCTGACAAAATCCAGCAAATTATTTTGTACATGGCACCTGTGCAAGGTTCACTTATGGAAAGAAGATAATGAGGGTCCTATAATAAGTACTAATTTAAATGTTTGTTTTGAAACGAATGTTAATATGAGGTCATACTTTGCTGTTCCATGGATTGATAAAATCACCTGTCATTTCCTGTCTTTTATAATATTTATGATCCACTGAATTACTGCTACTCAAAATAACCAATCCACAAAACTGTTATGATCCATGACAAAATAATTTACATCTTTGGGCAAGTTCTTAAGTCACTAACTTCCAAAGCCTTTTATCTAGAGAAACATGAGCTAGACTAAACAGTGTGTGGAATGATTTACATTCTGATACAAGTTCTTTAATCCATTGTTTTCCAGTAACAGTTGTGGCTGGCACAGGTCTGTGGACCATACTTCGAGTACTATTGCCCTAGACTATTAGCTCCTGAGAGCTGTTTCCTAAAGAAGAATTACCCAAACATTATTCAGTTCTAACTCTCCAGTGCCCTATAATTCCTGGCTTTAGCTAGTATCCAATAAAATATTTTAAATAAACAAACAGTTGTTGAGCCACCTAGACTTTTAACTATGTAATACATTAACCTTTATCAGGTTCTGCCCAAACTTTCTTCCAGAGGGAATTACTCTCTTGTTGAAGGCAGCAAATGTTTGTCTTCCTGATACTTCCTAAAACATACAATGAGAATGATCAGACCAACAGAAAATTGTTAAATAGACTAAATCTATTTAATGAAACTCTAAGAAAAAAGCTACATCTTTATAAACAGAGTGAAGCATAGCACTGACTAAAGAGGTTCTAATTTTTAAATTACAGTTATAATTTTTTAATTAGTAAAAAAAAGAACTGGGAAACCAATGTAAACAAACATATAAGTTCTCCTAAGTACAATTCTCATTATTTGCATGGTACTGGGTAACATTAACACATGACTGTGTTAATCATATAAGGGACTATATATTTGATGAAATATCACTACTAACTACTGCATGGTTAGCATCTTTTATTGAAGTGAGCTAGTTGTGGTGCTTATGTGTAAGCAACAAAAAGTTACCTGCTTTATTAAAAAGTAAAAGAATCTTTTGGTAACTCACAGCACTGCTGGGAAGCCTGAGGAAAGAATCAGGAAGAGCCAAAGGAGGCTATGATGGACCATGACTAGAATTCCACCCAAGCTACCCAGTGAGGACATACATGTGTTGTCACACAGACTGCAATGCCACCTCCATCTGCACTAGTTCCTACCGGCCCTGTGGCCCCAATTGCCACTAACTCTACCTGTGCCCTGGCTGCCAAGAAGGCTGGGAGACTGAGTGTCTAGCTTCTCTGGCTTCTAAAGACTCAGGAAGGAAGGAATTCTCCCAGGTAGAAAAAGGAGGCAGCTATTTGGCAGCCCTCCCAAATTACAAATGTACATTGTAAGGTCTTTCCAAACTATTGATTTTAAGAGATGACAAACAATTACTAATGTATACATGCAAACCATTACTAATATCTAGAGGATCTATATGTATAAAGGTCCTCTAGCATCTTAAAAATGCCAGATGTCTCTTGTTCAAAATGTAGTTCTTATGACTCAAAACATTTTAGCATAAACACTTTTAGATGTTCTGGACCCAAGGAGAGGCTTTGCAATACATGACTGTCTCCTCCATTTCTCCCTCTCACAGTGTATTTCCCAAGGCCATCATCTAATTAACAATCACAAAACTTCCTACAATACAACTGCCTATGAAACGGCGAGCTTCTTTATTAGCTTGCTTCTCTCTCCTCATCTCTTTCGATTAGCAGCTGATAAAAGGAAATCAAAAGCACCTGATACCCATTTTCCGTGATGGAGAGATTTCATTTCTCTCTGAAGCATGAATATAATTCAATTTCAGAGAGCTCTCTTCTCCATTTGGAAAATGAGACTCTGAATACTGAGGCCGTTATCTGGTAAAGACCCCTTTCTGAAAATGTTTACTTGCATTGTATTAAGCAAGGCACTAATACATTGCTTTTGAAAATGTCATCACTATACATGCAGCATCAGATGCACCCACTTTTAATTCTCTGGACCATCCCAATTCCATTTCCATAATAAAAGATCATTCGTCATGATCAATATTTCCAATGTGCAACTGAGTATATTGCCATGAAAATATAGAAAAAAAATTTAAATATTTTAAAAGGAAGGTTACAAATATTCCTCAGTTTTGTTATTTAGTAAAAATTGTATGTAAGAGTGTACTCTGTAGGAGATCAACATTTATTAAGCAACTAGTATACGCAATGATGTGAATAATCAGATACTGTCTTTGACTTTATAAGGCACACATTTTGGTGGAAGAAATAGGCAATAAACATGTAAATTGACAAACCAAACAATATTAAGGAAATGCGCAAAGCAATACAATGGAAGGTAATCAGGGGAGTCCTACTTGATGTGGTTGGTTAAGGAAGTACCCAGGAGATGTGGTTGTATAAGAAGAAATGTCACATGAAAAACTTGGAAAAGGAACATACCAGGAAGAGAGTCCAGCAATTTTAAAGTCCCTGAGACACACTGGGCTTGATATGCTCCAGGGCTTCATAGGAGGCAGGTCAGGCAGGAGCTGGGCAGAAGTCAGATCACTGTGGGACATTCTTATCTGCTTCTTCTAATGCTATCCCTTCATGAAAGGTGATACTCTGAAAAGAAAAAGGAGATTTTTCTTTGGGATTTCTCTTTTCAAAGTATCACCTTTCATGAAGTGATAGCATTAGAAGAAGCAGGTAATGAGTGTGTGTGCAGGTAAAATAAGAAGTCTGTTAATTGATAGAATTTTTTTAAAAGCCACTTTTCTGTAAAACTTGATAACATGTAAACTCTTGTATTCTTGGCATTCTTAGTTAAGGTGAAGTGTAAAGAACAGGAATTTATCATATATTTCCTAGTCTGTCATGTATCTTAATATAGACCCACCCTCCAGTGACACATGATAGTATATGCTTGAGTTGTGTGACTTTTCTCTGATTATAATAAATATTACCTTAGGGCTGTCCATAGAATAAGAAAATAAGTAAACTTCTGAAGAGCATAGCACATTGTTTATTTTCCAAGGCCTCTTGATAACATGGTCTCAAATCGATGCTGACCTACAGACTGCTGTAGAGGAGGGAACATGGGAGGAGGACCACAGAGATGAACACTGGGGCCATAATGTGCCCTGGGACAAATCACTTCATCTGTCTGTACCACAATTTACTCATCTACAAAAAGGGAATATGGGGTTGATGAGAATCCCAATTCTGACCCTGTATAAATAAGACTCAGTTTCCTAGGTTCCCCCATTACAGCCCACCTAGCATCATGCCTAGAAAACAGATACATTCACGGCCCTGGATCTTTTCTATCCATCATCAATTCATGTAGGATGCTACATAAAGCCACTCAGGAAAATTCCAAAGTTAAATCTCAGAATATTTTCTCAGTTTAATCCCACCAGAGATTCAAGTAACATGAAAAGAAAGGCACTGAGGAACAGTTAGGTTCTTACGAACTTTCCTGAAAGCAGAAAAAGTGGATGTGGTGAAAAAGGACCCATGTCATAATCTTAAGGTGTGCAGGATGGGAGGGGGCACTGAACTGTCACCTGGTGGGGAAGTAAACACATAAAAATCACACCGTCCTTCGAATACTTTTCTCTGCAGGACTCAAGTTCCAGCCTAAGATGTTTCAATTACGTGCTTGACAATGCTTTCTCTAATGCCTTCGTTTTTGTGTTAACAACTGTCATATCACCAATATGTTATCTTAAGTTGTTTTTTTTTTTAAATACCACATTTGGGTATGTGCTCAGAGGGAGTAACGGTTGCCCTGCTCTCCACCTACATAATCTGAACCACCACAGAAAAGGAAAGGGAAAATTTTAAGTCTGTAATGAAGACATAACTAAGAGCAAAAATCAAAGAAGGGAAGACAGCAATTATGGAACTAGTGTGGAGGTGCAGGCAAGTTTCAGATGGCTGACATCATTGAGTAGTGTGCCCTTTTGGAGTACTGAGTTTTCTGTAAATATGAGAGTTTTCCCATCAAATACCACTGCTTCCTCACTTAAACCACGAATTCTGAGAAGTACTGAGCAGGGAAAGCCTCCTCCCACTAAAACCTGAAACTCTCTTCCATGAATTACCTGTCTCCTGCCTGGATCAGAACTGATCTGAGCCAAGTTGGAAGCAGCTGCCCACACTCTTGTTCGGGGCTCTTCTAGTGGAATTTCATATTCTTGGGTTGTTGCTCTATTGTCAGAGCTGGTTTTCTTCCTAAGGAGATGTGATCCTCACCTTCAGCCTGATAGTTCTACAAGACTGATTTCTGGATAACTCAGGTTTCACTGTAGGGAATAAAGGGACAAAGCAGGGAAATGAACTGACCGAGGTCTGTATCACACACAACACAGTTGATGGGGAATGTTATCACTATATAAGAAAGTAGTCTAGTATAAAGATCTCAGCCCCTGAGGTCAAACAGAAAAGTCTCAACTTATGTCATTCTTCAATCAAGGTGTTTGCTGATTTTTGCCTCCGTTTCCCTAAATGTGAAATGAAAATAAGAATATATCTCCCCTAGGATATTCTGAAATTAAACAACATAAAATAAGTATATCAAATAACTGAACTCCCAAATACAAGTAGAATAGTAGTAATAAGAGTATTTAAAGTCTAATGTAATAATGACACCAAAAATAGGTGGTTTCAGTACAATGTTAGAGTTACAGTCAGCTTTTCTGTGATTTTCTTGGCTTTCCTCTCATTACCATAAAATGGCAACCACAGCTCCAAGCATCAGGTTCTGGCCTAACTTCATTCAAAGCAGGAAGAGGAAAATGTGTTGGAGTTTCCCTTTATGAATGTCTCTCTCTTTATAAGGGAGGTAAATCTTTACCAGAAGGTTTACTTCCCAAAAGACCTCCCCTCAGAACCCACTGGTCAGAGTTGGGTCATGTGCCCATGTCCTATGTACAAACGATGCTGGGAAAGTCAAAATCTAGCATTTTTTAGCTTCTTTAGTGACAGTCGGACTCCACCATCAAGGAGGAAGTTTGGGAGAAAGGCTAGTGAGGAGGCCACAATTTCTGCCACAGTATTTTGATTAACAAAAATAGTTGTTGGCAAATAGGTATTGGCTTTAAATAAAAAATAATAAATGTTTGTTTTCTTTTGTTATAATTCTGCCAACTTCTACTCCACATGTGGTAAATTTTCATCACTGATGCTATACAGCCTCCACTTACCATCAGTAAGAATTTTCAGCCTCCTTTTTGGGGGGAACCACCCCCCCCCGAAAATTTTGAATGGTCTTGGAGGGAATTAGTGCTTCCCTTCTACTACTGAAGCACAGTGGACTAAATCTTTCCTCTTACTTTCCTGGTACAACCAGAGGGAGCATGTGCCTTAGGCAGGACCAATTTATACTTTCTTCAAGGACTTTGCATTTTTGAGCACATGCAATGGCAGTTAGGGGGCAACTAAAGAGGCAGCAGCAGCAGTAGGAGCCTGCCCACTGAGCAGACTTTCCTCTTCCTGCTGTGTGATGCTCACCAAGTTCCCTATATCATGTCAGCCTCTGGTAGAGGTTTCCCAGATCTTTCATGGGTGGATACACCTCTCCCCAGCTGCTGTGAGTGTTGGCGCTAACAGTTTACTGTTGTCCCTTTCTCCCAAGAGCCAAGCTCAGAGGACAGGAACCCCTGCCCCCCCGTTCAGGAGATGCCTAAGAACAGCAATTTCCTAGAACCAGCTCATACTAGCTCACAAGAGTTTAATGTGCACATTTTTTTTCCAGCTCCACACTCAGTAATTTCACCTTGGTAGCTTGAAAAAGGCCATGGGGGGGAGTATTTACACCATGGAAATTGGCAAATGCTATAAATCTGGTTCCCCACTGCTCCAGAGAGCCACTTTACCAGGACATCACTACCTGGGAGGCTATGCTCCAACCAGAGGTGAAAGCAGCTCTTTTGTCCCTTTTCTGTTTGCTCATTTCTGTTCCCTGCTAACCTTAAAAGAACCTAATTACAGGAATGAGATCACTAGGCAATTTAACCTAACTCCTGACTTATGCTCTCCTGAATGTACACCATGCCTTGTCTAACCTGTTTATTCTTTTCCTAGATAAAAAGAACTAAGGATGAAGAATTAGGTAATTAAAGAATGATTATTTCCCTACCCCCCAACAGCCCCCTAAGGAATCCTGCAGGCAGATCACGTGGGCAAGAGAACATCTGAAGAGACAGTCAGCCGGTCCACACGCATGGAGAATGATGCAGAATGCAAACTCCTGCCTCGATGATTCACTGTGATTCTTCCCCTATTTTTTCCTTTAAAAACTGTCTTAGCTGAGCAGAATCTTTGGAGTTGGTCTCTGGACACGAGTTCACCATCTCCCCAGATTGCCAGCTTTTCTGATTAAAGCACTTTTCCTTTTGACTGACACTTGCCTCTCGAATTACTGGCTTTTGAGTGGCGATCAGCCACACCTGAGTTTGGTAACAGATGCAGTCCGCAGCCCCTGACTGACTGATACAGGCCTTGCCCTTTGTCTCAAAGTGGAACAATTCTGATGATATTTGAGCATCAGAGCCCTGTGAAACCAAGCTGAGGCTAGACTTCACCTGAGCCCTCATTTTTTGCTTAAATCCTTCTCCTGCCCTATCCCATTTCCCTCACTCCCTTACAGCCTTCCCCAGCGAACATGCCCTCAGTAAGTCATTTGCACAAGACTCTCCCTCTCGTGCTCTGCTTCTAGGGACCCCAACCTAAGCCACCCCAAATATGCCCTTGGCTCCTGTTTGCAAAGCTCAAGCCTAAAGACTTCTGTCAATTCTTAGTCCCACGATCTTTCCAAGAAGTTTCTTTTTGCTTAAGATAGCCAGGGTCAGCCTCTATTTTGCTTGCAACCATCAAAAAATTAGGAAGTAAGACATACAGGAAGGAACACAATAGCCACCTTTGTCTACTGAGAAATGGCTTAAGTTTCAGGAAGCAATCTAGCCCAGAAAATTAACTTGGTGAAAACAAAACATATGATATTAAGTACTGAATCAACTGACCAAATCTGATGTGTTAAAGATGTTTAAAAAGTAAATGTAATCTTTTCAATTACAGTTACATTAAAATGATTCCAATAGCCACATGAAATACCCACACCCATTAGAGGCAATTATTATGTAATAAAACACTCTATTTTACTCAGCCAGTTAAATCTTACTGAAAGAACTTTCCTAGCCTTAATATATTATAAATCCAGAAATATCCTGCATATGCAGTTACTGCAGTACGATCTTTGCAAGTGCCACTGCTTCAAGTTAACATCTTTTTCTGTTGTGTCTTAACCCTCAAAAGTCAATTATGGGTGACGCGCCGCCCTGACCCCGCCGCCGTCTGCGTGGGCTGTGGACTCTCAAGGCTTTCGCACGGGGCCGTGGGGCTTGCGCCGGCTGGTCTACTCCCGGGCGGGGCCGACGAGACAGACGCCCGGCCTAACCTGGCTTCCCTGTAGCTGCTTCTCCCTCTTGCGGTCGTTGGTGAGGCGGAGTCATGTTTCCACATTCAGAACGGGACATGTGCCTTTGGAGTCATGAAATGCTGTGAAAGAAGTCCTGTGACCTTGAAGCTACCATTTGGAGAGACTTCATGGAGAGGCCACTGGAGAGGAGAAGCTGCTAGCCAACAGCAGGCATCAAATGCCTGACATTTCAGTTGTGCCCTTTGGAGGACCTTATGCCTTTTCCCTCTTCATTCCAAAGAACAAGTCAATGTTAAGGAGACCCTCCAGCACTAGCAGCCGAGTGGATGAAAGGCTCTTGCTGCTCCAGCCAGGAGTCAGGACTCTGCCTCTGAGGTGGGAGAGCCAACTTCAGAACACTCGTCAAGAAGAGACCTCCCAGCCCCACATAATATCAAACGGCGAAAATCTCCCAGAGATCTCCATCTCAACACCAGCACCCAGCTTCACTCAACGACCAGCAAGCTACACTGCTGGACAACCTATGCCAACCATATAGCAAAACAGGAACACAACCCCACCCACTAGCAGAGAGGCTGCCTAAAATCATAATAAGTCCACAGACACCCCAAAACACACCACCAGACGTGGACCTGCCCACTAGAGAGACAAGATCTAGCCTCATACACCACAACACAGGCACTAGTCCCCTCCACCAGGAA
>NW_006778935.1:44140-52471 GCF_000442215.2 Lipotes vexillifer | reverse complement strand
CCCACCACCACCCCAGCCTCCCACTTTTCTTCCTAAGGAAAGCTCTAAAATAGAGTTTCAAAGGTTTCAACTCTCTTAACCAGTAGGCCCCCGAGATTCTGCCTTTTTGTGGGCACATGGCATTGACCTTATCTGCAGATCATCTCCGTGGATTATGTTTTCACTAGACATGCCCCTGGGGAAAAATATTGTCCAAAAAAAGGTCCTGTTCTAGACCCACCCAGAATGACATAATATTAAGTGTTTTCCATCTTCAACAGTGATACTCTTTTGAGAACTCACAGCCAGTTTGAATTTAGCTAAGTCCAATGTTTTCTTTCTCTTTTTGGTTCATAATTTCCCAGGGGCCTGCTACCTTCGTGCTTAGCTGAAAATGCAGCATTCTCCAGCAGAGAATGCTCTCTGGTATATTTAAAGCAATTAGGTCCCGGGACTTCCCTGGTGGTGCAGTGGTTCAGAATCCGCCTGCCAATGCAGGGGACACGGGTTCGAGCCCTGGTCCGGGAAGATCCCACATGCCGCAGAGCAGCTAAGCCCGTGCGCCACAGCTACTGAGCCTGAGCTCTAGAGCCTGCGAGCCAGAATTACTGAGCCCATGTGCCCCAACTACTGTAGCCCACGTGCCTAGAGCCCGTGCTCCGCAACAAGAGAAGCCACCACAATGAGAAGCCCGCGCATAGCAACGAAGAGTAGCCGCCGCTCGCCGCAACTAGAGAAAGCCGCGTGCAGCAACGAAGACCCAACGCAGCCAAAAATAAATAAACTAATTTAAAAAAAGAAAAAAAGCAATTAGGGCCCTGAATGAGAAGTTCAGTTATAGACAAAGATAAAAGATCAAATTTTAATTAGCTATGGAAATATTATTTTATTAAAGATAGAGTAATTATAAATTATTATAAAGTTATTTTATAAATTGAAAAGAAAAACAAAACCTTTCATTTTATGGGCTCTGTCTATATTTTGCCTTTACCTCATCATTTCACTTAATTCTCTCAAACACTGAGTTGAACGCTCTTATTCCTGTGTAAGGTATTTGCAATTGTGCTACAAATAGGTGACCAACTAGGGCTGAGGGGTTTCTTGGGATGTGGGACTGGCAGCTAAAAGTGGGCAAGTCCCAGGCAAACTGGGACAAATTGGTCACCCTAGAAACTACCCATCTATTTAGTAGCCTAAAACAGAATGATCATTTCTCACAGTTCTGTGGGCTGAATGGGTGGTGGTTCTGCTGTTTTCACCGGAACTCTCCATATGGCTGCTTGGCTGAGGCTGGATGGGATAAGATGTCTGGGGCCTCACCAGAGATGGCTGGCCCTCTTCCTCCATGGAATCTTTCATCACAGCACGGGGGCCTCAGGGTTCCACAGGGTAAGTGTGGAAGCTGCAGGGCCTCTTGAAACCATGCTCAAAAGTTAAGTATTGCCGCTTCGACCACATAGAGTGATGCAGACTCAGCGCCAGCCCAATTCAAGACATGAGAAAATAGACTTCAACTTTCAAAAAATCTTATTGAAAGATTCATTATTGATGAATTGGGAGATTGGGACTGACGTATATACACTAATATGTATAAAATGAATAAGTAATAAGAATTTGCTGTATAAAAAAATAAATAAAATTCAAAAATTCAAAAAAAAGGTAGAATATATACATTATGTGTAAGGAGTGAAAAAATATCACTAGAGATCTACATCATTAGAAGGATTAAGAGAATATAATAAACAACTTTGCTAAAAAATTTGATTACTTTCTTGAAATGGGCAAATTCCTTGAAGACAAAAACTCCAAAGCTCACTCAAGAAGGAGATTACTTGAATTAGCTCTATGTGTGTTAAATAAATTTAATTAATTAAAAAAAATCTTATTGAAAGATAGTGGACATACAATATTATGTTAGTTTCATGTGTACTACATAGAGATTTGACTTGCATACATTATGAAATGATCACACGAGAAATCTAGTAACCATCTGTCCACATACAAAGTTATGACAGTATTATTGACCATTATTGTGCTATACATTCCATCCTCAGGCTTATTTATTTTATAACTGGAGGTTTATACCTCTTAATCCTCTTCAGCTATTTCACCCACCCTCCCCTCTGGCAGCCATCCATTTATTCTCTGTATCTATGAGTCTGTTTTCATTTTGTTTAGTTTTTTAGATTCTGCATATAAGTGAGATCACATGTGGTATTTGTCTTTGTCTGACTTATTTAGTATAATGCCCTCTAGATTCATCCATGTTATTGCAAATGGTAAGGTTTCTTTTTTATGGCTGAGTAGTATTCCATTGCATTCCACACTTTTGATGGGAGGAGTTGCAGAGAATATGGTCATTTTTAGTCCATCACAATCCCCATCATATACATGAGATTCAGTAAATTTAAGTAACTTTTCCAAGACTACATAGCTCTTAAGTGGCAATTCGAGCCTTTGAACCCAGGTCTGTGTGTTTGAAAAACCCATGAGTTTTTCTGGGTTTGAGTCACCATGCCCTGGTGGGGTATAACTACAACATTCGATAATCCAGAGAGCAAATGGGTATTTTCCTGCAGTGCTGGTGTGGAGTGGTGGAGAACGGAGAAAGAGACATAGAAGCAGTGATCTGTGATGTCTGGATTACTGGCATCACAAGTTTGTCCAGTCTGTTTGGAGAATATATTTGCCTGATACTTGCCTGATTCTGTAAATATGTTCGGGCTCCTGCTGTTCTCCTGCCCCGTACTTGAGTACAAGCTTATTTCTAAAAGTAAATTCTTCAGTGGGACTCAGATATTCTATATTCTTGGCCTTGATGTTTCTCTTTCTCTTATGCATTGTAACATTCTTTTTCTACATAAGCCTTTGGATCATCTACAGTTTGAGAGTTTGAAAGACAGTTGTCCCAAGTCGGTTGTTTTCAAAGAGTGGGGGGTCCCTGAGTCCCTTTCAGGGAGTCCATGAGGTCAAAACTATTTTTATAATGCCAAGGTATTATTTGCTTTTCTCTGCTTTCATTCCATCTAGGGTGTAAAGTGGAGTTTTCCAGAAGCTAAGTAATGTGTGATACTGCAACAGATTTTAGTGGAAGCAGATATGAGAATTCCACTCCTTCCTACTAAGACATTAAAGGGACTTGAAAAAAAAAAACTAATGAAGTCTTCTCTTTTGTTCCTTTTTTTAAAAAAAGTTACTTTTTATTAAAAATGTATTTTTATGTTAGCATATTAAGAGTTTGCTGTGATTTTTAAATTAATACACAAATATTTTTAAAGTTTCTCATTTTGTTTCTCATAGTAATAAAATAAATTTTAACTTACTTTTAATTAAAAATTAATAATAGTCACAGAAGCTCTTTGGAGTCCTCAATTTAAGATAGAGTTCTGAAAGCAAAAAGTTTTCATTATTTTATTAGCTGCCATTTGCAAAGCTTGGGCAATTTGCTCTCTTTTAATCCTCCCAGCAAACCTATCAGGAAGGTACCCCATTAATCTCCTCCCAGAGGCATAAACTAGGGCTCAAAATCATTAGCCACACAGCTTGCATGCTGTGCAGCTAGAATTTGAAGCTAGTTCTATCTGACCCCAAAATCAAACTTGAAGGAATCAGTAACCTCCTTGCATGCAATATACCTGTTGCTTTCCTGGACAGAGAGGTTGAAGCAGAGGTCAAGAAGACTGGATGAATTATTTGAGATGGCTCAGGCAGCTAAAAGCCAAGACCTTCTGCTGTCTGTTCTACTCCTCATAGGGACTTGTCCTTTCAAATGGCAATTCCTTTTGTGAGAAAGGAATGCCTTCAAATTCAAATGATACTATGAACCTGGTGGAGGTCTGTTCCCCTTATAACAGGCATTTCTAATAGCACAGTATGCAGACTTTGCTGAGCACTCAACAAGGAAGAAACGTTTGTCCAGTTATCACATTCTAAACTGCCAAAATACATGTGCATTGCCTTAAGTTTTTCAATTATGTTACAGGTCAGCTTGTGCATTTTATCTGTTCGACTCTCTTTTGTAAAACAATTACAATGGTAAAAACAAAGAAACTATTGAGTACTTAACTATGCGTCGGTCACCGAGAGGAAGACTTGATACCAAGGTCTCTCTGAATCCTCACAAGAATACTCCCAGGCTGGCAGTGGGGTGTCCTACCTGCTTTACAGATAAGGAGATGGGCTTGCCGAGGGGAAGCTACTTGCCTGAGGTCACCCAGCTAGTAAGTAGGCGGTGAGTCAAGTATCAGACCCAGGTCCGGGTGGTTCCCAGGCTAAGATTCTTAACCAGCATGCATTGCAAGATCCTAAAAGGCAATGTCAATCTGTCTGTGGAAAGGAGTTCCCCAAAGTAAACTTGAAGTAGCCCAGGTAAATTAGGAAAGGGTCACAATTTTATGGTCAGAGATTTTAAGGAAAAACCAAGTGATGCAACCTCTTCATGTAATAAGAAAACAGATACAATTCTTTAATTTTGTCCTTAGCTTAACCCTTCACTAACATCCAGCAGCTCGGAGTGTACAGAGAAAGGCAGTAAATTCCTCATCTGTATCCCAGTGTGCCAACTGTTTTGGTTTTAATTGTGTCAGGTGTGTCTTCCTTCTGCCTGGAGGTCCTTCCTTAGGTTTGAAAATATCATGATCACATCAACAGTGTGAGAGGTGGTGGGAGAGCTGAGGTTCCACATGTGTCAACAACAGATGTGCACGTCTCCTGGAGCACTGGAAAAAAGAGTAATAGGAGTTCCCTTAGGGCTGTGCTCCACGTGCCCCAGGAGGGGATAAGGACGAAAGCCTCTGTAATTTATATTGACTGCTGAGGTAACCAGGTGCTTTCAGCAAGCATTCCAGTTGCAAATTTGGGTTTTAACAACCTTCCCAACAACCTCTGATTCCTCTTAGAGACAAAGAGGGAAGAGATATGGGAACATATATATATGTATAACTGACTCACTCTGTTATAAAGCAGAAACTAACACACCATTGTAAAGCAATTATACCCCAATAAAGATGTTAAAAAATATATATATTAAAAAAAAAAAACGTCAATTATGCTTTGAAAACACCAAGTCTTTAAATAATTAAATACTTTCACATTTCACCCAATGAATAAAACAACCTTAATTCATAGAGAACTCATAGCCTTGCTCACATTAGCAGCTCAAATAAATACCTCCTAGGGTTCAACTGGAAATATGGAAATGTAAAGTCTTTGACCTGACCTGCTGGCTACTACTCTTCAAAGATCTATAAAGTTCATGCCAGAAAGATGGCAAAAGCAGTGACTCAGCCATGCATCTGACAGCCCATGCAGAAGTAGGATGTTTGAACTGCCCATAAAGTAGACATCCAAGGATGCAAAATACAGCAGTGTAAATACCCTCCTAAGTAGACTTTGTGCAACTTCTTTTACAGTACAGGTAAATCCCTAGAAGTCCCCTGTAAATTAATTCAAAGAATCTATCAAGCCTCCCTCTAATTAATGGAACCCTGAGGTAAAAAGTTCTGAAAAATGCAAAATCCTCTTTTACGAGGATTTTAAATAACCACTAACCAACTTATTTATTTTTACCTATGATATCTGACTTTTATATATGGCATCTGATTAAAGTAAGATAAAGCCTAGTAACAAGCTGCAAAAACCACTTGCTAAGAACCTGTTCTTTCTAAAGTAAACTATGGACTTTGGGTGATTGTGATGTGTCAGTGTAGGCTCATCAATTTTAACAGAGGTACCACTCTGGTGGGGATGTTGATAATGGGGAGACTGTACATGTGTGGGGTAGGGGACATGGGAAATCTCTGTACCTTCCTCTTAAGTGTGAACCTAAAACTGCTCTAAAAAATAAAGTTTTATTTTTTTAAAGAACCTGTTCTTCATTGTTAATCGGCTATACTCCAATATAAAATAAAAAGTTAAAAAAAAAGAATATTGTTGCAATCACAAGTTCTTCAAGAAATGCGTATCCTTTAAAGAATGCATTCCAAGATTGTTTTACTGAAATGTCTTCGTAGACTTATTGAATAAATTTAGAAGAATTACAATTCTTAAGATGTCTACTTAACTTATGAACCCAGAAACATTTGTTTTATGCCATAATTAAGCAATAAAAGCTAAACTGTAACTATTTAAGTTCAAAGGTTAAAAAAAAATAAAGAACCTGTTCTTCATGGCACTTATTATTTATATGGTATTCTGTTTACCATTGCCTTCCTCAGCAAAATATTAAGCCGAGTCTTTGTCTCTTCACTGAAGGGTCCCAGGGCCTATAACTGTGCCTGACCCAAGAAAGGTGTTCAATAAAGATTTGGTGGGTAGAGGGAGAAAACAGGATAAATGAGGACCTAATTTTTACTAGTAAAACCCTATACTGATCTATTAACAAAAATAACAGCAATGCATTTGCAAAGACATTAAAAATGTTCAAGTTTTCAAAATCTCACTCATCAACGTAATTCTGTAGAATAAGCAGAAGACAGTATTTCCCAGCTTTTCTATCTTGAGAAATCAAAGGAACATAATCTAGTTGAGAAAGTAAAGCACCAGTTGGGCCCAAAACTGAAAGTAGGTGTTTGGTTCCTTGACTTACCGGGTGGAATTGATTTGGGGAGTTACAGTAATCGACACATTTTCCCAGCACCGCCAGATACAGTAGACACTAGCCCCATGTGACTACTGAGCACTTGAAAAGTGGCTAATTTGAATTGAGATGCGAGAAGTGCTGTTAAATATAAAATGCACACCAAATTTCAAAGATTTGGGCAAAAAAGATTCAATCATTTTTATATTTTCTACGTATTGACATGATAAAATCTTGCATGTACTATCTTAAAAACAGGTATTCAGATTAATTTCACCTGTGTCTTTTTACTTCTGAAAATGGCTCCTGGAAAATTTTAAGTGACACAGGTACCTCACAATAGTGGCTCAGAATAAACTTTTTGGACAATGCTGCACTAAGGAATGTCCCAACTCTACAGAGTGAAGGCTCCTTACTGCAAACACCTGTACTTTCTACCCAGGGGGCTCCTATCAGGCTGTGGGAACTCACTGAGTGCGTTTTGCAGGACAAGGTGTTCCTATCAAATCATTAAGGACCCTGGAAGCAGCACGGAACCAGTGGCAGAAAGTGAGCTGAATAAATTCACCAGCTTTCTTGACTTTCCTTTGGGACAGTTCAGAGGCGCATTCTATAATGTTTCACGAAGTTCCCCAGCAGGACTGAGCCCCCATTACCCACAAGGCCAGCTCCCTCAGTAACATTCCTCACTGAATTCTTTCCCTTCCCCATCTCACCTCCCCTCACCCAGTTGTTTCCTGAAATTATTTCCCCAAGAAATTATACTCGCATTAGAATCTTTTCTCAAGGTCTGCATCGGGGAGAACCCAAATGAAGACAACAGAGAAGACAAAATAAAACAGAGAAAAACCTACCAGACACATTCCATACCTGTAAAGGCAGTTTATGAAGAGTTGATATGAAACTAACAACCCCTTAAAGCTAAAGTAAAGTAACAGCTTTCGTGACCATCACACCTATTGTTCTTGCTTTATCAAAGACAGAATAAAAATAAAACATGTGAATATAAAAAGAAAACATATGTTCAATTCCACCAAAACTAAATGTAGAGTTTTTTCCTCCTAGATCTTTTATTGGATTGCACTCAACTCAGTCTTTAGGAAAAATTTTATAGCTCTGTTCTCTTCTCCGGTTCTGTCTGGCAAAATTTGACTTTTTAAAGGAAACACCAGAGTTCAGAGATTCTGAGATTGAATGGAGGGCTTTGTCATCCTTCAACATGGATTTGAATCCTTAGGCCAGATGCCCCATCATTTTTTCCTGTGTAAAATGGCCTGATTTCAAGAACAGTGCAAAATTACTAAAAATAAACCTTCAACATTCTATGTCTTCCAAGAGCATCTTCATGCTGGTCTGTTTTTAAACTTTTATTTGAATTCCTTTCCTCTTCTCTCCAAATACCTTGGTAGTAATAAATAAGTCAGTTCCCCAGATAAAATACACCCCCTCTTATTACCTTAGAGTACATAACCCATCATCACAGCATTTTAGGCTCTAAGCCCTATGGCGACAAGAATAATCAAACATTGAACTCAGGTACCAACAAAAGTAAATATGGACATTGGCTGCACTTGGTCTATAAATAACAGGATTCTTTGAGGAGGAGGAGTTTGCTTCAGAAACTCTGTCCCGGGAGCTTCTTCATAGTCTTACTTGGATGCAGCCTCTTTTATACTTTTCTATGAGAGCAAATGCATGCAACAGCTTTCTGGGACAAGGAAGTGTGTCCATGCATGCCTTTTCCTCTGGGGGCAGCCTTAGGTGGAAAAAGGGTG
>NW_006778935.1:35366-43984 GCF_000442215.2 Lipotes vexillifer | reverse complement strand
CGCGTCCCCTGCATCGGCAGGCGGACTCTCAACCACTGCGCCACCAGGGAAGCCCCAAGGGTGTTGTTGAGTCATTTATCCAGCAGCCTGAGATGTGATGTCCTTCCCAGCCTCTTGCTTTGTGGTGAATTCATCATGCTATTAACAGAAACAGAATCCAGCATCTTATAGCTTCCCAACACGGGGGCCAACTTAGCATGGAAAGGCAGAGGCTCGAACACATGAATATTTTCTCATCTGCTGAAGATCACTGTCTTGCTCCCCACACACCAAGCCTGGGCATCCGTGATTCCTCCCTGCTATTGAGGTCCACCAAGGGCAAGCTCAATTCCCATCCTCTGCGGTCTCATGAGAGTGCTGGGAAGACAGCCTTTGGGCAGGGGTGTGCTGAGGCCAGCTGGCACGGGAAAGTGACAGCCTGTGGTCCCAGCTCCACTCCAGTGACATCACCCTGACAGTTGGAAATTGGCCCCGTGGTGGGAGTATTTACATCACAAACATCAACCTAAATTATAATTCAGGGCCTCCTGGCCTGGAGAGTACCTTGCTAAACATTTACCAGCACATCCGTGAATTGGGGGGAACTAAAATGAACAAAGTTTATCAAAATCAAATGTGTCCTATCCACGCAGGATACAATCATGCCCTAATAAGGACAAGACATGCCCCGGTCAGGTCCACAGGTTCTCTTCTCTATGAAGTGTTTTGTCTTTTGCCTGGAGGCCAAATCTAAGGAAAAGAAAGGCAGCAAAGCTTTTCCCAACCAAGAAATAGGTCCCAGCACTCACTGAGTTTGGGTCTAGGTCTGCTTTCCAAAAGGGCCCAAACCCTTTGTGACTCCCTCCAGTCACAATACAGTCCCTTGAGGACCTACACACTAATGTCATCTTTGCTTAGAGCCTAAGAATTTTTAATGAGAAAGCAGGCGAGCATCCATTATAGGAAAAAATTCAAATGAGGAAGATTTCACTTAATATTGTGTCTTATAACAGGGAAACCTAGGGGGTGGAGCGGGGGGAATCTAGAGTATGGGAGTTACAAAAGATGCCGCAGACTCTAGCTTTGCCTCTTTATTTTACTGTCTTTTCACTGCTAAACATCTGATAACACTGTGCTTTAAGGAAATTACTCTGTAGCACATTTAGGTTTGTAAGAACCTATTTCTAATCACAGTTTATAGATAAGTATTCATCCATTTGCATTTCAGGAAACAACTTCTATTTGGCAGGGTAAACAGATTATCATGATTACCTTTGGAGAGGCAGTCAGCTGTAAGGCTGATTGTGGCCTCACACCTATTGGAAATCTAAGGTTGTTAGACTTCACAGAATTACCTGGAGAGCTTGTCAAAACACACATTTCTGAGCCCCACCCCCAGGGATTCTGAGTCAGTAAGTGGGGCCCATGAATTATCATCTCTAACAAGCTCCCAGGTAAAAGCGATGCTACTCTGAGTAGCCCTGCTCTACACAACGCTACACCTTGAATAAGGATAGATGATGTCCGTGGTACAAGGTCCAGAAAAGAGGCACTCCTGGTCCCATACAGGGGTCTTCTGTTAAACCCATAAGTAGTGCTGTTACAATGTTTACCCAAACACAGCTGGGAGTGACTCCCCAGAGACAAGAAGATTAGTTCCCTGGTGATGGAATGTTGGGAGATCATCTTATAGGACACCAGGAGACTCTTTTAACACACAAGGTTACATTCAGGTCATAATATATACCAACCATTTCATTCTGTATTCAATATCCACCTATGAACCATTTAGTCAAATAAAAACTTTTAGGTAAGTACACAGCTTCATACTGTAATAAGTTGCTCCCCTACTGGGAAGTGTCCCTCTGCCCCCATTTTTTTCCCAGGGCTTGTATTGAAAGGTATTTAAACATTTGTAATTAAATCAAACAGTGTAGTTGTCCTTTCCATGTGGTTTTATGGACTATCTGTGGCAGCCAGAGTGTTCCAGCCATATGAGGCATATTCACTGCAAATAATGATGGCTTTTCTTGTGTTTCAAAAAGTAGAACACCCCCCAATTCAAAAAAAAAAAGAAAGAAAAGAAACAGGAAAAAAAAAAAGAGAGAGAAGCTTCAATAGCTCATTCCAGACTTTTAGGGCAATGACAAAGTAATAAAAATGTCTTAAAACATTATCATTTATTTATCCATGCTATACACCAGAAGTCCCAGTGTTGAAGGTTGAATGATAAGTTTGATCAACAGTCCATTCTGGGAACAACCAAAAAAATGGCTCTTGTTTTCAATTCTGAGCAAAACTATCCCACACAGATCTGCTGTTCTCCCATTCGAATTTGGACTCATAAAAGCCATGTGAATAGTCAATACTGCCTCAACAATCCATGAACTGACTCTGACAGAATGGCCAGAAAGTGTCCCAGAATCTCAAGTTCTTGATGGTTTAGAGAAAATGCATATTTATCGGAGTTCGGCTTCTTTTTGAAGTTCATCATCTGTATCAACTCATTTGACATTGATACTCTTCCCTCGAAATGACAGGTCCTGTTCTAAAAGGACAGCTCATTCATTTAGCACTGCAGATTATGTTAAGTAGGTTTCCTTACAGCATGAGCATATGAAGCATCACTAGTGTCACTAAAGAATTAGACAAAGATTTCTCCCCCCAATTGTGGGTAATAATATATAGGCTGATAAGAACTGACAGAAATGAGAAAGGGGGAAGTTATCTTCAGCTTTACTCTTCCTAATGTCACTGTTTATCGTAGGAAAACCAACATCATCTTCCAGGCATGATGCCATATTAATCCAAACACACACAAGGTCTTCTCCGCTTCTGTGCGGCTATTTCCCTTGATCCGGGCATCTCTTCGAGACAGGGTGGTGATTGCTAAGAATCCCTCTTCTTGAAGTTAAATTCCTACCTGATTACTAGGCAAATATAGATTAAACAATACAGTGAAGTTGATCCCAAGAAGACTGACATTTTGCCAAAATTTTACAGAATAAATGGAGGCGTGAAACTACAGAAGAAATGGAATGCATGGTATTTTCTCACCTTTTTAATTTCAAAACATTTCAGAACCATAGAAAACTTGCCAGAGTAGAAGATTCATACCCATGTAACCTTCACCTGCCTCCAAAGGTTAACATTTTGCCACATTTGCCTTCTCTGCCTCTTTCTGTATGTGTATTCTATATGTATACATAATTACACACATACATGCATGCACACATACAAACATATGCATATACGTTTTGGGGAATCATTTGAAAGTTACTTGCCAATATGACACTTCACTCACAAGTATTTAGCAGATTTCTCATAAGGCTAAAGCCGGTCTCCCACATGACCACAGTATACTGACTGCATCTGAGAAATTTAACACTGATACAATATTATCTAGTATAAAGTCTATAGTCAAAGTCCCCAAATTCTCCCAATAATGTTCTTTATAGCTTCATTTTCCCAGTATCCAATCCACTACCACACACTACATTTAGACATAAGGAGTTGAAACTCCTTTAATCTGGGATAGTGTGTTGGCATTCGTGACAGTGACATTTTGAGCATACTCTAAATAGACATTTCTCCAAAGAAGGCATAAATATGACCAAAAAGCACATGAAAAGAAGCTTAACATCACTAATTATTGGAGAAATGCAAATCAAAACTACAGTGAGGTATCACCTCACAGCAGTCAAAATGGCCACCATCAAAAAGTCTATAAACAATAAATGCTGGAGAGGGTGTGGAGAAAAGGGAACCCTCCTACACTGTTGTTGGGAATGTAAATTGGTGTGGCCACTATGGAGAACAGTATGGAGGTTCCTTAAGAAACTAAAAATAGAGCTACCATATGATCCAGCAATCCCACTCCTGGCCATATAGCTGGAGAAAACCATAGTTTGAAAAGATACATGCACCCCATGTTCACTGCAGCACTATTTACAATAGCCAAGACATGGAAGCAACCTAAATGTCCATCGACATAGGAATGGATAAAGAAGTTGTGGTACACATATATAATGGAATATTACTCAGCCGTAAGAAAGAATGAGACAATGTCATTTGCAGCAACATAGACAGACTTAGAGATTATCATACTAAGTGAAATAAGGTCAGACAGAGAAAGACAAATATCATATGATATCATTTATATGTGGAATCTAAAAAGATGATACAAATGAACTTATTTACAAAACAAACAGAGGCTCACAGACTTTCAAGACTTCTGGTTACCAAAGGGGAAAGGTGGAAAGCAGGGATAAATTAGGAGTTTGTATTAACATATACACACTACTATATATAAAATAGATAATCAACAAGGACTTACTGTACAGCACAGGGAGCTCTACTCAATATTCTGTAACAACCTATATGGGAAAAGAATCTGAAAAAGAATGAATATATGTATATGTACAACCGAATCACTTTGCTGTACACCTGAAACTAACACAACACTGTAAATCAACTATACCCCAATATAAAATAAAAATTAAATTTAAAAAAGTACTGTACAGCCAAGATTTTTCAAGAATGGTCCTCAGTTTAGTTTTCCTGATTTTTTTTCTCACGACTGCATTCAGATTTAACAGTTTTGGCAAAAATACTGACTAGCTAACATTACATCTTTTCCTAATGCATCTTAAGGAGCACATGGTTTCAGTTTGCCCCATAACTGGCAATTTTAAATTTAATCAGTTGGAAAAGGCAGTGTCTGCTAAATCTCTCCATTTTAATGGTATCTTTTCCCCTTTTTAAGTAATAGATAATCTGTGGGTGACACTTTGAAGACTATGTGAAATTCTCTTGCTCAACAACCTTTAAGCTGGTGGTTAGCATCCATTGCTGACTCTTGCCTAGATCAATTATTGCTATGGTGTTTGCAAAATAAGCATTATATATTCTGGAGATAGAGTCCAATGCAGAAGCCCATTACCTCATATATAGAAAACAGTTTTCATTAGGATTGATCCTGTTATGGTTTAATAGTTTCCTCTTCAGTTTCTGAGAAAATGCAACACTACTGGATAATTCTTTGAGTACAGCTGTCAGTTATTTTTCTAGGATAATTCAGATCTATGCAAGGATGGAAATGCACAGATACGAACTGAAATAAGTCCTTTAAAAATAACAAATGGACTTCCTTGGTGATGCAGTGGTTAAGAATCCGCCTGCCAATGCAGGGGACATGGGTTCGAGCCCTGGCCCGGGAAGATCCCACATGCTGCGGAACAACTAAGCCTGTGCACCACAACTACTGAGCCTGCACTCTAGAGCTCATGAGCCACAACTGCTGAAGCCCGTGCACCTAGAGCCCGTGCTCCTCAACAAGAGAAGCCACCACAATGAGAAGCCCACGCACCACAACAAAGAGTAGCCCCCACTCACCGCAACTAGAGAAAGCCCGAGCGCAGCAACAAAGACCCAATGCAGCCAAAAATAAAAATATATAAATAAATTAATTAATTTAAAAAAATAAAAATAACAAGTGGCGTGAATGGTCTCTGTGGCAGTGACATTTACAGTGCATCAAATATCCACATGCTTTCCCACATTTACCAGTGGCCCTTGCAGTGGGGAGGGACCAAGTAACTAGTTCTGACCAATGAGCCATGAGTAGAAGTGACAAGTCACTTCTGAGCTGAAGTTCCTACAAATCCATAACCTTCATCTCTCTCCTTTGCTTCAGCAGTGACCATGGAGATTGAGTGTTGAAATGAGAAGTCAGAACAATAGAAGCAGCCCAGGCTGCTAAATCATTGCATTGGAAACAGTTGCCCTGAAGAGTTGCCTGACCTACAGCAGACTTGGCATGAGTGGGAAATAAACCCCTATGTGCTGACCTGCTGTGATTTGGGGTTGTTTATTACCACAGCATAGTCTAGTCTATCCTAATATCTCTAAAAGCCAATTTTTGTCAATAGTCAGAATTTTACAGAACCACCTTAGTATTAGAATGGTGGTTTATTAATTTATCCATGGTAATAACGCAATTGATGCAAAAACACTGGTTATCTACAGAACAACCTTCCCTACCCTTCCCCCTCTCCCCTTTTTCTCTGACAGCCAAACTTCCATATAACTGATGACAATGAGAGCTAGTGGCATCCTGGAGCTGTTTTAGGAGAGCTGCTTTGCAAGCTGGTTGATGTAATATTGTTAACTTGAAATTGGCCATGAAGAGAGTATTACACCCAAAAAACTGGCAAAATGGTACACATTGGCCCCATTTCCCTCACCCTCATGCAGAGAGCTGGTTGTTGAACATTTAAACAGCACATAACTGAATATTTTCTTTTCCAGGTTCTTCTACAAATAGGAGATGGGCCTATGATCCAATATTCAACAATAAGACTTGAGGGAAAATTGGATATGGAACTTCAAGAAAGACTTCTCTCCCTATTAAAAATGAAACTGTATATATATCCAAAAGAAATGCATGCATATGATCACTAAAAGATATGTACTAGCATGTTCATTATAACACTCTTCACTGTAACCCAAAACTAGTTACTATTCAAATGCTCATCAACAGAACAGACAACGAAATACTATAAGGCAATGATAACAACTTGCAACTACACACAAAAAATGGCTGGGAATGTCACAAACATAATTAATAAAAGAAGCTAACACAAGACATATTAGATGAGATTCCATTTAGATGAAAGTTCAAAACAGGAAAAATTAATCTGTGGTATTAGAAATTTAAAATTATACAACTAGTTACACTTGGAGAAGGTAGTTATGGAAAAGAAACCTATGAGAGACTTCTTGGGTCTATTTATATTGTGATTCTTGATCTGGGTGATGATCCCCAGATGCATTCAGTTTGTGAGAATATATCAAACATATGTATACTTAAAATATGTACACTTTTCTGTATGTATAATATACTTCTATAAAATGTTTTTTTTTTAATAAAGAAAGATAAGAGAAAGAAGAGACAAAAGAAAAGAGAAGAGGCTGACTTTGCTTCTCCTTCCTACATTAAGACATGTCTATGTGAGACCTGGATGCCTAGACCCATGGCAGCCATCTCAACCAACACAGAGGGGAGCAGAGCTGGATCCCTGAGGACAAAGTCGAACCGCTGCATCAATCTTGTAAGTCCTCTGGATCTCTTGTTTTGGAAATAATAAATATCATTTTTGTTTGGCCTACAGTAGTCATGTCATCAAAATTATTCATTCTGATTTTGGATGGAGGCAGCCTTTGGTATTAAATGAAGAAAAAATCTGAATGTCAGGCTTGCAAAGCAGAATGATTAACCTATTCAATAGTTTTCAATACTGCATCAGATAATCAACAAGTTTGTCTTACTCCATCGGAACTGCTATAACAGAATACCACAGACTGGGAGGCTTATCAACGACAGGGATTTGTTGCTCACAGTTCTGGAGGCTGGGAAGCCCAAGAATAACGTGCCGTCTTGGGTGCCTTTTTTGTGAGAACCCTCTTCCTGTTTATAAGCCAGCACCTTCTTGCAGTGTCCTCACGTGGAGAAGGAGCTAGGGATCTCTATGGAGGCTCTCTTATAAAGGCAGTATTTCCGTTCAGGAGGGCTCCACCCTCATGATTAAAACACCTTCCAAACGCCCCACCTAGGATTTCAACATATGAAGTTTGGGGGTATACAAACATTCAGACTGTAGCAAAGGTTACCTTGGTCATTCTATTTATCAAATCAGGGCTCCCAAGGACTCACCTATCTGCTCAAATGTCACCTCCTCAATAACAAAACTATTTACCTTTACTACTCATATATAAATATTATTTAACTTTATTCTGCAATAACAGCATTTCTTCACTCCTGTCGCCTAGTTCTTCCTCTTGCCCTCCTTTATTGTCATGAGCACACCTATATCTCTGGAATTATATTCTCTGACTCTATGTTTCTCTTCTAGGACATGAGCTGTACATCAAAATGAACAGTAGAGAGACATTTTCCACCTCATTCAATGTGGACTCTATAGTGTCTAAAATTGAGTCTGGCAGAGTGTGGACAATCAATAAATGTTTTTTAAATAAATTAATAAAGAAGGAACGCAGATCTCCAGGCAATATTTAAGCTTTCCACCAAGTACCTATTGGCTCGTTTTGGGTTTCTCTGTTCTCCTTTGTGTCCTACAGTCATGCCATGGTTTCACTCTTTCTTCCTGCCGGATATGGGTGCCAGGCAGGTCTGGTGGCACTGTGGGAGTTTCCTGTCCTACTGGCACTGGGATTCACCTATGTCACCTAGTTTTATTCTAAACATAGTCCGTGGGTTTTCAGCCTTGCTACCTCACTGTCCTCTTTATGTAAGAGGATTTTAAAAAGATGATAAACGATGCCTCCCTAAACTGCTGACACCTTCCCAGAAATCCCTCTGTAATTTATCAACATTTTCAAAAATAACCCGATGACAAGCCTCCCTTTTAACACAGTAAGAAAACAGAGCTACAACTTATTAGGACTGAACTTCTGACTAAGCAGAAGCACAGCAGAGCAAATCTAGCATGGTTAACACTTCTTAGAGAAGTGACAATACAGGCACCCAGCAGAAACGAACAGGCGCTGAAGCAGGACACACTTCCAAGGGTGTGGGGATGAGGCTTTCCTCTTTCATAATCGGAAGTGTGAATATTATA
>NW_006778935.1:32483-35290 GCF_000442215.2 Lipotes vexillifer | reverse complement strand
TCGGAAGAGTGAATATTATCTGCAAAGTCTGACCATGGAATAAAACATGCCATCAAAATACAAGGCAGAGTTTATGCTAGTCCCACGACATCCCTGCCAGGCTGCATAAGCACGCAGGTGCCCTTGTGACAGGCGCTAACCCTCCACCATCAGTACTAAAAATATTTCTTTGCTGCCACTGCTGCAGAGTAAAGACTTTGACATAGTTTACCAGATTTGGCTAAAGCTTTTCCCCTTCTTTTTTTACTTTCAATGAGGCTCTGAACACTTTCCCTCAAAACTGAACCTGACAATTGCAAACCAAAGAGATTTAAAAGAACAAATGGGCTCCAAGCTTTCCTTCCAGGCCGTTAAACAGACTTCATGTGCCCTGAGTTCAGCTGTGGGCCAGAGAGAGCACATCCAAGGTACAGAGCAAATGGAAACATTTCCACAAAGGTAATGGAATGGAACGGCTTCACCTTTTCTCTAAATATTTGGCTGTGTTTCCTCTTCTTTTCATCTGTTTTAAACTCCCAAGCAGCCACTCCCCATGTGATGTGACCTCTGGTATTGAGATGAAATATTTCGAGAGGAAACAGCTTTTTAAAAAACTAAATATGGTATAAAGAAACCAGAAGTAGATGTGATCTTCAGAAATGTGTGAATCATTCTATTGAGGAGTTTTGCTCTAAAGGGGAGGAGAAAATGGGGTGATAGCTGGAGGGACCGAAAGTCAAGAGAATTTCTTTTTTAGATGGAGAAAACTTAAAAGCACATGGATGTGATGCAGAAAGGCAACACTGATTCGGGGCAGAGGGAGGAGTTGCCAGAGCAGGCAAGAAAGGACGGCGCTCCACTTCGGAAGAGGAGGGCTTGAAAGTTCCTTCTGAGCAAGAGGAATGAAGGCCGAGACCATGGGTGAAGATGCCAGGTTGGTAATGTGATGGGGAAGGCGTGAGGGTGTTCTATTCCGATGGCTTCTTTTTTCTTCATGAAACAAGAAGCAAGAATAACAGCTACAAGTGGGAACGAGGGATAAGAGAGGAGAAGGTTTGAAATGGTTGCCTAAGAGAACAGGACAGCGAATGGTCTTGGGAAAATCATCAGACTCGCCAGCAGCTCAAAGGACTCATGAGTGCTTCCTGATCTAGAATGTCAAGGGAAACCAGCCACCATGATGGGTTTTCTCCAGCTGTGTTTAGCTGGGCGAGTGCAGGCAACAAGTAAGCAAAGAGTTGAATATAATCAGGGTTAGATTTTTGCCAAGTGAATACAAAGAAAAGAGAAAGGTGCAATGTGTGCAAAGTATAGGCAAGAGAGGAATTATAATTATGGCAACTAGAATCCAAGCTGGCACGGGGCAGGGCAGGGTGGAAAATGAGGACAGGAAGGGGACAAGGGCTGGTGAAGATGTGAGAGGAGTGATGGACTTCAGGTCACAGTGGGGCTGAAGAATTGTTGAGTTGTACTACTGGGCACAAGGGCCCTTGAGAAGTTATCCTCACTGCCACAGGGGGCTCCAGTAGTAGGATAAATGGAGGAGCAAGTTGTCAAGGATAGATAAACAGCAGAGACAGTCCCCCTATTGTTTAAGGCTGCTATGGGAACAGACAACTCAGACTAGAGCGGTCTTAAGGGAAAGATAAAACTGTCTAGTAAGGAAGAGATTAAAAAGGATTAGGAGAGGATGGAGGAGAGCTCCTAGGTATAAACATAGACCTGGGAACATCCCTTTCCTTTATGAGACTGTAGATGTAAGAAAGCAAGATATCCGCAAGAAGGGAAAACATCCTTGAACAAATTTCTGGTGGCAGCCCCAGCAGTGACCCACATCCAGGAGCCTTCCTGCCTCCTTTAAGATTCATAAAATCAAAGACTGTTACTGTTGGATTTCTAGCCAAACCCATTTTACAGATGAGTAAGTAAGAATCAAAGAGGTGGGAGGATTTCCCAAAAGCCACACAGCTACAATGCTGACATTTTGACTCACTTTCTAAAAGGGAAGATTCCTGTCTTCATGTCAGCTGAACCATATGAAATTGACATTTTATAGGTCAAAAGTGGTTGCAGGGCTTCCCTGGTGGCTCAGTGGCCTCTAGCAGGATGTAACTTTGTTTTTGTAATGTTTTTGGAAGGTATTTTTAATTCCAATTCATTAAAGACTGCTGCCTTGCTCCAATTTGAATCTCTGTTGCCATAAGTTACACTAAGTGTGGGCAGGGGCATTGGAAGGGCCACCGGAATTTCATATCTTTAAATTTGTATCATTTTTCTTAAAGAGGAACACAAATGACAAAAGTTAATGGCATGGCCGCTGAGCCTGCGCGTCCGGAGCCTGTGCTCCGCAACGGGAGAGGCCACAGCAGTGAGAGGCCCGCGTACTGCAAAAAAAAAAAAAAAAAGTGGTTGCATATTGCCACTTTCATGTTGTCAGCCTCATGCACGCTGGCATTCTTTCCATTATAGCAGAGTGTCAAGAACGATTTTCCTTTTCTAAAATAAAGTAGTGCTCACTTGGTTCCTTACTAACTCTCCAAATTTTATCAAGAAAATGTTTGCACAAAGCTCTGTGGAGTTAACAGTAAAGAATCTCCTAAAACTGAAGTTAAATTTAACCTCTAGTAAGAAAATGATAAAGAATCCAAAAGTAATGGGTAAGAGCAGCCACTGGAGCTGTGACTAAGAGATTACTGTTGACCCTCAAATCTAAAGGTGACCTGGGAAAGGTATAATTGGATTATGTTTATAAATATAATGCTTATGGCTAAGGAATTACATTGTGTATTAGGAAAAGGAGAATGGTCAGCAAGGTGTCAAAGGAAAAA
>NW_006778935.1:11128-32320 GCF_000442215.2 Lipotes vexillifer | reverse complement strand
ACAGAGTCAAATCCAAGAAAGAGTGTTTTGCAGGAGTCTCCACCCACCCCCATTAGAGGGATATGCCACCTCAGGGATGGATGCCATTGGTCTACAAAGCTCAATGACACCAGCCAAGAAACTCATGTCATCACCTCTGAAAGCCGCAATCTCTTTGTGAAGATAACCTGGGCTTCCCCTGGGATATGACCACAAAGAGAGGCTGCCCGTGTCAGATCACACAGAGGTTGGAATTTCTGGTGGTTACGTTTCTCATCAAATATTCATAAATCAGCTTTATTACTTTTCACACATCAGTCTCTGTTCTTGGGGAATGTGGTTAAGGTGCATTGGTGTTTGAACCATAATAAAGCAGATGCACATCCCTGGGCCCACCAGCAGACTTTCCTCACCTGCCAAAGTATTCCTGCTCCTCTTGGCCTGAGGGTGGGTCAGGGGGAGGTTCTCAGCCTGTGTGCAAGGCAGGCTAGACAGGCCAGGGAGTTAACACCTTCATCCAAGAGTGACTCTCAACCAAGCAAATGTTGGTGGATAAATATCCTAACTTCCTCACCCCTCAGTGGGAAAACTGAGGCATACCCTGTACTGTCTCCCCAAGGGTCTTCAGGGAAAACTAAAACTGAGATAGATAAGTCAGCATGCTAAGAAATCAGATTCCTCGCCCTTCAAAACCAAATGAGGGCTATAGTGAATTCAACAAGGTATTTGGAAGGTCACCCACGAGGATCTGTCTGGAAGATGATCTGGCTTTGCCCAAAGAACTACAACCTGCCCCAAAACTCATGCAAAACCACCGAACTGCACTTGAACAATAACAGAGATGTGGCTTTTCCTCACATTTTTCTGTTTAAACTCTACACGATAAGCATTAGACAGTACATGGGAGTCTGGTAAATGATTTCTTACTGTCTTCTCCCATTTGACACGTTTATAACTGGTTTCCTAGGAAAAGAGAAGCCCAAAGCCTGAATTAGACATTGACTTGAAGTGGTTAGAAGTATATGAAAAGGAACAAAGATAAAAGCAGGTAGTAAGCAAGGGCAAAGAGTGGTAAACAGCCAAGTTATCAATAGTAGACACCGGAAGTGATGAGAGACAGTGTTCTAGCAGCCACCATGGTAATAACAGACAGCAGAGTTGAGCCCTGAGATGTCTGTGGCTAAGTGCTTTGCATGCTTTAGTCTCACTATAATACTTTTTTATTATTTTATTCTCACAATAACACTACTAAGTAGTTATTGTTGTTGTTCCATTTTGCAGGTGATGAAAACGAGGCTTGAGGTTAAGTCCAAGCTAAACAACTGGTAAGCAGTAGAGTTAGGATGTGTGCTGAGGCAGTCAGTCCTCAGCCCACGCTCTGCAGCTACTCTGTTCTACTGCTCTTTTCTCTGTGCTGGACAAAGCCAGGAGGAATTATGTCTCAGAAGGTTATATTTCGAAGGAGTGAGCATAAGGAGGGAATAGGAGATCCACAAAGCAATGCAGGACATAGGGTCAGACCTGCTTATTCTGGCAAATGCTGAGACCACTGCAGTACAAAGAAAGTATGAGTCTAGAAGTACCCAGCAACTGGAGACCTGCCCTGGGGTGGAACCCATCATTCAGTGCAACACCTCATCCTCCCATGGGAACACTCCCCACTAGAAGAGCTTGGTGGGGAAGAGGCAACAGAGACAGTTCAACATTTCTCTTGAGAAACTAAGGCAAAAGCTGTGACTGGAGAAAATGGGAGCACGCACATAAGTAGGATACCACATCACACCTACTAAAAGTGAAATGACAATCAAGATCAACTGTTAGGGAGGATGTGGAGCAACTGGACATCTCCTACATTGCTAGTGGGAGTATAAAATGGTACAACCACTTTCAAAAATGACCTGGCCTTTCCTTATAAGACTAAACACCAACCTTACTACCCAGCAATTAAACTGCTCAGTGTTTAGCCCGAAGAAACAAAAGATGCCCCAAACTGTTCACAGATGTTTTATTCACAATAGCCAAAAATCAGAAACAACCTAAATGTTCAACCAATGAATGGATAAACAAATTGTGGTATGTCCACACACTGGATACGACTCAAAGAAAAAAGAAAGGAACTACTGATAATATACAACAGTGGACCTCAGAGGCATAGTAATAGGCATGACAGTACATACTTTCTAGAATAGACTAAACTAATGATGACAGAAATCACATCAGTGGTTGCCTTGGAGGGCTGGTGAATGACTAGAAAGGGACATAAAGAATATTTTCAGGTGATACAAATGTTCTATCTTGATTGGGGTGTGGGTTATATATACCTGTGCATTTGTGAAAACTCACAGAACTGTAAAACTTAGATATCTGCTTTTCCTTAATGGAAATTACACCTAAAAAATTCTTTTTTGAGAGAAAAAAAAATAACTGCATCAGTAGACTCACTCATATGTTATTAAGTTTAAGGACAGCTGGAGGAAGTCTTTGTTGCAGATTGTGATTCAAGTAACTTATTTCTCACAGGAATAAATGTCATAACTACAGAGGAATCCTTCAGTTTTCCTTCAAGTACAAAGTATTATCACATTCATTTCTTTTAGACAAAATACTGGGTCTAAATTGCAGTGGGTCTCCCTACACTAACAAATTGTGTTTCCATCTGACACATTTGTTAATTATCCCCTCTATGCACTTATTATAATTCTCTTGGGAGGACCTAATAGGTAGAGATTATGCATCAGTGCCAAAGTTCCTCCAATCTGATATAAACTGATTTCTCTTTAAAAACTGAACAAGTAATTCATCATAAGAAGAGTTAAATTTTTGACATCACAGAGTAAAGAAATGATTATCATCGAAGGTGTTGGGAAAAGTAGAAAGAAGGGGAAAAAATCAGGTACACTAAAATTCAAATACTTACTTTGTGACGAACACTGGAGAAAGTGCTTTGCATATGCAATCTCATTAATCCTCAGAGCATCCCTGCCAAGCAGGTGTTACTATAACATAGGTGACAGGAGGAAACTGAGCCTCCTAGAAATTAATGTGCCTGAAGTTCAGAGCTAGTATGCTATACTCTAGGTCTAGATTACTCCACGGCCTACATTTTTGTTGCCTAAGAGGATATCCATCCATTTATACATTCAACAGATGTTTATCAAAGTGCCCACTGTTCCAGGTATTAAGAACATAACTGTCAGTAGCAACCCATTCCCTGCACTGTTGGAGTTTGTATTCTCTTTGGGAATGTGGTGGTTTTAAATTATGTCCCCAGATTCTTTGAAGCTCCTTTCAATAACTGGTGCTTAATTTCCCTTCCCCTGCATGTGGACTAGACTTAGTGACTTATTAGTAACAAATAGAATAAGTTAGAAGTGGTGTGTCACTCCTGAAAGTAGGTCTTAACAGACTATGGCTGTCTCTTTTGGATCACTGGCTCTGGGGAAAGTCAGTGGCCTGTGGTGAGAACACTCAATCAGCCGTGTGGAGAGACCCATGTTGTGAGGAACTGAGGCCTCCTGCCAACAGCCATGGGAGTGAGCTTGAAAGTAGACCCCCTAACCTGAGTCATACCCTCCAGAAGAGACTGTAGCCCTGATCAATACCCTGACTACAACCTGATGAGAGAACCTGAGCTAGAGGCATCCAGTTAAGTTTCTCCTGAATTCCTGATCCATAGAAACTATGAGTTAAACATTTATTGTTTTAGCCAGTAAACAGAGAGGTAACTGGTCACACAGCAATATAACGTATAAAGATGTGCTGGGAAGAATCAAAGAATTAAAAGAAATAGAAAAGTGCTAGTGTTGTTTTAGGTAGGGTGGACACAGAAGGCATCTCTGCAGGTTTACTATTTCACGTGAGACATGAAGATGGAAAAAAGAGAAGTGTTCGCTGGATTGGGGAGCATGAAGTTAGCTGGCTCCCTTGACGAGATCAGTTACAGTAAATGGTGGAAACCAAGACCCAGTTAGTATAACCCAGAGAGTAAATGGATAGAACGAGGTAGAGGCATTGTTTTTATGTGCCTTCCTAAAATCCTAGCTAGAGGAACAGAAATGCAAGGGAAGCCAACATGGGATATGACAGGGTCATTGACGGTGATGGCGTTTTGTCATTGTTGCCCATTTGAGATGGGAGGTATTCGTATGAGCATGTATGATGAGAAAAATCCAGTGAAAGGAAATGACCAAGCTGAGGATGGGCAATCTGGGCACAAATACAGGGATCAGATAGGAATGATATTTCCTGCATTGGGGTAAGAAAGGCTCAGGTAGGCAGAGATGTTTATGTGAAGCTCTGTGAGTATGAAGAGAAGCAAGTTTCTGGCTAGATTTATTGAGGTAAAATTCCTTTTAAGATGTACATTAATTTTTAATTATACAATTATTACCTAAAATACTAACCACAAGAACCCTAAATGTGTTAGTTTTCATTTTTAATATACTGCTTTGGGGTTTTGTATCTTAATATCTCAGGTTCATAATCATGATAAGTTAAACACAAGTTCTCCAATGTTATCTTTGCATACCTTTATATTTCTGTTGTTTTGAATTTTTCACATTTAGTTCTTTAACCTGACCAACTTATTTTAGTATACATAATGAAGCACAGATAATCTACATGGATATTCAGTTTTCCCACTGACTGGATTGTTCACCGTCTCTACACTAATTGGAAATGATACCTCTACTAAATTCTCATATAAACATGAGTCTACTTTTAGACTGACAATTCCTTCCACTGATATATTGGTCTATTTTTGTGTCTAGACCATACTCTTTTTCTATTATGATATATAAAATACACACAAAAAGGGCATTCATTACACACATACGGTTTAATGAATAGTTATAAAGTAAATTCTCAGGTAACCATTCAAGTTCAGATAGGCAACATTAGGAGTCCCTGTAAGCCCTCCAAATGTCCCTTCCTATTTATAACTTTTCTCTCCTCTACATGTAACCATTATCCTGAATACACACACACATGCACAAGTACACACGTATACACACATATATGTGTGTATGTATATATGTATACACACATACACATTCATAGATATATATCCATAAACAATACAGTTTAATTTTCTTATACCTCCCTTTTAAAATTATTATAGTAAATTTTGATATCTGCCCGTGTTAATTCTCTTCACTACTACTTTTTATCCCACATTTTTTCCCATTGTTTGGGGAATGTTCTTTTCCAGATATGTTCTGGAATCAGATTTGATAGTTCACAGAATTACATTAGCATTTCGGCTGGTATTACATTAAATAAATAAATTATAATTCTTACCATCAGTTCTAAGAACTTGACATTAGTGAAGGGAGACACTGGAAAGTCCCTACTTTATATATATTCACCCCTTATAATATTTTCTTTATATATGTGTATATATTTCATTTTTACATATTTTCTTTTAATTATTTAATTTACACCAGATTTAATACTGCAGGTGAAATTAATAGTAGCCCCTTAAAGCCATGTCATTATTACAACTAAAAACACATAAGATTATCTACTAAAGACCTTTGTTTCCAATTAGCAGCAAAGGGCAAATGTATTCATGCATCCTTACCAAAAATAATTATTATAATAATCATATGCTCTTTACTAATAGCCCAAAGCACACAAAAAGCATGAATTCTGAATACATAAAAGAATTGGTACTCGATATCCATTCCAATACATATATTCTACAGTAAAATGCATGTTTCCACATACTAAACTAGACTTCCAACTCTCAATAGCAACATTTGTAAGAGAATCTCTCATGGGACTACTGATATAACCAGGTACATTTTCTGCATGGTCTGGAAATCAAGCCACTGAAATACTAACAATGACTTTTCTGGGTTTGTGGGGAAAATGTAGCTCCAAGTGAGCTTCTATTAGCATGGGGCAAAAATCAGATGAAAAAATACACATTAAATAACTCTTCTAGGGCTTCCCTGGTGGCGCAGTGGTTGAGATTCCGCCTGCCGATGCAGGGGACACGGGTTCGCGCCCCGGTCTGGGAAGACCCCACATGCCGCGGAGCGGCTGGGCCCGTGAGCCATGGCCGCTAAGCCTGCGCGTCCGGAGCCTGTGCTCCGCAACGGGAGAGGCCACAACAGTGATAGGCCCGCATACCACAAAAAAAAAAACTCTTCTAGAACCCTCTTCACCTCTGGTTCACCTTCTCCAAGCACTAAATCAGAGTAGGAAAATTATATCAGAAAGAAATAGGACATATAAGGTGCAATTTAGAAAGGCCAATATTTACTCTAGAAATTAGCTCACTTGATGCTTCTTCAGCTCTGATATTCAAAGTAAAGTTAATTCATTCTGCCTCTAACTTTACTTCCAATTTGAATCTAAAATAATATTTTCTCAGTCAAAAACAAAATGTTATCTAGGTCCTGAGGGATGCTGAGATGTTTATGCTGTACACGTCATGAAATAAAATTGGGCATACGTCGTCAACACATCTACATTCATTTAGAAATGCATATTTGTATTAGTGCTAATCTGTATTTTTAATATTAGAAAAACTAATTTCTGTATTTAGGTAAAAAAAAAATATGTACAACTACACATCTTGGTTATTTTTTTCCCACACCCATTATATTATTTAGTTTACACATACCCCTTTGGAGACTGATAGTCTAAGCCATACAATCATTGAATATTAGCTTTCTCTGAACAAGTCTTTTCACACGCTATAACCATGTGAACGTTAAGCAGACAGAGACTGAACTTCCTTTGAGTGTACCCCATCCATAAATCATGTACTTTAAAGGTTATAATCACACAGTATGTCATAACTTAGTCTTCTCATACATCATCAAAACCCTAACATGCTTGTTCCTTTACTTATCTGGCTATTATGATGATGATGATTTTTCTTTTATTGACAGAGGTCTCACACTTTGTGTCTTTTTTCATGAAATGACCGTGCTTAACAGAGCATCCTCAGGAATAAAGGTAAGAAATGAAATGGACAATGTAAAGTCCTCTTTTAAAATGGCAGCCATCACTGATACTTACAAATATAGCTGTATAGCACTGGGCAAACGAAATGCCTTCTTTCCAGATTATTAAATCTTAATGGACTACATTTCTAAACAGAGTCCATCACTGTCTCAATTTTGGATTTTAGGGACAGAATTGGGTAAGCCTGGGAGAAAGGTGCACATCATCCTTCATGAATTAACCAGTGATAGATAGGACAACTGTCTAAAATAAGGTATAAAAAAATGAAGGGATAAATTTCAGAAAAGCTTGTCTGGGTCAAGTGTAAATAAGATAGCTCCCCCAAAGAAGACTCTCTGGAGAGTGGGCATTAAGAGGATGCTGTCTTTCTCGTTATGAAGACTGGAGGAGCAAATAAGTTATAACAGGTATCACAGATACCACGTACTACATTTCCTTAAATCAGGATGCTGTAGTTAAGTAGTATCAAGGTTAGACCTCTTTCCCAACACCAAGAATCTCACGCCCAACGGCCTCCTCGGCATCATTTGGATCACTTGCCATCAGCTAACAGACAACACAAAGTCAACATGTCCGAACCTGGACTCCTGATCTTCTCTCCCAAACTAGTTCTATCCATAGCTGTCCTCACTGAGGTGGGGGCAACTCCTTCCTTTCAGTTTCTTGTGTCAAGAACCTTGGCACTATCCTTGACCCTTTCCCTCTCTCACACCAACATCTAGTCGCTCAAGGAAGATGGAGTCCCTTGGCCCTAGCTTCAGTAGACATCCAGATTCCAACTACTTCTCACTTCCTCCATGTGTTCTGAGCCACCATCCTCTGCCCCCCAGATCAATGTAAAATCTCTTAGTCTCTCCCTTTGTCCCTATGTAGTCTGTTATCAGTCATCAGTCAGAATAAATTGCAAACAAGAAAAAAATGCCAATCAAGTCATGCAAATTTCTGCTCAGAACCCTGCATGGGCCCCATATGTCACTCAGTGAAAGTCTAAGTCTTTACAATGACCTTCAGAACCTCCCATGACTTACTGCCCACTCCACTCCACCCCTCCCCCAATTCTCTCTCTGAGACCATCTCCTATTACTCTCCCCCCTGCTCAGCCACTGTTCCTTCCTGATGGGCTCCACAGATGTCAGATGCACTCACGCCTTTGTAATGTCTATTCCCTCTTCCTGGAAAATTCTTCCTCCAGATATTCCCTCCCTCACCTCTTTCTAGTTTTTCTCCAACCTCATCTTCTCAATGATGCCCACCCTTAACATCTTATTTAACACTGCATCTCTCCCTTCCCCCACCCTACTCCACCCCAGCTCACCTAACGCCTCTTATCCTGTTCTGATTTGCAAAGCTCTTACCACCTTCCAATACACTTCACTGAATTTCAGACACCATCAATTGTGAATCATACCATCACCCTGATATGACACATAAAACTATGACATGCCATTAATTATAAGATACATCTTGATTTCAGGGATGTTAAAATGTGATTCTTCCCTGGGAACTCTGCGCCAGGCATTGTGGATTCAGTAATAAAGAAACAGCATCTGCTCTCAAGCAGAACTTTCAGTCCAGTTGGAAGCCTGACTATAAATCAGAAATTGAATTACAGTGTGCTAACTGCTGTGATGACTACAGAGTCTCAAAGGAGGCCCCCGGTCATCAAACACAAAGCTAAAGAGAGAGTAGGCATGGCTGTCTACTTTTTTGGCCAATCTGTGGAAATGAGACAAATAATAGTACTGACATGAGAGGCACCAAGTAATATATCCAACAAAATATCATTTTATATATATATGTGTGTGTGTGTATATATATGTCATACATATATGACAACCTAAATCAAGTCTAAATTTATTAACCCTGAGACTCAATTTTTAATTTACAATACAATGTTATAACTCTCTGTAAAAAAAAGCTAGAAGCATTCTGTCAGCTGGGTCTCATTTAACATGACGCTCTCAAAGATCCTGAAGGCCAAAACAGCTTTCATCTCCTTGTTTAATAGGTTTAATCATGCTAAGAATCTTCCATCTGTATAATTCTTCTAACTATGCCAATTGCCATTCAATGCATGAATCAAACTATGATGTAAGACTTTGGCAAGTATAGGGTATATCAATCAACAACAATTCTACAATGAAATCATAATTTAAGTCCCACAAAAAGGTAAAAAATAAAATTAAATAGCAGATGCCAGTGTCCTCTATAATGACACAACCAACCACAGGAATCTTAGACAAGACCAAAAATATAGATAGTGCAGGTTTTTACTGGTTTAAATTTTAATGAAAAGGACTGTTCCTGATATTCCTGTTCTATTTCTACATTATGACATGGAAGCTTGTTTAACTTTTTGCTTTGGGGCTGCCACTGCTGAGATACAGGATTGGGGATTGGAGAGTAGCTTCCAAGATGAGAGGTGGGTGGAAAATAAATCCAGTTTTGGATATATTTTTAAGCTATCACCCAGATGGAGACATCTAGCACAAGCTGGAAATATGGCTTTGATGCTCAGGGGAGAGGTTGGAGCTGGAGACATAGATTTGGTGATCAACACTGTAGACAGCACCATGAGAACCATCAGGCTGTATACAATTATAGAGGAAGAGAGTAACCTATCTCAAAAAGAGTGAAGAAAACTACAAAGTGATGGTGAGGGGAAAGAGAGTTAAGAAGGAAGGCAGTGATGGAGAACACTGAGTGGTCAGGTGGACTGAGGATTAAAATGATTTTGTTGGATTTTTAGGTTATTTTTTCACATTTGCTAAGAACTCTTGACATTGGGCTTGCAGATGGAGTTCTGGAAGGAAGAATGAGAAAAAAGCCTTGTCCTAGGCTGGGGAGAGAATGTGAGAAAACAGGATCATATTAAGATGTTTGGAAGAAAAGGGGTAGAGAGGGCAGTTGCTGGAGGAAAAAGGCAAGTAGTACTTGATAGAGTCTGTGGGTTGAGGACAAGAAGGTAAGAAAGAAAAACACTCATCTGGAGCTGCGAAATCCTAGATCAGGTGAAGTATATCACATCAAAGGCTTATGGTTTGCAGGAGGTTGTTGTTATTAATATATGAGCCTCAGGGAGCAGAGAAGTCAATCACAGATGGGCTGCCTTCTCTGTGAAGTAGAAGGCAGGACCACATGGAAGAAGCAAGAAGGAACCTAACAGACATGCAGCCACCACTGATTAGAGTTTCCCAGTCCTCCTTACCTAAACTCTCTTACACTTACAAATGAATAAAGGAATAGATTGATCAAATGCATGTTAAATTGAACTAAATGCAGTTCAGCTTCAAATGAACATTTTCTTTATTTTAATTTCAGTAAGTCTTCATATTATGCTAGATTCACTTTAACTTTCATTGTATCTTCTGGCTTTCAAAACTCATAAACTTATACCTTTAACTAAATATCATAGTCCCTAAATATCATAATCCCTAGATATTTTTGCAGTCTGTTTCCTACGATCATTATGAGCATTCCTGACATTAATAAAGTATTCTAGGAAATGATGTGAAAAATTCTTCCATAATTAAACAGATTGAATCCATTTTTCTCCTCCAAGTTGGCAAATTAACATATAACCATATTTATATTATTTAAATTATCACTGTGCCTTAGGATACTCACATACTATTTCTATGAGTACAACAATAAATGCAAACCAACAAAAGTTTGGTGATGAGTGACAGTGAGCAAAGAATTTCAATGTTACAGCTTCAAAGTGGCTGTGATAAAATGTGCTTGTTCAGCTGAATCACAGCATCTGTTTTGTCAACTTCTCAAGTTTATCAAATTCTTTTCTAGCCTCTCCATTTCCCTCTGAGTATATCTCCTTGGAAAAGTATCAAGTCTCTGAGTAAAAAAGACTGTTCTCTCCAGATATGGAAATGCTGAAAATGTTTCATTTTATAAAGAATTGCTCCAAGACTAGGATGACATAAAATTAATATCTTAACAGGAAAAAAAAAGAAGTCCAAGGAATAGCAGAGGAAAGTGTTTGGATCAGCAAAAACTTTCTGATAGTAACTTTGAAAAAGCTGGCCATCAAGAAAACTCTGGTTAATACTGTCATGTGTTGCTGCTTGCAAGCGTTATCCAGTAGGGCAACACAACACCAAAATAATTACTGGAGAAAGTAGGACATCTGTAGATCATGTCAAAATGTCCAAAGGGCACCTCATGGGGCAGTCTACAAGTCAGAAAGAACGGTGTCCTGAAATGGACTGACCCCACCCAGTCTGCCTCTCAGTCACAGCGGTCCAGAGAACTTTGCCCCGCCAATCTGTCCATCCTCCATTCTTAGTGCATAGGCCTTTGTCATGATGCTTGTCATGTCATGATTGAAAGATTGCTGACCATGGGACCATGGCCCCATTCCAGCAGGATGAAGAAAAGAGACAGCAAAAGACAGAAAGATAAGGGGGTAAGCCCAGTGAGTCTACCCATTTATAAAAGGCTTTTCCAGAAGTCCATTCAACATACAGATGACTGTGCCTCACTGGATGGGAAGCTGAAAAGTTGGATCTTTCCAACTTTGATGGAAAAGAAAGGCAAGGGAGAAGTATCAATAGATTGTGACTGACTTAGAGTACCTAGCCCACAGTACCTTCCAGATGGGACACAGTAAGTGCTCGATGAATGTTTACCATTGTGCAACAATCCATACCCTCCATATGACACAAACATGCCATGTCCGTCCTAACTCTAGCCTCATCTCATTTTGTGTCTTGCTTCCATGGTCCAGTGGAGCAAACTTTCCCCTCTGTTGAAACCTTACTCCCTTTTTAAGAAAAAATCTTAAAATTGCAATGTCACACACACATAGAGAAGGACACAAAATGTTAAGTGTACAACCTGTTTAATTTTGATAAACTAAGCACAATCCTGTAAGAAGAAACAGAACATTGCCAAAGCCACAGAAGCTCATTACTTTTATATTATGCCATTAACTATACTCCAAGATATGCCTATATAATCAAAATGTGGATAAGAGGACTTAGTAACCTATTTTATGAATAAGAAATGCCTGGTAGAAATCAGAGAGACCTGGATTTTCAAAATAGTTTTTTAAAAAAAAAAATTTTTTTTTTTTTTTTTTTTTTTTTTTTTTTTTTTTTTTTTTTTTTTGTCTTATAGGATCCATACTGGCCATTTGGAAAGTGTCACAAGAGTGTCCTGTTGGGAGTCCACCACACTGCCAGTAAGACAGCTAAAGACAGGTTCTAGCAATCCCGAATGAATTTAAGCTGCACTGCTCTGTGGATTTTACACAGGTCTAAATATGGGTGTACTTAAGTGCTACCGAATAACACATGGTACAGCTGCTAAAAATAGCAAGAATAAATTATTCTTCCCTAAATTTATATTTAAGTCAAAAGAAAAGAGCACTGATGGAGCCACAGTGTTGGCTTAGCTTTATTAACAATGACTTACATAACACATCAAATTCACACACATCACCATCATTTACTCTCACCTTAAGCATGACGTGACCCATTCTACAGATAGGAAAAATAAGGCAGAGAGAAGAAAGGTACTTGCCTGGTTTCATAAACAGCAAGCATGATCCCACCTCCAGGCCCTTGCACTGGCTGTACCCTCTCCCTGCAATGCTGGTCCCCTAGATTTCCACAGGGTGCTCCCTTGGCCTTCAAATCTCTGCTCTTTACTTCTAATCCAAAGTACAGCTTCCATTTTCCCTAATCATTCCCTAGGCTTACTGATTTTCAATTTTGGAGAGGTAGGAGAATTGAAGGATGAGAATGATCCCTTGGGCAAGTTACTTAATCTCTCTAAATCTCAATTTCTTATTTATGAAATAGAAGAACTGATACCTACTCTGCATGGTTATGGAAAGGATCTGGATATATATGAAAGAGAAAGAGAAAGATTGTGTTTGTGTGTGTACATTTACAGTGGTGTGCTGGTAAATGTTTAACAACTGGCTCTCAAAAAAAAGTTCCTGATGTTGCTACATGCAGATTTGGGAATGGATGGGCAGAAAACACACCATTATATAGTATTTCCCCCATACATACAATAGAGGTAACTAACCACAAGAGCACAGATAATAGTAAAATGTAGTAAGTAATGAGTAAGCGGTGGGTCTTGAGTGTTTATTACTTTTTCAAATAAAATGTGTTTAATTGTACATTTACATAATGTAATTTTTAATAATGGCTGAAAGTGAGTTCACTCTAAAACACTGCTCTGTGTGAGGGGTGGGAGTGGAGTGGGGGGAGTAATACACAAACCAAAGCCAGTGCTATTTTCAGGAAAGAAAAACTACAATATTTGTTTTCTCTAGACAGACACAAATTAAAGGAAGCACTGACTTCATCAAATGTGATCTTATATCACTGATGCCTCACAGCAGGTTTAATCATGGGGAAGTGGCAGCTACTTCCGTGCTAATGCACAGCTACTTCCGTGCTAATGCACAGAAACTCTGAGAATTACAAGGAAACTCAACCAAGGAACCGCAGAAAATGTGTCACCAACCAAAAGGCAGAGATCTATCCCTGATGAGCATTTTGTCACAATAGATGCCGGTTTCTAGACTGAAACAGATTTCCATAAAGTTTGTCAGGGCACATCCTCAAGTCATTACAGACCCAGACAAGCTTTAAATCGGGCTCAGGGTGAATTCCCTCCAGCACCACCACCCAAATTCTAAATGTCAACCAACTTCAGCTGTGGTAAAATCCCAGTTCAGTTGGGGGATGTGATCAAAGCAGGGGAGAGAAACACCATAGAGTTGGCCTCAACATGAGATTTAAAAGAGGAAGTTTCTGTCCACTATTAAAGGTACTGCTGCGCCGGTGCAGCGCAGAGATAAACCTGGTTCCCACTTTGCAAAAAAAACAAACGGCATCATAGGGAGTGCCCTGCCCTTTCCTGTTCTCTGCTCCTATCCAATCCACTGTTATGCTTTCACCTATGCTGAAATTAGATACAATCAGCCTTCCATATGTGCAGTTCTGTATCTGCAAATTCAACCAACCATGGATCAAAACTATTCAGAAAAAAATTCCAGAAAGTTCCAAAAAGCAAAACTTGTATTTGCCACATGCTGGCAACTATTTACACATTATTTACATTGTGTTAGGTATTCTAACTATCTAGAGATGATTTAAAGTAAGCAGGAAGATGTGTGTAGGTTATATGAAAATACTACACTGTTCTATACATGATTTGAGCATCCTCGATTTTGGTATCTGCAGGAGGTCCTGGAACCAATCCCCCAGGGATACTGAAGGATGACTATATTTGGGCCAATTTGGGCCTAACCCCATCCATCACTGAAAGTCCTTCCTGATATGTTACATATTAAAGAGGGTCCAAGATCCGGCTTAATCCTAGCATTATCCTATCATCACAAAGCAGAGAGAAGACAGTTAAACCCAAGGGGTAAAACTTACCTCGAGCCAGGTAGCAAGGGAACACACACAGCCATGCAGGTAAACCCCAGTTCTTAGAGCTTTCAACAACCAATCACAAAGTAAGGATGTAGAAGGATATACAGGTGAACAAAGATCCAGGCCCCATCTTCAGATCTCTTGGTCTACTCACTGAGATGCCCCTAATACAATGTGGCCTCTGGAATTGAACCTACTACAGTAAGGCCACTGGAAGGCCTTAAGAGCATTCATAGTTGAGCTGCAGTAGAGTTCACAGTATGCAATTTGGGCTGAATGAATCAGTTATTTGTAGAAGTATGTTCCAGTTCGCCTGCAGTCACACCCTGGGTACTTCTGAACATTTCTACAAGATGTCTTCTGCTGTCTTTCTTCTTTATGGAACACTCTATGTGACAGCAGTTCTGCCTTATTCACAACCCTTAGTCCAAGCAGGTGTCATTTTTGCTTCATCTTGCTGCCAGGCTTCATTTCTTGGGGAACAGATGGCTATCAAACTGCTCTTGCCTTCAGAATACACACCAGATGCCCTCACAGATCAAAAAGAAAAACTAGGCTCTTCAAGGTGTGAGCACTTAAACTCTAAGCTTAAAACTCACTTAACTTTCAAGTCTTCCAATAGGAAGAAAAACGTTTCCATTAAGCCACTCCATTGTTTTTCCTAAAACCTGGCTTATATAAAGTTTTTACTTTTGCCATCATTAGCAAGTAGTATTAAAGGTGACTTCAAAAACACCACAAGCTAGACCCTGCACAGACTATGAAGGGTTCGCTGCATTCAGTAGACGCTGCTGGCACTGCGCCTGAATCCTCTTTTCCTGGTGCCATATACAGTGGTATGGCAAATACAGGGAAGACCAGGATTTCTTGGGGAGAGCCAAGCAACTGCCTTCTGAATTTCTTACTGAGGCTCCAGGAGAGGCTGAAATAAAGCGACTCCTCTCCCTTAATCCCCAGAGACTGTTACAAAGTCACTTCGGAGGACTTTAGGGGCTAGCATCAGCCCAAAATTGTCCCAGGAAAAATACCAGCGAGACTGAATGGCTGGTTTCCCCATAATCCTAACCACATGAATTCGCAAAAAGATACTGGTGCAAATGGGTGGGGGGAGGTCTCTCCATACCTAAGATACAAGCAAATGAATACACATCAGCTTGACTAAGTTTAGGAAGGAGCTGTCAGAGAATTTAACTTAAGGAACTTCTTCCTCGGCGTAGCTCCTGTACTGGAGCTTCCAAATGGCTTTTGCCCATGACAACAGCTAAAAGAGCCTCTGCCTCAGGCTAAAGCACAGTAAGCCCCAAAACTTCCTCTACCGCGTATGTTGTTGGGTTTGAAATTCCTGCAACCTACTGCTTTGGCTCAAGGCTCTGGGGACCAAGGTGAAGATACAAATCATGCCACACCATTATTAAGCTGTGGCATCTTATACAGAACCAATGTGTTTGCCTATCACAGAGCAAATAGTGCAAAAGGGGCCCCGGGAAACAGAGGCTTTTATTATTTATTATTATTATTATTTTCTGCGGTACACGGGCCTCTCACCGTTGTGGCCTCTCCCGTTGCGGAGCACAGGCTCCGGACGCGCAGGCTCAGCGGCCATGGCTCACGGGCCTAGTCGCTCGGCGGCATGTGGGATCTTCCCGGACCGGGGCACGAACCCGCGTCCCCTGCATCGGCAGGCGGACTCTCAACCACTGCGCCACCAGAGAAGCCCCGAGGCTTTTATTTTGAGGTGATGCGTGGGCAGAGGAAGAAAGGGGAGAGACAAACCATTTCCAAGGCACCAGGGAGTAGGAGGCAGAAGGCTCGGGTTGGAGTGTTACCTAAGGGAGAATGGTCGCTACAATAAGCCACTAATGAAGACTTCTAGTATCGTATAGTCTGATCTTGGAACAAGGACGAGGAAAGGGGGAGAGAGTACCTCTCCGAATTTAGAGTTGGTCTCAAGTCCTATCAAGGCTAAGAGAAAAGTGGAAAAAAATTAATGTGTGCACGCTTAACAGAATAGAGTTAAGAATAGAGTCACCATCTATGACTACCGCTGAGCGGCAGCTTCTGACTGGATGCACGTTGCTGCAGAGGTAAAGTGATGAGTCAAAGGCACTAACATGGTCCATTCCTTTTTATGTCATCAACTGAGTTCTTGGTTCTCTCCAAAATCCCATCTGGTCATCACTCCACTTATCCTCCCCTTTATCATCAAGCTCCACGGGAGCACAGCTTTCTCTGGGGGCAGCTCATTCTATATCATCCACTCCCACTGCCCTTTGATACTTCTCGTCCGGTAGGGGCGATTTTGATTCTCTATTTACCAGAAGCAGTGGGATCTGGTCTTCACCTTTCCTGGCCTCTCAGCAGCACTGGGAAGCGTGGGCTGCATTTGCTGTCTCCCACACCCTACCCTCTCCAAGAGCTTTTCTCCTCCCTCATAGACATCAATTTTCAGGCATGTTACAGGATAGTGGAGTCCAATACTCAGCATCATTCTCTCTACTTTTTCTCACTGTATTGTGTCTACCCACCACTGTAAGCCACAACTCCTTTGAAGATGACCTTAAAACCTTAACTGTTAGGCCAGACCTCACCAAGCCCTAGACAGATACCACAAATTCCCTGCTTGCATGTTGACCTGAACCACTGAGAGCAGCAAGGCATTTGCGGGCTGGGCTGAACAGGCGCACACAACCCACCGATCCTTTTTTAAAAAGTATTTTAAGGGCTTCCCTGGTGGCGCAGTGGTTGAGGGTCCGCCTGCCGATGCAGGGGACGCGGGTCCGTGACCCGGTCCGGGAAGATCCCACATGCCGCGGAGCGGCTGGGCCCGTGAGCCACGGCCGCTGAGCCTGTGTGTCCGGAGCCTGTGCGCCACAACAGGAGAGGCCACGACAGTGAGAGGCCCGTGTACAGCAAAAAAAAAAAAAAAAAGGATTTTAAAAAGTACAACGTCAAATAAGACACTGGGGCCTAAACCGAAAAGACTTACAATCACTTTGCAGAAACTGGCTTTCTATCTAAAGCCTGTGGTCTGGTGATAAAGCAAACTCCTTTAAAGAGGCATGTGGGGGGTGAGCCATGGGCCTCATAAAAGCAATTTTCCTGAGGACCCCTCCCTCTTGACTCCATGGCTTTGCTTAAGCTGCTGGCTCCACTGGGTCTGGCCCCCTCCCAGGTCAGTCTTTGGAAGGCTTTGTCTTGAAGGACTTGATCCAAGTGAAACCCTCTTTACGAAGCTTCTTCAGCCTCCATACCCCTCACAGTGAAGAGAGTCAGAAACATTCTGGAGGGAGGAGTCTTTCCCACCTCAGAACCTCTATCACACTATTGCCTTTATTTATTCATTGGCCCATCTCCCTTGCTAGACTAGAAGCACCTTGAGGGACAGGACTGGGCTTGATGACCATTTTGGATCCCCCCCCATTGTATACTGTACATATTTCACTTACTTATTAGCTGGATAAATAAATGAGTAAATGATTTATGAAAAGAAAATATTTCTGACAGCTTTACATTAGCAGGGAAAATAAATGAGGATGTGTTGAGTATTTAAAGGATCCATTCCAAGTAACAAGAAAGTCACAGAATCCAAGACACCATGTCTAAGGGGGAGAAGCTTGGTAATCATGGCGAACAAAATCCCTGGTCCTGGCCCCTGGATTGAGACAACATCTTGTGTCAAGAAGTCACAACTGTTCTACAGCAGAGCCATGGATCAAGTGCTTTTCAGCAGTGCTGTTTGTAGGAATTGTACTCCTGAGCCCATGAACAGTTCAGGGAGCCATTTTCACCTGAAGATGTTTCCAAAAATTGCCAGGCATCTTTTAAGTGGGATGGTAATTTATGGCAGACACGTCTTTGAAAACGTCTCAAATTTAATTTTCAAGAAACATAAGTGGAGGCAATTCGTTTGAGAATACCTAATAACAGATCTCAAAGAAACAAGCCCAAAGAAACATATTTGAATGGAAGGCTGGAGAACATATTACTATTTCAGAGATGACTGACAACTCATTTATATTTTACTACATGTTCTATTAGTAATCCCAGCAATGCAGTGTTTTCAGAAAGCAAGACTAGGTGAGAGATTCTAGGTTACAGAAGATATCATTAACCTCGGATCAAGTGGAAGTTGGCACCTGAAATCCTTCTAGGAATCAAGCAGGGTATGACTCAGTCAATCAAGTATGCTGGCAGAAAGCTAACAGGCAGGTAACTGAGATGATGCTTGCTTAGAGAAAAAGGACTAAATCAAGCTTGCTCTACTATGTCACCAGAGCGCTTTGAAAACTCAGGGGGGAACACTGTTTAAATAACTGTGATAGTGCCTCATCAATTTCTCAGCACAATAAGGATGTCGTTTTGTCCTACCCAGACAGAAGAGTTTAAGAAATCACATCACAGTAGCTAGAGTTACTCCCTCTAGTTCTCCATGCTTTCATTGGGGCTAATTTCATTCATTTATTCAATAATTCAGTATTAATTCTGCAGTACATGGGGCTACCTTCCTGGGGATATGGAATATATTCTTAACCTTGTGAATATTACTCCTTGGTAGCAAAAGCACAAAACAAATGAGTAAACACATAAATGTTTTTAAAAGATAAGATTTTAACAGAACATTCATGTGTGCTCGTACAAAATAACGTGTGGGTCAGACTATCTACACCAATAGGTTACCTAGAATTACCTACAGGTTAGTCCGTGAAGGTGGTAAGAGAGCTGACTCAGAGTGCTTTAGAATTCTGAGACTAGTTTCAGAGGGAGAAAGAGGCACAAGATTTGATGGAGGTAGCAAGGATGTGGATGTAAATCACTGAATCTCCGCATAAGTAATGAAGACAAATAGGACATGGCTACATAATAAGAAAAATGTGGATGCACAGACTGGTGGTCCTGATGAAGGAGACATAGCAGGTGAATGAGGATAGAAGGTTCAGTCAGAGCACAGGATGTAGACAACCGGGATGCTGAAGGTGGTGGTGTTTCTCATTAGGATAGGATCCAAGCTGTGACCTTGGGAGAGTGTGGTTAAGGTCAAGTGCACAAAATATTCACTGGCAAAGAGAAGAGCAAGGAACTGGAGAAGAAACGTGGATACAATGTGCTTCCCCATCTTTGGAAAGTTGGTCATAAAGATATTTGCTGAAAGTCAGCACTTCATCTTTCCTTAGAGCAACAGCTCCCAAACCTCTATGGTCCTTTGTATTTCTGTGGTGTCTATTGTAACTTCTTTTTCATTTCTAATTTTATTGATTTGGGCCCTCTCCCTTTTTTTCTGGATGAGTCTTGCTCGCTAAAGCTTTATTAATTTTGTCTATCTTTTCAAAGAGCCGGCTTTTAGTTTCATTGATCTTTTCTACTGTTTTCTTAGTCTCTGTTTCATTTATTTCTGCTCTGATCTTTATGATTTCTTTCCTTCTACTAACTTTGGGTTTTGTTTGTTCTTCTTTCTCCAGTTGAATAGCTCCCAAATCTGACAGATGTCTTTCTTTTCTCTTGCAAGTTTCACACTCTCAATAAAAGAAGAATCACGACTTCAGTAAATGAGATTCCCTGGATGGCTTTTCCTCTCACTCCCACTCTTCCGGGTCTTCCCTTTCCTACTGCGTATTTTTACCTTCTTTCCCCGTGAGACTATGACATTCCCTCCATTCCCCAGACGCCCAATGGACACATTCCACTAAAAATTCAGCTTCTATCACCTCGAGAGCTTTGCCCTTCTGGATTCAAAATGGTTTCCATAAGTACCCTCAGAGGTGTGTTACAAATATTAACTAATTGTCAGGAGACCCTGAATCTCCTCAGGCACTCATTTTCTGGGATGAACGTGTCAAAGAAGTCAGTCTCTAAGCAAAGAAAAGCAAGATTGAGTTTCGTGTTTCCTACAGGGAATTGTCGCACATTTACAAACTTTCTGAGTTATAAGTACTACACATTTGTATAACCGCCTCTATACCAAAGGTATTTACACAATTAATGATTTTTCCATCAAAGTGAAGAGTGTGCACCTGGCCAAGTAAACCGTTCTACAATGATTAATGAGTATTTTTGCCATAGAAGTATTTGTGTCTTTTAAAATAATTACAACATTGATCATGTTTACCATCAAAAGTTTAGAAATAAGAAGGCACAATGTGAGCTTCTTTCCAAGATGGCGGAGGAGTAAGACGCAGAGATCCCCTTCCTCCCCACAGATACACCAGAAATACATCTACACGTGGAGCAACTCCTACAGAACACCTACTGAGCTGGCAGGAGAGACCTCAGACCTCCCAAAAGGCAAGAAACTCCCCACGTACCTGGGTAGGGCAAGAGAAAAAAGAATAAACAGAGACAAAAGGATAAGGACGGTACCTGCACCAGTGGGAGGGAGCCGTGAAGGAGGAAAGGTCTCCACACACTAGGAGCCCCTTCGCGGGCAGAGATTGCGGGAGGCGGAGCGGGGAGCTTCGGAGCCGCGGAGGACAGCACAGCAACAGGGGCGCGGAGGGCAAAGCGGAGAGATTCCCGCACAGAGGATCGGCGCCGACCGGCGCTCACCAGCCCGAGAGGCTCGTGTGCTCACCCGCTGGGGGCGGGCGGGGCTGCGAGCTGAGGCTCGGTTTCGGTTTCGGTCGGAGCTCAGGGAGAGGACTGGGGTTGGCGGCTTGAACATAGCCCGAAGGGGTTAGTGCGCCACGGCTAGCCGGGAGGGAGTCCGGGGAAAAGTCTGGACCTACCCAAGAGGCAAGAGACCTTTTCTTGCCTCTGTGTTTCCTGGTGCGCGAGGAGAGGGGTTTTAAGAGCGCTGCCTAAAGGAGCTCCAGAGACGGGCGCG
>NW_006778935.1:0-11065 GCF_000442215.2 Lipotes vexillifer | reverse complement strand
AGCACAGGTCACTGCCCCCACCCCTCTTCCGGGGAGCCTGTGCAGCCCGCCACTGCCAGGTTCCCGGGATCCAGGGACAATTTCTCAGGGAGAACACACGGCGGGCCTCAGGCTGGGGCAACGTCACGCCGACTTCTGCCGCCGCAGGACCGCTCCGCACTCCGTGCCCCTCCCTGCCCCCGGCCTGAGAGCGCCAGAGCCCCCGAGTCAGCGGCTCCTTTAACGCCGTCCTGTCTGAGCAAAAAGCAGACGCCCTCCAGCGACCTACACGCAGAGGCAGGGCCAAGTCGAAAGCTGAGCCCCTGTGAGCTGTGAGAACAAAGAAGAAAAAGGGAAATCTCTCCCAGCAGCCTCAGAAACAGCGGATTAAAGCTACACAATCAATTTGATGTACCCTGCCTCTGTGGAATACATGAATAGACAGCGAATCATCCCAAATTGAGGAGGCGGACTTCTAGAGCAAGATCTATGATTTTTTCCCCTTTTCCTCTTTTTGTGAATGTGTATGTGTATGCTTCTGTGTGAGATCTTGTCTGTATAGGTTTGCTTCCACCATTTGTCCCAGCGTTCTATCCGACCATTTTTTTTTTTAATTTTTTTCTTAATAATTAATTTTAATTTAAAGAACTCTGTTATACTTTACCTTCTTTCTATCTTTCCTTCCTTCCTTCCCTTTTTGAGACAACGAATCGTCCCAAATTGAGGAGGTGGACTTGGAGAGCAAGTTTTATGATTTTTTCCACTTTACCTCTTTTTGTGAGGGTATATGTGTATGCTTCTATGTAAGATTTTGTCTCTATAACTTTGCTTCCACCATTTGTCCTAAGGTTCTATCCTTCCCTTTTTTTTTTCCTCTAAATAATTATTTTTTTAATTCAATAACTTTATTATACTTTATTTTATTTTACTGTATCTTCTTTCTTTCTGTATTTTTTCCTTCCTTCCCTCATTCCTTCCTTCCTTCCCTCCTCCCTCCCTCCCTCCTTTCTTTCCTTCTTGCCTTCTTCCTTTCTTTTCTTCTTTCTTTCTTTCTTCCTTCCCTCCTTCCTTCCTTCCCTCCTCTCTTTCTTTCTTTCTTTCTTTCTTTCCTATTTCCTCCTACTTATACTAATTCTCTCTACTTTCTCTCCCTTTTATTCTGAGCCGAGTGGATGAAAGGCTCTTGCTGCTCCAGCCAGGAGTCAGGACTCTGCCTCTGAGGTGGGAGAGCCAACTTCAGAACACTCGTCAAGAAGAGACCTCCCAGCCCCACATAATATCAAACGGCGAAAATCTCCCAGAGATCTCCATCTCAACACCAGCACCCAGCTTCGCTCAACGACCAGCAAGCTACAGTGCTGGACAACCTATGCCAACCATATAGCAAAACAGGAACACAACCCCACCCACTAGCAGAGAGGCTGCCTAAAATCATAATAAGTCCACAGACACCCCAAAACACACCACCAGACGTGGACCTGCCCACTAGAGAGACAAGATCTAGCCTCATACACCACAACACAGCCACTAGTCCCCTCCACCAGGAAGCCTACACAACGCACTGAACCAACCTTAGCCACTGGAGACAGACATCAAAAACAACGGGAGCTACGAACTTGCAGCCTGCAAAAAGGTGAACCCAATCACAGTAAGATAAGCAAAATGAGAAGACAGAAAAACACACAGCAGATGAAGGAGCAGGATAAAAACCCACCAGACCTAACAAATGAAGAGGAAATAGGCAGTCTACCTGAAAAAGAGTTCAGAATAATGATAGTAAAGATGATCCAAAATCTTGGAAATAGAATGGACAAAATGCAAGAAGCAGTTAACAAGGACCTAGAAGAAATAAAGATGAAACAGACAATGATGAACAACACAATAAATGAAATGAAAAATACTCTAGATGGGATCAATAGCAGAATAAATGAGGCAGAAGAACGGATAAGTGACCTGGAAGATAAAATAGTGGAAATAACTACTGCAGAGCAGAATAAAGAAAAAAGAATGAAAAGAACTGAGGACAGTCTCAGAGACCTCTGGGACAACATTAAACGCACCAACATTCGAATTATAGGGGTTCCAGAAGAAGAAGAGAAAAAGAAAGGGACTGAGAAAATATTTGAAGAGATTATAGTTGAAAACTTCCCTAATATGGGAAAGGAAATCGTTAATCAAGTCCAGGAAGCACAGAGAGTCCCATACAGGATAAATTCAAGGAGAAATACGCCAAGACACATATTAATCAAACTGTCAAAAACTAAATACAAAGAAAGCATATTAAAAGCAGCAAGGGAAAAACAACAAATAACACACAAGGGAATCCCCATAAGGTTAACAGCTGATCTCTCAGCAGAAACTCTACAAGCCAGAAGGGAGTGGCAGGACATACTGAAAGTGATGAAGGAGAAAAACCTGCAACCAAGATTACTCTACCCAGCAAGGATCTCATTCAGATTTGATGGAGAAATTAAAACCTTTACAGACAAGCAAAAGCTGAGAGAGTTCAGCACCACCAAACCAGCTTTACAACAAATGCTAAAGGAACTTCTCTAGACAAAAACACAAGAGAAGGAAAAGTCCTATAATAACGAACCCAAAACAATTTAGAAAATGGGAATAGGAACATACATATCGATAATTACCTTAAATGTAAATGGACTAAATGCTCCCACCAAAAGACACAGATTGGCTGAATGGATACAAAAACAAGACCCATATATATGCTGTCTACAAGAGACCCACTTCAGACCTAGAGACACATACAGACTGAAAGTAAGGGGATGGAAAAAGATATTCCATGCAAATGGAAACCAAAAGAAAGCTGGAGTAGCAATTCTCATATCAGACAAAATAGACTTTAAAATAAGGACTATCAGAAGAGACAAAGAAGGACACTACATAATGATTAAGGGATCGATCCAAGAAGAAGATATAACAATTGTAAATATTTATGCACCCAACATAGGAGCACCTCAATACATAAGGCAAAAACTAGCAGCCATAAAAGGGGAAATCGACAGTAACACATTCATAGTAGGGGACTTCAACACCCCACTTTCACCAATGGACAGATCATCCAAAATGAAAATAAATAAGGAAACACAAGCTTTAAATGATACATTAAACAGGATGGACTTAATTGATATTTATAGGACACTCCATCCAAAAACAACAGAATACACATTTTTCTCAAGTGCTCATGGAACATTCTCCAGGATAGATCATATCTTGGGTCACAAATCAAGCCTTGGTAAATTTAAGAAAATTGAAATTATATCAAGTATCTTTTCCGACCACAACGCCATGAGATTAGATATCAATTATAGGAAAAGAGCAGTAAAAAATACAAACACATGGAGGCTAAACAATACACTACTTAGTAACGAAGTGATCACTGAAGAAATCAAAGAGGAAATTAAAAAATACCTAGAAACAAATGACAATGGAGATACAACGACCCAAAACCTATGGGATGCAGCAAAAGCAGTTCTAAGAGGGAAGTTTATAGCAATACAAGCCCACCTTAAGAAGCAGGAAACATCTCGAATAAACAACCTAACCTTGCACCTCAAGCAATTAGAGAAAGAAGAACAAAAAAACCCCAGAGTTAGCAGAAGGAAAGAAATCATAAAAATCAGATCAGAAATAAATGAAAAAGAAATGAAGGAAACAATAGCAAAGATCAATAAAACTAAAAGCTGGTTCTTTGAGAAGATTAACAAAATTGATAAACCATTAGCCAGACTCATCAAGAAAATAAGGGAGAAGACTCAAATCAATAGAATCAGAAATGAAAAAGGAGAAGTAACAACTGACACTGCAGAAATACAAAAAATCATGAGGGATTACTACAAGCAACTCTATGCCAATAAAATGGACAATCTGGAAGAAATGGACAAATTCTTAGAAATGCACAAACTGCCAAGACTGAATCAGGAAGAAATAGAAAATATGAACAGACCAATCACAAACACTGAAATTGAAACTGTGATTAAAAATCTTCCAACAAACAAAAGCCCAGGACCAGATGGCTTCACAGGCGAATTCTATCAAACATTTAGAGAAGAGCTAACACCTATTCTTCTCAAACTCTTCCAAAATATAGCAGAGGGAGGAACACTCCCAAACTCATTCTACGAGGCCACCATCACCTTGATACCAAAACCAGACAAGGATGTCACAAAGAAAGAAAACTACAGGCCAATATCACTGATGAACATAGATGCAAAAATCCTCAACAAAATACTAGCAAACAGAATCCAACAGCACATTAAAAGGATCATACACCATGATCAAGTGGGGTTTATTCCAGGAATGCAAGGATTCTTCAATATACGCAAATCTATCAATGTGATTAACCATATTAACAAATTGAAGGAGAAAAACCATATGATCATCTCAATAGATGCAGAGAAAGCTTTTGACAAAATTCAACACCCATTTATGATAAAAACCCTGCAGAAAGTAGGTGTAGAGGGAACTTTCCTCAATATAATAAAGGCCGTATATGACAAGCCCACAGCCAACATCATCCTCAATGGCGAAAAACTGAAAGCATTTCCACTAAGGTCAGGAACAAGACAAGGTTGCCCACTCTCACCACTCTTATTCAACATAGTTTTGGAAGTTTTAGCCACAGCAATCAGAGAAGAAAAGGAAATAAAAGGAATCCAAATCGGAAAAGAAGAAGTAAAGCTGTCACTGTTTGCAGATGACATGATACTATACATAGAGAATCCTAAAGATGCTACCAGAAAACTACTAGAGCTAATCAATGAATTTGGTAAAGTAGCAGGATACAAAATTAATGCACAGAAATCTCTGGCATTCCTATATACTAATGATGAAAAATCTGAAAGTGAAATCAAGAAAACACTCCCATTTACCATTGCAACAAAAAGAATAAAATATCTAGGAATAAACCTACCTAAGGAGACAAAAGACCTGTATGCAGAAAATTATAAGACACTGATGAAAGAAATTAAAGATGATACAAACAGATGGAGAGATATACCATGTTCTTGGATTGGAAGAATCAACATTGTGAAAATGACTCTACTTCCCAAAGCAATCTATAGATTCAATGCAATCCCTATCAAACTACCACTGGCATTTTTCACAGAACTAGAACAAAAAATTTCACAATTTGTATGGAAACACAAAAGACCCCGAATAGCCAAAGCAATCTTGAGAACAAAAAATGGAGCTGGAGGAATCAGGCTGCCTGACTTCAGACTATACTACAAAGCTACAGTAATCAAGACAGTATGGTACTGGCACAAAAACAGAAAGATAGATCAATGGAATAGGATAGAAAGCCCAGAGATAAACCCATGCACATATGGTCACCTTATCTTTGATAAAGGTGGCAGGAATATACAGTGGAGAAAGGACAGCCTCTTCAATAAGTGGTGCTGGGAAAATTGGATAGGTACATGTAAAAGTATGAGATTAGATCACTCCCTAACACCATACACAAAAATAAGCTCAAAATGGATTAAAGACCTAAATGTAAGGCCAGAAACTATCAAACTCTTAGAGGAAAACATAGGCAGAACACTCTATGACATAAATCACAGCAAGATCCTTCTTGACCCATCTCCTAGAGTAATGGAGATAAAAACAAAAATAAACAAATGGGACCTAATGAAACTTCAAAGCTTTTGCACAGCAAAGGAAACCATAAACAAGACCAAAAGACAGCCCTCAGAATGGGAGAAAATATTTGCAAATGAATCAACTGACAAAGGATTAATCTCTAAAATTTACAGGCAGCTCATGCAGCTCAATAACAAAAAAATAAACAACCCAATCCAAAAATGGGCAGAAGACCTAAATAGACATTTCTCCAAAGAAGATATACAGACTGCCAACAAACACATGAAAGAATGCTCAACATCATTAATCATTAGAGAAATGCAAATCAAAACTACAATGAGATATCATCTCACACCAGTCAGAATGGCCATCATCAAAAAATCTAGAAACAATAAATGCTGGAGAGGGTGTGGAGAAAAGGGAACACTCTTGCACTGCTGGTGGGAATGTGAATTGGTTCAGCCACTATGGAGAACAGTATGGAGGTTCCTTAAAAAACTACAAATAGAACTACCATATGACCCAGCAATCCCACTACTAGGTATATACCCTGAGGAAACCAGAATTCAGAAAGAGTCATGTACCAAAATGTTCATTGCAGCTCTATTTACAATAGCCCGGAGATGGAAACAACCTAAGTGCCCGTCGTCGGATGAATGGATAAAGAAGATGTGGCACATATATACAATGGAATATTACTCAGCCATAAAAAGAAACGAAATTGAGCTATTTGTAATGAGGTGGATAGATCTAGAGTCTGTCATACGGAGTGAAGTAAGTCAGAAAGAGAAGGACAAATACCGTATGCTAACACATATATATGGAATTTAAGAAAAAAAAATGTTATGAAGAACCTAGGGGTAAAACAGGAATAAAGACAGAGACCTACTGGAGAACAGACTTGAGGATATGGGGAGGGGGAAGGGTGAGGTGTGTTAGGGCGAGAGAGAGACATGGACATATATATACTAACAAACGTAAGGTAGATAGCCAGTGGGAAGCAGCCGCATGGCACAGGGAAACCGGCTCGGTTCTTTGTGGCTGTCTGGAGGGGTGGGATAGGGAGGGTGGGAGGGAGGGAGACAAAGAGGGAAGAGATATGGGAACATATATATATGTATAACTGACTCACTCTGTTATAAAGCAGAAACTAACACACCATTGTAAAGCAATTATACCCCAATAAAGATGTAAAAAAAAAAAAAAAAAGAAGGCACAATGAAATCCAACCATAATTCCACCACCCTAGGAGAAAAACCCTTATAATATTTACTTTTTTTTTTTTTTTAGTTACCCAATTATGAGGAAAAGATGGATCCTTCTGTATATGAAGCCTCTAGCAGTGCCTGGTACATAGATGATGAACAAATATTTGTAGGCAATGAATATAGTGTACACACTATTTTGTAATCCACTTCAAAATGTCTTTGTTTTCAAGTAAGATGTTATAAAAGGAATATTTGCAAATTATAAAAACTTAAAAATCCAATAGTTCAGAAAGGGATGGGATAAGAAAGGGATGAGATATTGCCCTTCCCCGGAAGAAATCCCTGTAGAAATCCTGGAAACTGACTCAGGAAGACAGAAAGACAGAGAGACACAGATATAAATATGAAGATGCATTTAAGAAAATTTGCTCTTAGTCTATATCATATTTAGCAATGGGCTTTTTCCACTTACTATTTCTTAAATATGTTGCCCATATCAGCATATATAAATTTACTTCTCTCTTTACAAAGCGATTGGATTATCCTATAACTTAATCGTAAATTGATGGAACTTTACCTTGTGGCCAGCTTTTTTGCTGTTAAAAGCAATGCTCCAATAAACATTATTCAGTCTCCCATTATTCAGTCTACAATGTTGTGTTACTTGCAGGTGTACAGCAAAGTGATTCAGTTATACATACACCATATATATAAATTCTTTTTCAGATTATTTTCTTTTATTATACTTTAATACAAGATATTGAGTATAGTTCCCTGTGCTATACAGTAGGTCCTTGTTGTTTACCTATTTTGTATATAGTAATGTATATGTGTTAATCCAAAATTCCTAATTTATCCCCCCCCAACCTATTTGGTAACTATAAGTTTGTTTCCTATGTCTGTGAGTCTATTTCTGTTTTGTAAATAAGTTCATTTGTATGATTTTTCAGATTCCACATGCTCCTCCTTTTGTTTCTGCATCCCCTCCCTTCCCTGATTAGCAACTGTTTGAATCTGCCCTTTGGAACTCAGGGAAGATCTAGGAGGCTGAATGAAGCCTATTTCCTACAAACAAGAAACAGGACATGGAAAGGATTTGTACCCAGGAGGGCTCCACAGTGTCCTGCTCTGTTTCAGTAAGACTGCATAGGAAAAGAAGGTTGAGAGAAGAGAACACAACCTGTAGAGATCACTGACAGAAGGTTGTTCTGGCACAGGGGTCAGTGGGGAGAATAACTGGGTCAAATGTTACAAGAAAAGGATTAAAACCTGAGAGGTCAGGAGAGCACAGGGAAATCCATTTCAGAGGCATTTTGGGGGCAAAACAAGATTGGAATGTGCTAACCAGTTACTGGAAAGTAGGAGGAGATATATTCATACAATTCTTTGTAGAGAAGTTTCACTTTAAAAGTCTGCAGAAAAAAGTAGGGTAACTGTAGGAGTTGTAGGGTCAAACAAGTTCATGGTTGTTCCTATGAGTATAATTTTAATGCACAATCCTAGTAGACTTTTGCGTATTAATGGAAATAATCCAATAAAGTGAGAGGGAATAACCAAGCAAACAAATGAATCTGGAGAAGGTTAGAAAGTATGGGATTCAAAGTACAGTTTGTCTTTTACTCCCTTCAGGGAACAGGAAAGATGAAGAAGAAACAGAACTCGGACACCAGCTGGTTTGTAGACTTGTGATAAGATGTCAGCAATCTTCCCTATGGTGTTTTCTCTCCTCTCAAGAAAGCATGAGGCAAGTTATCAGCCTACGGGGTTTGCACTCATGTGCCTGTGAGAAGAAGAGATAAGTTTGAAGGGGAAAAGGAAGCTTGCTAGAATTGCTTGATAGTGTTTTACTTGGCACATATCCAGAGAAAACTCTAAAAGATACATGCAATGTACCCAATGTTCACAGCAGCACTGTTTACAATAGCCAAGACATGGAAGCAACCTAAATGTCCACTGACAGATGAATGGATAAAGAAGATATGGTATAGATACACAATGGAATATTACTCAGCCATAAAAAAGAATGAAATAGTGATATTTGCAGCAACATGGATGGACCTAGAGATTATCATACTAAGAGAAGTCAGTCAGACAGAGGAAGACAAAAATCATGTGATATCACTTATATGTGGAATCTAAAAAGGTAGTACAAATAAACTTATTTACAAAACAGAAATAGACTCACAGACATAAAAAACAAACTCATGGTTACCAAAGGGGAAAGGGGGGAGGGAGGGGTAAGTTAGGAGTTTGGGATTAACAGATACACACTACTATATACAAAGTAGACAAACACCAAGGACCTACTGTACAGCACAGGCAACTATATTCAATATCTTATAATAACCTATAATGGAAAAGAACCTGAAAAAGAATATATATTACTTTGCTGTTCATCTGAAACTAACACTACATTGTAAATCAACTATAGTTCAATTAAAAAAAAAAAGTTGGGGCTCATGAATTTGTAAGTGACACCAACCTGCCAGCTGTGATTCTCTCAAGTAACACTCACAAAGAGCTGGGTTCATCCAGGGCAGTGGTCCTGAATGTGTGTTACCCAGACCACCACCATCAACCAGATAACTTATTAAAATGAAAATTATTGGATTCCACCCCAGAATTACTTATCTTGCAATGCCTGGGGTAGGGCCCACCAATCTGGTCTTACCTGCCCTCCAGATGATTCTGATACACTGGAAAGTCTGAGAACCACTAAACTAGGGAGAGCTTGTTTTGCCTTGTAAATACAAAGGAGAGAGAGAAAAAAAAAGAAAGCATATCTGCGAGGGTGATTATACTGATGATCCATGGAATAAAAACTGGATAAGCAGCAAAGACATCCTTTATATACACCTTGGCCCCTTTTAGAAAAAATATATTTTAAAAAGTATTGTTCTTAAAGGAAAGGTGTGTATGTTTTAAATTGTGATACATATTACATTATGGCCCTCTAAAAACTTCACCTACCCGTTCACAGGTCCACAGAGAAAAGAATGCCCACAGCACTGTATGGTTACCCAACAATTTTCTTCATCGTTGCCCATTTGATAGGTGAAAATGGTATCTCATTTGTTTTTATGTTAGTTTTACGTTGTGCTTGCTTATCTTTTATTGCACTTATGTCCCTAAAACGAACTGTGTAAGAACAGTGTGGGGGCACCTCACAACTGTAGGAGAGAAGGGAGTTTTAGGGACATTAGAACATGCAATAAATTCATAGTATGCTGTGGCTCCATTAATAGGAACGTGTGTCCCGCGCTACTGCAGTGACATTCCCATTCAATTCTGTCCTGGGAAGATTCACATGGGTCTTCTCTTCAGTCCTGGATATCACGCTTTGAGAAAGAGATTTATAATCTAGAGCACAAATGTAATGATAAAGTGCCTTCCTGAGATCAAACATGAAATATAGTTGAATGTTTTGGGAATACCTGGGCTAAAATGGAGACGTCTGCGGAGGGAAGAAGACATGCTAGGAAAGAGACTAGCATGACACCCATAATGAAATATGTGAATAACTGACAAATGAAAGACAGTGTACACTTAATCACTGCAAATCTTTAAAAAAGATTCAAGGGTAGAATTTATGAGACAACATCTCTAAGAATACATCCTAATAAAATAGAACTTTCTTCTCCACTGCTCTAGGATTTCAAAGCCGAGGTTATATGGCATTAGTTAAAGGCTAGAACAAGAATCTTTACCTTCTTCTCTGAGTTTGAGATTCAGGATGCTCTGAGGGTTCCAAACTCACTTTGTTTCTGTTATTTACATTTCTAGCATAGCCTGGTTTCCAACCAAAGGATTAGAACTCATTTAGCATAGAGTTAAAGGTCATTTTTGTTCTGTCAACTTTGAGTGTGTTATCCAACCACTATCTAAAAAACTTATACTGAAATTTACAACTGTGTATCGTATCACTTAACATTAATTTGAACTTTGTGCCTATGGGATGACAAGAAAAATGTATCCAGAGACCTTTTACTTCCCAATATTCTTGAGGTAGAACTTGTTTCAATAGAATGATAAATATGACCAGTAAGTAAGAAATGAATGTGTAATACCAGACCTAGAGTTTTACTTTATATTGATGCAGGTCACTGTGGTTCTTTTGGTAGATTTACTTGAAACATCTTTGTGGCTGATGAAATGACGGATTATGGCCTAACGACCTTTGCTATCTCCACAATCTACTTTCTAAGAAGTAAATCTGGTACTGGCACAAAAACAGAAATACAGATCAATGGAAAAGGATAGAAAGCCCAGAGATAAAC
>NW_006778934.1:0-6294 GCF_000442215.2 Lipotes vexillifer | reverse complement strand
TATATATATATATATATATATATATATATATATATATTATGTACACATATATAATTTGAATATAATATATGTATATAAATACATACATACTTTGGGTGAGATATTTTCTAGCTATGCTTTCATTTTCTCATTTATAAAATGAAGATATTAATACCTACCTTCCTGACTTATTGAGAGGATTAAATAAGGTAATTACTAAAAGCATATAAGTACTCTCTTCCTTCAATAAAGGTCCCATTTTATGGCCATTATTAATTCATTCATTCCACATTGCATTTTTTTTTTAAGCACATGCCAGTTTCCAGGTACTGTGCAGGCCCTGGGAATTGCTTGTGCAATAACACACATACAAGATAACTGCTCTTGTGGAACTTGTATTCAACTGACTCCATAACACTTAAAAAGGAAGAAAACTTGCTTGGGAAACTTTTGATTTTATGGTTTTCACCCCACACTTTTGATACTAATTTTTGAAGGTAATGTCCAAATAAATAACCCTTCCTCTGTTGTTCAATGAAATAAGTACCATATTATCTTCAGCCTTTCAGAATCTTATAGATATAACTTCATTTTAATCTTGAAAAATCAAGCATCCAGTGGAGTTATGGTTAAAAAAAATACAGACAAGAAAAGTTTCTGGTTTTGTCTATAGTTTTTTTTTCTTATGGCTCAACACAACCAGTTTTCTGTTGGTTATTATTGCTATCACTGGGACATGGCCTCTGACTTGCTGTGATTCTTTAAATCCTAAAAGCCAGCATTGTGCCTAGAAGTCAAATAGCAAAACACAATTCACTGTGGTCTTTACAAGAAGAATAAGTTTCCAAACATTCAAGAAAAAATAATTCATACTTTCATATTCAAGAAAAAAAATATTGGGTTGGCCAAAGCTTTCGTTTGGGTTTTTCCATAAGATGGTATGGCAAACCCGAATGAACTTTTTGGCCAACCCAATAATTCATATTTTCAATGCACAATTTGAAGTAATGAACCACAGGTCTCTAATTTTAGAATAGAAGTCTGAGGCCAGAAGATACAATAGGGTCCAATTTGCAGGCCCTGTATTTGTCACTTCTTTCCTCTACTTTAACTCAATAGCTCATGTTATCAATATTGTGAAAATAGCTATATATAAGTTTTAATTATTGGTTTCATTTTTTTTCCTGTTTTATGGAGAAATAATTGACACTGTAAAAGTTTAAGGTCTGTAGGATAATGATTTGACTTACATACATCAAGAAAGGATTACCACAGTAAGTTTAGTGAACATTCATCACTATATATATAAAGAAAAATACTATCACAAAATACTTGTGATAGCTATCAGGATTTACTCTTTTAACAACTTGCAAATATAACATCCAGCAGTGTTCATTATATTTATTATGATGATTATATTTATATTATATTTATCATGATTTAGTACTGATTTATCTTATAACTGGAAATTTTTACATTTTGACTACCTTTATCCAATACCCCCTCCCACTACTCCCTGCCCATGACAACCACAAATCTCTTTCTATGAGTTTGTTTTTGAAATATAATTGACCTATAATATTATGTTAATTACTGGTGCACAACATAGCTATATTTTAAATAGAATAAGGTTGAACAGTATATACAGAGTTTGTAAAAGCCAACAACATAGAGAATTTCTCCAGAGATCTAGATGTGATTATGTTTTCCTCTTTCATATTGCAATAAAGGTTACTAATCCAGCTATTCATACTGAAGATTGTCTAGTAAATCCTAATCTTAACCTTTCTCAGGGCAGTATTGTGAATTCTTTTAATACTCTTTCAAAATATTGCTAATGAAATTATTGCAAAGCATGATGTTCTCATCTTCAGTCATCTTGATAATGACTTAGACATTTATTGTACCCTGGAATTTTTATAGTCACCTATTGAGACAAAAATAATTTTGTACTTCCCCCCTTATCCTTGTAAGAGGCAGAAATTGAGCAGTAGAATTTTCAGATGAGGAAACCAGAGTTTATAGAACCCAATCATCAAATTACTATGGTTAGTTAAATGTTAAATTTAAAGAAAATCTCAGGTTATGGGGCAATCTGTTGAAAGAGTCAGTCGATTAATATGGATGAAGAGTTTATTCCTCTCAAGCACAGTTTCCCTTGCTCTTTGGAATTCTCATTTACAAATGAAAAACAATGATTATTAATTAATCTCCAGGAGGTACATCAATTGACTCTGACTCTTATTAATCTCCTCTCCTACCCAGCTTGTCACCAGGTGATCATACTGCTTCCTATTCCTCACACTCATCTAGCAGTTTCCGGCTTTCATGCCTTTGCTCATTAGCTCTGTCTTCTCAGTGCTCTCTTTTTGTAGAGCTAACAGCTTCTCCTCCTTCAACCCTCAGCTCAAATGTCTTTTTTTTTCTAGGAAGTGTTGCCAGAATCCCAAAGGTGCTTCCTCAAAGCACTATTAACACCCTGTGGATTTCACTATCAGAGCATAAATCTCTTTAAAGTGAATCCATGTCAATATTCTTGTTTTAACCACTATGTTACAACTGATTTGAAGTCAGATTCTGTGTCTCATTCATTGTCACATCAATGAATTTATGCAACAAATTTAATGCTCAGGAAGGCATTAAATAAATGTTAATGTGGCTGTTTATTTTGGTGTAGGGATGTTCTATCCAATACATTCATTCAGAGAATCTGTAATAAATACCTGCTGAATACCTACCAGGTGCCAGGTACTATGTTGAATAAAAGAGCACACGTTTTACAAGCAAATAAAATAGTTCAAAATTATTATGATGGGGTAAATGTAAGGCACAACTGCAGCACACAAGAGATATTTCTAATCAGTTTTGGAATACAGGAAAGGCTTTGACAAGAGGGAAATATTGAAGCTAAGGTCTAAACTGTAGTACAGTTCATCATCCCTTTTCTGAAATCCTGTAACAGATGCATTTCTGACTTCAGAATTTTTCACATTTTAGAAAGATAATATGGTACATACTTAATATATTATGTAACATCTCTAGTGAGATTTCGGGTAGCACACCAGTATTCAAAATATTTATATTTCAGCAGAGAAATGAAAATATACACTTTAATTTTGTAAACAACATAATACTATCACTTTAGTTCAAGTCATATCTTGTATCCAGATAAGCACAGGGTTAGGGTTGATTTTCTTGCCAAATAAATTCCAAAGCTCTTTGTTTCCAGAGCTTTTTGTATTTTGTAATAGGAAATAGATAATTTTGGACCAAAAATAAGAGCAAACATTTATCAGGTTCTTACTTTTTGCCAGGCACCATTGCTTTATATGTTTATGATTGAATCATTGTTACAGTCTTATAATGGATGTACCTGTACTACTTTATGAGGCAGAGAGCTTAAGTTCACAGAGAGACTCAAAGTCACACTGCCAAATGACTGAATCAGATTTGAAAGAAGGCAGTCTTTTGCCAGAGTCCTCCATGCCTTTAACCATACACTGAAATGTTTTCTGTAAGTTATGTAAATGAAGGGAGTTGACAATGGAGAAGCAGGAACAGGAAAATGAATGAGGAGAGAAAGTAGGGCAGAGCACAGTACATATCAATATGCCCCAGGTACGGCACAAAAGGTTTTCTTTATAAGGCAGGTAACAGACCTAGTACCTTGTAATTTATTTGGCAATGAATAAGCAAAAGGGCAAAGCAGTGATAGGAGATAGAGTATGGAAGAATTAACTCTATTCTGAACATTGTGCATTATTCCAGGGGATGTGTTCCTACACAGTTGGATAAGTGTGTAGCTTGGCAAGGGGTTGTATGGTGGATTTGTAGATATGAGGCTATTAACAAAAGGATAGAAATTAAGCCGCGTGGTTGAGTAATACCTAGGAAAAATATACTAAGAGAGAGGCAGAGAGAGAGAGAAAGAATGAAAATAGGAAAAATAATAAATTCACCAGGAAACAATTATGTAAAAGAAGATCAGAGGAGCCTAAGAATAATGCAAAGAAAGGAAAATGATAAACTAGAAGACTGTGATGTTCTGGAAGCCTGAGAAATACAACACAATACAGTAAAAATAAGAGTTAATTTAGTAAATATTAAATAAAATCTAAAGTACATAATATGAAGGTGTTAGATATATCTTCTTTCTTAATTTAAAAAAAGAAAAACTTTGGTCAAAATAAAATCCCTAAAACTGCAGAATAACTAGAATGTACTAACAAAACATTAAGAAGCAAAATTGTATGATAAGGCTAAAGAGTACAGTGGAAAATCCATAAAAAAAAAACCTATTTTTTATCAAAAAGTAATATTATATTGGAATTTTGAAATATTCTAAAACTGATTTATGGTGATGAATGCACAATGTGGTCAAATCAATAATTGTTGAATTTTTACACTTGCAATTGTGAATTTTATATGTAAAGTATATCTTAATAAAATTATAAAACAGTAATACTATGATGAAGTAATAATGTAATTATTATGAATTAATATTATATTATTAATATAAATATTATATATTAATATATTAATATTATATGAGCTAAACATCTAACTCAAGAAATTAGAAAATAAAAAACCCACAAAACCAGAATAATATTAAATATGAGCATAAATTAAGCAATTAGATATATAAAATCAGTAGGCAGAAGTTAATCTCAAGGGATATTTCTTTTTTTTCTTTTTTTTTTTTTTGCAGTACGCGGGCCTCACAGCCTAGGCCGGTGAGCCATGGCCGTTGAGCCTGCGCATCTGGAGCCTGTGCTCCGCAACAGGAGAGGCTGCAACAGTGAGAAGCCCACGTACTGCAAAAAACAAACAAACAAACAAAACACAGATATTTAGATGTGTCAAAGAATTAATGCACAAAAGGCAAAAGGAAAAAAAAATACAGGAAATAAAGCTGTAAAAGCACTAGAAAAAAAATACACTAACCATATATATTGTTCTCATATTATTAGAATCAGGAAAGCTTTATTAAACAAGGCACAAATCCAAAAGATTGATAAAATTGAGTTTACCTAAAATATTAGTATATCTTTAGAAAAACCTTCATGAACAGACTCAAATGCAAACATTACACTGAGGAATCCTGGGTAAACAGAATTCTGAGATGGCTCCCATGATTCCCTGCTCCTGATAACGACACAGTTGTATAATTCCCACCCTTTAAGTGTGAGTGGAATTTGTGACTTGCTTTTAACCAGTAGAATGTAGCCAAGGTGAATTAATGTTACAGGTGTAATTAAGGTCCTAGATGACTGACTTTCATTAATCAAAAGAGAAATGAGCCTGTCCTGATTTTAATGGTGAGCTCTTTTAAAAAAGATACAGACTTTCCCTGAACAAAAGAGACACAAAGCAGCAAAAATTCTCCTTCTCACCTTGAAGAATTAAGCTCTCAGGTTGTGAGAGGACCTGGGAGAGAGCCATGTGGCAGGGACAATGGGCAGCCTCCAGGACCTGAGACTGAAAATTTTACTTTGGGAAATGGGACTGAGTCTCTGAGCTATACTTAAAAATTCTTTTAACCTGTTTGAAATGTTTATCATTGCATATATTACTTTCATAATGGATTTTAAGAAAACATACTTGAAGAGGAAAGTAACTAGAGTCAGTGCCTATGGACAACAGTGTGAGGAGACTGTGAAAAGAAGATATTAGATAAGGCAATAAGGCAATAATAAGATAGAAATGAGAAATTGATGGTTTTCTTTATGAGATATTTAATGCTGTTAGAAAAGATACAGAAATTTAAAAAGAAGAGTTTGAACATAAAAGAAAGTAGGAAATGATATAATGAGAGCTCCAAGAATGAAGAAAGTAGTGGGTATGAAAATACAGTTGACCCTCGAACAACTTGGGGTTTAAGGATGTTAACCCTTTGCACAGTCAAAAATCCCCTTGTAGGACTTCCCTGGTGATCCTGTGGTTAAGAAGCCACCTTCCAATGCAGGGGATGTTGGTTCGGTCCCTGGTCGGGGAACTAAGATCCCACATACCGCGGGGCAACTAAGCCTGTGCGCTCTAGAGCCCGCGTGCCACAGCTAGAGGAAGCCCTTGCACCGCGACGAAGAGCTCATGTACCACAATGAAAGATCCCGCATGCCGCGACTAAGATACGACGTAGCCAAGTAAATAAATAAATATTTTTTAAAAACCTCATCTGGTTTAAAAAAAAAAATCCACGGGCTTCCCTGGTGGCACAGTGGTTGAGAGTCCTGCCGATGCAGGAGACACGGATTCGTGCCCCGGTCCGGGAAGATCGCACATGCCGCGGAGCGGCTGGGCCCGTGAGCCATGGCC
>NW_006778933.1:0-879 GCF_000442215.2 Lipotes vexillifer | reverse complement strand
GTCCAGCCCTCACATTCTCTGATTCCATAAGAAGCATTTGTTTTCCTGTTTCTTTAAAATTCAATCAGGCCATGAGCTGTGATGAATGTCCTTAGCTGCTCCCCAAATCACTCTATTTCCACCCATTTCCTGTGATCAGGTCTTTCCCCCAACATGACTCACAATCAATCAAGTCACAGAAGCTAAGGGGCACACAGCAGAAGAATTCCAGCCTGGCTTCCCAGGAGCTCTGCGGTATACCTGGCCAGGTAAACTTAACTCACCTGGGACAAGGTGGCCATCCCTAGTTTCGCATCAACATGATCTCAGGCAAAAACCTCCTTGTTTTTCCATTTTGTCTTTAAGTTACTTGTTGAAACAACTGCACAAGTATGAAAAAGATATAAAATCAGGCATCCTGTGCCCCCAGTGCCTACTAATAAATGATTTTCTGCCACCTTAATGATAAAGAGAGAACATTTCAGCATTCTGCTGCCCATATTATTTTTCATTTTTGTTGATACTTGTACTGAATACATCTTTCAATATTTTAACAACAGAACATTTATTTAGGTTGTTCCACACACAGCCTTTAGTGGTAAGGGTTTCGTTGTCATATTTCTATTATGTTTCCTTTAAAAATCATTATCCTGTTTAAATGGATTAAGTCAATTTTATGGGCATTTATCATATGATATTGATGAAATTAATATACAGAGGGCAGTGGTACAAGTTGATTGGACTTAAGAGCCTCTATTAGCACAGTTAAATATAAATATTATATGTATATAAGATAAATTACATGCCAAGTGAGATTCTCCTACTTTTTTCACTCTGTGCCCCTCAAGCCTGTGAGAAATGGAATATTTCTTGCCATCTCAGTAAACAAAGGATGTCACA
>NW_006778932.1:0-2337 GCF_000442215.2 Lipotes vexillifer | reverse complement strand
TCCGTGGCATGTGGGATCTTCCCGGACCGGGGCACGAACCCATGTCCCCTGCATCGGCAGGCGACTCTCAACCACTGCGCCACCAGGGAAGCCCGGTAAATTTTATATTATGTATGTTTCACCGCAGTAAGACAGAATATAAATTTAAATTGCCATATTTAAAAGATACTACTTTTCAAACTGAGAGAGCCTCATAAAGGCTGACAAATAGTAAAATTGCATAATTCTGGAATCAAAAAGAAGATCCTGGAAAACTCCAGCGATACAAAACAGGTCACATACAGGGCTTCAGACTTAACAACAGTGCAGGAAGAAAGCAACAGGAAAATGCCTTTAAAATTCAAAAAAAACCTTTTCAACCTAGAATTTTGTACTCCAACTATCCATTTAAGTAAATGGGTAGGGAAAAAAAAAAAATTTTCGTTGAAAGTACAAAAAAAGATGTATTTCCTATCATGCTTTCTCTCAGTCCACCAAAACAATGAAGTAAACCAAGAAAGAGAATGTGACATGCTATCAAGGAAACTAAAGACCCAAGACGAGAAAGTGAATTTCAGAATAATGATAAAGGCAGATTCCAAGAGCGGAGGAATAAGGCAGGTCTAAGAGCAACCACTCCAGAATGGAGCAGTTAAGAAGGCTCCACAAGAGATTTTTTAAAAATATAAAATTGGTAGAAGACCTAATATGTCAATTATTTTGCAATGAGATCTAAACAACTAAAGTTTGGGGTAAAATTAGCCATAAGTATACAGAAAATTAAATGGAAAACATAGCATTCACTAAGACAATGTGTGTAACAAATGCTGAACTGACCAAATTTTCAATATAATTATACTGAAGACATTGGGCAATGGAAGTGAGAAGTATGTATGTATGGAGTGAAGGAGAGGAGGTTAAAAAAAACTAAATCCTCACTGCGATTATTATGAAATCAGTAATTAATTCTAAAAGTTTAAAGAAAAAAGTGATTTTCTAAGACTGTAACTTAGAAATAGGCAGATTAACACCCATTCCCCCAAGAAAACAATGATTTTAAAGTGGTTATCTCTAGGGAATTGGGGGAAAAAAGGAAAGCACACAGAAGACTTTTTTCTGTTCCCTTTGTTACATTAATAAACTCACTAAATCCTGTGCATGTAAAACTTCAATGAAAGTAAAAATCACATGGTAAAAAAAAAAAATTAAAAAGCATTGGTGCTAGAGTCTGAAAGCTTGGTTGGGTTCAAATTTTAGTTCAGCCACTTTTTCATTTGTATGACCTAAGAGAGAGAACTCCAGACTCCCTTTGTTTCCCTTCTCTAAAATGGAGGTAACCGTATCTACTTCACAGAACTGCTGTGAGGATTACATTAGTGTAAGCAGACTGCTTAGCACAGTGGCTGACACCTAGTAAGTACTCAATCAATGGCTGTTTGTCCTCAAGAAACTCAGGATGTGGAGAACATCTGAGTAATACTGTAGAAATAAGCAGAGTTTTCCAGACGGCTTTCCAGGTGTAAAAATGGATTGGGACAGTGAGAAAGATCTCTTTTAGGGCATAAGATGGTTGGGCTTATCCTATATACTCTCATGTAACAGATATATAACAAATTGAGGCAATCTCTCCAGCCTGAGCACTTCTAGAGCCTCTTTAATTATTCCTTCTATTAGAGAAAGGAGAAAATTTACCCAATATTCCTTCTTCACCCATTCACAAAATTATTTCCTTTTAAAAAGTAAACATAATATTTTAGCTAATGTAAGAATTCAGAACAGGAGAAAAAACCTACACTTCACCCAGCTTTGTCACACCTTAGCTAGTCATATTTTTAATAGTTCTAAACTAGAAGATATTTAAATATATTGCACTTACTGCAAAAGTTCTTTGACTCTACCAGTACCTCCAATCCATTGATCCCACCACCTTTTTACTGTCCCTCACCACCTTCATTATCAAGATTAAATTATAATTAATCATTAACGATTAGTCATCCCCTTGCATACAGCTGCCCTCTCTGGCTTCACTGTACTTACAAAATCAACTTTATTAGTAGGTTAAAATGCAATCCCCACCAAATCTGTGCCTATACAGCAGCACACATGGGCACAAACACAAAATTAAAGAAAAATGCAGGGGCTTCCCTGGTGGCGCAGTGGTTGAGAGTCCGCCTGCTGATGCAGGGGACGTGGGTTCTGTGCCCCGGTCCGGGAGGATCCCACATGCGGAGCGGCTGGGCCCCCCATGAGCCAGGGCTGCTGAGCCTGTGCGTCCGGAGCCTGTGCTCCGCAACGGGGGAGGCCACAACAGTGAGGCCCACATAATGCAAAAAAAAAAAAAAAAAAAAAAAAAAAAAA
>NW_006778931.1:0-317 GCF_000442215.2 Lipotes vexillifer | reverse complement strand
CTACCAAATGTAAAATAGCTAGCTAGTGGGAAGCAGCCGCATAGCACAGGGAGATCAGCTTGGGTGGGAGGGAGGGAGATATAAGAAGGAAGAGATATGGGCACATATGTATATTCATAACTGATTCATTTTGTTATAAAGCAGAAACTGATACATCATTGTAAAGCAATTATACTCTAATAAAGATGTTAAAAAAATCAAAAACAACAAAAAAGCAGAAAACAGATACACACAAAATGTATTTTAAAGAAGAAAAAAATGGTTTTATATATATATATATATATATATATATATATATATATATATATATAAAAAAA
>NW_006778930.1:0-4790 GCF_000442215.2 Lipotes vexillifer | reverse complement strand
CAAAAAAAAAAAAAAAAAAAAAAAAAATTAATAATCTTGGAATAGAGAAGAACTAAGCATGATAAAATTCAGGAGACATAAAAAAATATTGATAAGTTTGACTCTAAAGATCAAACATTTCTACAAGGTAGGAAACTCTACAAATCAAGTCAAAATACAAATCATAAACAGGGAAAAATATTTGTAACAAACTTGTCAGAAGAAGGGCTAAATTTGTTAAAATATGAACTCCTACAAATCTATAAGAAAAAGATCAACACTCTAATATAAAAAAAAAACTGGCAAACAACATGAACAAATCTATCACAAAAGGAGATACAAATGGTTCTAAGACAGTTGAAAAGATACCTAGGTTCCCACACAATACACAAATATAAGCCAAAACTATATTTTTCACTTAATATCCAAAGTTCCTTAAAATGTATTTTTGACAACCTATTTTTGACAAGGTTGTAGGAAAACAGACATTTATACATTTTTGAGGTATGTAAATTGATACAACCTCTAAAGAGGGCAATCTCAGAATATTTATCAACATTTAAAATGTGCATATCCTTCCACACATCAACTCCATGTTTAGGAATTTCTCCTACAATTACATTTAAGCTTGTGGCTGGAGAAATATTAAGTATATTCACTGCAGCACGGAGCGTTAATAGCGTATTTTACCATCTCAAAAAAGAAATGAAAAAATAGTAAAGCATGGAGCCTGCCATGTTTACCGTCTACTTTAATCCTGTCATTGTTTTCCATCAGCTATTGAGATTCTTGTGATCTGGCTCCAGCCTACCTTTTCTCTCATGCATCTTGCTTCTCTCTACACCCCTTACACTGGGCCAAATGAGCAAGCACATTGTTTGCCCTGCACACTCCCATCTCCGTACCTCTCTTTGTGCTGATCCTGTTTTCTGTTGCTTGCCTGACATGCACTGTTCCCAGCCTCTCCTCTCTTCCTCATCTATGTGAATCCTAATTATCCTTTATTACCTCACTCACGTGCTACCTTTTCCTGAAGATGTCCTTGGACCTTGGATCCTCGACAATGCACTATCCTTAGTTGAAAATTTCTACCTGCTCTGACTTTTTAATTTATTTGGCCTCTCATAAAATCGCTTTATTTAGATTCCAAACAAACCAAAGCAGAGAGAAGAGGTGACCTCAAGTTAATCCGTCCACTCACGAGCTGGGTCCCCAAGTCTCCGGCTCCAGCCAGTGGGACCTGCAGTCAGGGCCGGGGTCCGTGGCCCCCAGGCACCGCCTCCACCCCGCGCCTGCGCCCAGCACGCTAGGGGCCCGCAGGATGCAACGGCGGGCGGGGCGGGGCGGGGCGGGGCGGGGCCTCCCTCCAAAGCAGAGGAAACCCAGGGCGGGACCTGGGAACCGGCCCAGGGCCGGCAGCTCACGCCTACCCGAGGTAGTCGAGGCGGCAGAGGCGCCCGAGAGCCCATACGGTCCGGCCGGCTGAGGTAAAATTTGTAAGCTTGTTGGTGGGGACGCGCTGTCGGGACTCCTCGTGGCCCGAGTCGTCCTCGTCGTACCCGCCCCAGCTGCGGGCCTCGGCCTGGGCCTCGGAGCCCTGGTCGGGCACCGGGCCTGGGTCTTCCCGCAGAACTGGGCCAGCGTGGTGGGACCTTCCCGCCGTCCCACTCCGCGTCCGCCCTGGTCCCCAGGACCTGCCTCCGGTTCACGTCAGTGTGCTCCTGGTCCTGCCTTCGCTCTCTTCCCGCTTCGTGTGCATCACGGAAGCGTCCACGTTGGCAGGTGGAAACAGTGTTGGGTTCGCTGAGGAGGGAGGTGATGCTCACGAGGATGGCTCTATGTTCTGGGTGGGTTCCGCCGCTCTGAGGGCAGCTCCCCGCTCAGGGGGTAGGAGGTAGTCGAGCGGGGGATGGAGGATGGAGATGCATATGTCCGCAGCCTCGTAGACGTTGGGGGCTCGCATCTTGGTCAGGAACAGAAAGGCCGGCGGGAAGTAAGGGTAGTCGATGGCGATCTTGAGACGCACCTTCAAGTAGCTGCCCTCGGAGTAGGTGTTGGCGGGCCCGAAGATGGCCACCTCCCAGTTCAGGTCGCCCTTGATCACCAGGGTCATACGAAGCCCTCCACTGGCTCCCCCAGCAGCAGCACCTTGGGCGAGCTGGGCGCCAGCGGCTGGGGGGAGGGGCCGCCTTCCTCCTCTGCGCCCCTGGGTGCTCCCCTGCTCTGACTTTTGACATGTGACCCTTTAGTCACAGCATGTTGGGACCGGCTCTGGAACTGGAATGACAGTGATATTTTGATGTCCTCCCTTTGATGCAACTGTTTTAATCTGGGGATACTTTGATACAACCTATGTCAGACAATTAATGTACATCCTCCCCCCAGATGAAAATATCTTCTGTTTCTGATTATATAACATGCACATACAGTTGACCCTTGAACAATGTGGGTTTGAACTGCGTGGTCCACTTATACATGGATTTCTTTTTCAATAGCAACTACTACAGTACCACAGGAGTTACAGTTGGCTGAATATAAGAATTTGGAACCAGGCATAGAGAGGAACCCCGGATAATGGAGGAGCCACGTATACAGAGTGCCCTACTGGGTTCTCTGCGCAGCGGGTCGGCACCCTTAACCCCCCCGAATTGTTCAAGCGTCAACTGTGCTTAGAAATATGGAAAACCTTAGGACTCACTCGCGTGTGTGTGTGCTGTGCTCTGTGTATGTGTATAATGGAATAAAAGAAAAATAAATTTCCCGAAATAAATTACTGAGTCACAGAATATACACATTTAAAATGTTAACATATGTTGCCAAACTGATCTCCAGAAAGATTCATGATTCATTCAACATTTATTGAGATCCTAGTGTGTGCCAAGTACTGTGTACTATTTAGGGTACAACGGTGAGCAACACCAGGTGTGGTCCCCACCAAGTGTGGTCCCTGCCCTTGTGGACTCTGTAAGTATTACTAGGAGAAGACACATATACTGTTAGAAAGTACAGTCACGTGAATTCCTTCTAGTTGGGGAGTTCAAGGATGACTTCCTGGGGGAAGTGACATTTCAGATAAGGCCTGAAGCTCAAGTAGGAGATAACTAGACTAATAAGGGACATAAGAGTGTTTTGGCCTCAGCCTGTGCAAATGTGGCTGCTGGCGGAGTTGAAGAAGGCTTGTTTGGCTGGAGTGGAAAGAGAGGGGAAGCACCGGGCAAAATGAGGCTGGAAAAATGGGTAGGGAGCATGCCACAGGTGGCTTCACAGGTCTTGTTAAAGATTTTATTGTTATTCTAACAGCAAGGAGAGATAAAAGCAATGACTGGGGATCCTCTGTATTTTAAAGAGATAACTTTGGCTGAGTAGAAAGAACTGATGAACACAGGCAAGAATGAACAGAGGTTGACAAGTTAGGGGGCTATTATGGTTGTCCAAGTGACAGGTGATAACACCTTAAACTAGTTTGAAGTATAGATAATAATAAGAAATCAAGGCAGAAATATAGGAAAATGGATGCTTTTATGATTTTTACCAGTTAATACCACTATTAGACTGAATATCATTGATCATTTTTGTCTTTGCCAATCCAAGGGGTGTGTGTAGAGTATAAATTATATATAATATGGATTGTAGATACAATTTATAATATGGATTATGTATACAATTTTCCTTTGATTGGAAAGTAAGGTTGGACTTCTTTTCCTTTTTCATTGGCCATATTCATTTTTATTCATTTCTTCGAGTTATCTGAACATATACTTTGTCCATTTTCTTCTTCTCTTCCAGGATCCAGTCCAGAATCCCACATTGCACTTAGTTATCATTTCCCCCTTGTTTCCTCTGGTCAATGACAGTTTCTCAGGTGCATATTTTTATTAATCATTTGAATAAACCATTGTTACACTGATGCAGGGCAGAGCTTGGTAAGAATCTAAGTGCAAAATCAAGGCAAACTTAAACCAACTTAAAAGAAAGCAGATGACAATCTGTGATATATGTTGAGAATATTTTTCCAGTTTTTTTTAACTTGGTTTGTGTGTTTGTGTATATGTCTGTTTATGTGTGAAATCACAGTCAAATCAATCAATCTTTTCCTTTATTATTTCTGCCTTTGGTATAATGCTTAAAAGTCCCTCCATCCCAACAGATAGAACTATTTCTGTGAGTTATCTTCTGTTACTTTTACAACCATACATTGTCAAGTTATATCAAATAAGATGCAAAACATACATCCTAACCCTATTCCTTATTCTCTCCAGCCTCAACTTCACTAGATGGGGCAGTAAATATCAGTACTTAGGTGGCACTTATGATATAAAATCATCGATGTCAAAATGAAGATGTCATAATGTCTTGCTCCGCTCTGAATTTCTTTGTTGCACCTAACTTGGGTCCTGACCAAAGCCTTACCTGTGTCAATGCTATTCTTTAATTGTCTTACCAATCCTACCAGATCATGAGTTCCTTGAGGGCAGGAACCACGTTTATCTCATTTTGTGTAATACCTCTGTGACTGGGCCCTCCTCAGCAGACTCTGCCAACATAGCATTTTAGTGCATTTCCATGAAGAAAACAGAAACTCGAAACACATTGATGAAAATGTAGATTTTCTCATCAGTTTCGTGAGGCATTTATTGGAAGTAAGAGTCCATCATAAATCATACAGCAGGACAATCAAATTTCTACACCAGGCAGCATTTCTCTCCCCTTGCTCTACAACTTCTCTCTAGTGAGAGTAAAAAGTCTAGTCAGTTGGGCTTCCCTGGTGGTGCAGTGGTTGAGAGTCCGCCTGCCGATGCAGGGGACACGGG
>NW_006778929.1:0-1756 GCF_000442215.2 Lipotes vexillifer | reverse complement strand
TATTGAGCAGAGTTCCCTGTGCTATACAGTAGGTCCTTGTTGGTTACCCATTTTAAATATAGTTGTGGGGACATGTCAGTCCCAAACTCCCTAACTATCTGCCCCCCCACCCTTCCCCACTGGTAACCATAAGTTCGTTCTCTAAGTCTGTGAGTCTGTTTCTGTTTTGTATTTTGTTTAGAATTTTCCTTTATTACTTTGTTACTTTCATTTACATTTATTTACTTTAGTGTAATATGTGAAGTAGAAATAAACTTTGTTTTTTAACAAAAATGTTTAGCCAACTGAGCAAATACCACTTATCAAACAATCCAAACTTTTGAAATATCACATTTTCATGGAATAAAAATATTATATGATTGTCTTAGTCAGCTTGGGCTGCCATAACAGAATACCATAGGCTAGGTAGCTTAAACAAAAGAGATTTATTTTCCTGAAATTCTGGAGACTGGAAGTCCAAGATGGAAGTGCCAACATGGTTGGGTTCTGGTGAGAGCCCTCTTCTTAGCTGGCAGGTGGCTGCCTCCTCACTGTGTCCTCACATGGCAGAGAGAGAATAAGGGAGAAAGAGAGAGAGAGAGAAAGAGCTGTCTCTTGTTCTCTTCTTATTCGGCCCTAGTTCTATTGGGTTAAGGCCCTACCCTTACGACCTCATTTAACCTGAATTACTGTCTCCAGAAACAGTTGCATTAGGGGTTGGAGCTTCAACATATGAAATTTGAGGGACCACAATTTAGTGCATGGCAATGATGTAATGTGATATTTGGATCCAAAGCACGAAGAATTGAGTTAACCAGGCTCCTCAGTTCATGGCAAGCTGTCATCACCAGTCTGTGCAAGCAAATTTCTGATTTTCTTTTTTTCTTACTTTTTGTGTCAATTCTTCACTCCTACAGACACAGAACCTAATGTGTTTGACGAATTTCTCTGATATATATATTTTTAAAATTACAAATATCTCCTGTTACTATTATTATTTAACATTGGTTTGGAACTTCAGTCACTTGTGATCAGACAAGAAAAATAAATGAGATTAAAATATTTGAGATGAAAAAACGACCAGTTTTTCAGATGATACTGTCAGCTACATGTTTGTCATGTTGTGTATCAAAGTTGTATATCTATATCCATAGGTTATATATAGAGAGATATAGATCTCAAAGACACTATACATATCTAAGACAAATATATATCAAAGACATTCTTATAAAATGTTAGACTAATTACACATAAAGGTGCTTCTAATTAATTTACGTAAATGATATGAGGTTGTAGATCTTATTATGTTCCTTACTTTCAAAATCAACATTAGGGACTTCCCTGGTGGTCCAGTGGTTAAGACTCCATGCTTCCAATGCAAGAGGCATGGGTTTGATCCCTGGTCATGGAATTAGGTTCCCACATGCTGCACGGTGCAGCCAAAAAAAAATTTTTTTTAATTAAAAATAAAAAAATAAAATAAATGTTAGATAATAAACACCTTTCCATTTCAAAAAAATCTAAAAAGTTATTATAAAAGATAAAGGAGGGCTTCCCTCATGGTGCAGTGGTTGAGAGTCCGCCTGCCGTTGCAGAGGATACGGGTTTGTGCCCCAGTCCAGGAAGATCCCACATGCCGCGGAGCGGCTGAGCCCGTGAGCCATGGCTGCTGAGCCTGCGCATCCGGACCCTGTGCTCCGCAACAGGAAGAGGTCACAACAGTGAGAGGCCCGCGTTCCGCAAAAAAAAAAAAAAAAAAAAAAAAAAAAAAAAAAAA
>NW_006778928.1:0-6168 GCF_000442215.2 Lipotes vexillifer | reverse complement strand
TTGGGAGTCCGCCTGCCGATGCAGGGGAAGCGGGTTCGTGCCCCGGTCCGGGAAGATCCCACAGGCCGCAGAGCGGCTGGGCCCGTGGGCCATGGCCACTGAGCCTGCGTGTCCGGAGCCTGTGCTCCGGAACAGGAGAGGCCACAGTGGTGAGAGGCCCGCGTACCGCAAAAAAAAAAGTTGCTGCAGTGATTCATATTCAAACTACACTATTTCACATTTATGCAAATATATCTTTAGTTTAGATTGATATTCAAAATATACAAATACTTATAGGCTGTACTAATGTTTATCATCTGATTATCAAGTCTGTCAGTCTATCAAGTCTGTCAGTTAAATCTGATTATCAAGTCTGTCAGTTAAATTTCCAGAAATAGAATTGCTCACCTCAGTTCCATACAACTTTTAAAAGAAACAAAAAAGAGGATATAACTTTGTATTTCTACCCTCATGAGCTCCTTTTTGTACTCAATGGATTCCTCCCTAAATTCACCTCCTGCAGTTCATGTTTGATCTCAGCTACTTTCAGCAGCTCTTCTACATGTTATGGAGTTTGTGGATTGTATCTGTCTCCTAATTTCACTGATATATCTACTGTATCATTTCTCCACAGAATTGAACATTATGATTTAAAGGTTTTATAAGTTTTATAGGTGAAAAAATGTTATCTGCTATTGATTCCATTTGCATATTTTAATAGTGAGGTGGATCTTTTAATATATTTATTAACTTTTTATTTCATATTTAGCAAAATAGCTATTTCTATTGAAGTTTTAGGGTTTTCCCTTTTGTTTTCCAACAGTAGGCTCCAATTAAGGTTGTGATTTTACTTTTGTATTTCATTATATCCCTTTTAATTTTTATTTGGAAATTGTTTGAATATATTTATTTAAAGTAACTCAATTTTTGCAGAAATGACAGACTCAAGAACACAAGACACAGATTCATTTATTCACTTATTCATTCATTCAAAGTCTATCAAATCCCTCCATGTACCAACTATTTTTCTGGGCACTGATGACACAGAGGGGAATAAGTTCCAGTCCTCTTGTCACTTGTATTTCAATGAGGAAAAAAATTAAGGAGGGAAGGGACCAGAGACTAATAGGTGAAATGGATTTTGTTTTATTTTTAGATAGGGTAGGAGGAATCAAAGTTGTCCATTTTAAAAAAGGATTGATTAGACCACCTTGAAGCTTAAGGGAGTTACCAAATACAAGCAGCTTTTTCTCTGACCAAAGTTATTCTTACGATCAGAAAGGAGTGTTTTAGTACCCTATATGTAATCTTTAGACTTATTACACCTTGGTTAAATTTTTTGAAATTATTCTGCCTCAATTCTATTTTATCTTTTATAAATGGTTTGACTAAACAGCTTTCAGAAAACTGATTTTTAAAATACTCTCCTTAATACCAAAAGGCAACCACATTTATTACTAAATTTCAACCTTGATTCAACAGATGGAAGATAACGCTTGATAAGGACAAAAATAAATATAGAGGTGTGGTGAGAAAATCACAGTAGTTTGCAAATAACTGAAAAACATATACAGGAACTATTATCAGAACTGGAGGTAAAATGATCACAAATGCTTAGAGAGACAATAAAATAACCAGCTAACTCCTAGCATGTATTGCTGTTTTGTTAACATCAAGCATAGGCCAGGAGACCTCGGCTCTTCCAAAGAGTTTTTTTTTTAGCTACAAAAAGCTGTAACAACACAACAGTGATACAGATTCTGCTGCATAATTTTCCCAACATCTTCTAATCAGCAATGAGGCCGAAGTACTATCTGTTTGGTCTCATTTTCTGTGCAGAGACAAAACAATGTCCTGGTTAAGAGCTTTGGTTTTGGAAATAGACCAACTGGAATCAAATCCCTTACTGACCACTTACTAAGTATGTGACCTCATGCAAGTCACTTTAACATTCTATAGCTCAGTTTCCTCATATTAAAAGAGAGAGGAAGAGTAAGTATTTCATCCAGCTGTCATTGTAATTAAATGAACAAATCCATGCAAAACACTTAGAATGGTACCTTGAGCATAGTGAGTGCTCTGTTATTACCTAGGATTCTCACTAATATTAACTATTATTTTCACTGTTCAGGCAGTATCTCATGTAGAAAACACAAAGCATGATTGGTTTGGTTACTGCCTGAAAAATTTGCAAAACTTTTCATTATTTTTTTTTTCACCATTTTAACCATCTTAGTGTACAATTTGGTGGCAATTAGTTCCTTCACAATATTGTGTGACCATCACCACTATCTAGTTCTAGAACATTTTCATCACCCCAAAAGGACATCCCTTCCCCATTAAGCAGTCACTCCTCATTCTCCCCTCTTCCCCAGCCCCAGACACCCACTAATTTGCTTTCTGTCTCTATGGATTTTCTTATTCTGGATATTTCATATAGATGGAATAATATGTGTTTTTTTGTATCTGGCTTCTTTCATTTGGTGTATGTTTTCACAGTTCATTCATGTTGTAGCAAGTATCAGTACTTCACTCCTTTTTATGGTTGAATATTATTCCATTATATAGATATGATGCATTCTGTTTATCCATTCATCAATTGATGGATATTTGAGTTATTTCCACCTTTTGCTGATTGTGAACAGTGTTCCTAAGAACATTTGTATACAAGTTTTTGTCTGAACATCTGTTTTCAATTCTTTGGAGTATATACCTAGGAGTGGAAATGCTGTGTCATATGTTAATTCTATATTTAACTTATTGAGGAACCACAAAACTGTTTTCCACAGTGGATAGAACACTTTACATGTCCACCAGCTATATATGAGGGTTTTTACTTCTCCACATCCTCCTTAACAGTATTATTTTCCCTTTTTAAAATTTATTATACCATTCTTGTATGTGTGTAGAGGTATCTCACTGTGGTTTTCATTTGCATTTCCCTAATGACTAATGGTGTTGAATATCTTTTCATGTACTCATTGGCCATTTGCATATCTTTTTCAGAGAAATGTCTATTCAAGCCCTTTACTCAATTTTTAAGTGTTGTTTAATTGTTGTTTCTCTTTTTGTTGTTGAGTTGTAAGACGTATATATATGTGTGTGTGTTCTGGATAGTAGACTCTTTCAGATCTACAACTCACAAATATTTCCTCCCATTCTTTGGGTTGTCTTTCCACTTTCTTGATAGTGTCCTTTGATGTACAAAAGTTTTTCATTTTGATGATGTCCAAATTATCTATTTTTTTTCTTTTGTTGCTTTTGCTTTTTGTATCATATCTAAGAATCCATTGCAAAATCCAAGGTCATGAAGATTCACCATTCTGTGGGTGTGTGTGTGTTTAAGTTTTGTAGTTTTAGCTTTTATTTTTATGATCCATTTTGAGTTACTCTTTGTATGTGGTGTGAGAGAAGGGTCCAACATCACCCGTTTACATGTGGATATCCAGTTGTACAAGTATCATTTGTTGAAGAGACTATTCTTTCCCCATTCAATGGTCTTGGCAATGGGCATTGTAGGACAATGGACAATGGAATCTTTGTTGAAAATCAGTTGACCATAGATATATGGGCTTATTTCTGGACTCTCAATTTTATCCCATTGATCTATAATGTCTATCCTATGTCAGTTCCTCACTGTTTTGAATATTTCAGCTTTGTAAGAAAGTTTTGAAGTTGGGAAATGTGAGCCGGCCAACTTTGGTCTTCTTTTCTAAGATTGTTTTGTCTATTTGGAGTCAAACCACTTCGTTTTTTAAAAAGTTATTATTGACCAAAAAAAATAGAGTTGGATTATAGGTGAAGACATAACAAGATCCTAGTAGCTAGTACCTTGGTGTGAATTTTAATATAAAATATTTACCAGTCTCATCTAGAAAAAAAATTTATAAATCTGTTTTCAGAGTCTGTGACAGTTTTTAAGATGTGCCAGAATAGGAGAAATTGAAGGACAAGGCAGTTTAAGGATATTAAAAATAATAATAATAATAATAATAATAATAACTATTCAAAATCAGTAATATTAGATTGTTTTTGAAAGTACCTGCACATACATTATCTGATATTTTCTCACAAAACTTCTATGAAGCAGTCAGGACAAGCATGATTATCCTCAATATGCAAATGGGGAAACTGAGGCCCTGAGAGGTTAAGCAATGAGCCCAAGTTTGCACAGCAAATAAGTGTTAGAGACAAAACACAATACCATGTCTTCTGATTGCCAGGCCAGTTATTTCAGGTTGACAGATGAACATCAGCCTTGGATAAATTTGGTCTCATTGAGAATTTTACTTCAATTTGGGGAAAACAATCTATTTTATTACTGAGAGCTTTTATAATTGCTTTTGCAAATCACTTTCATATTCCAAGTTCTCAGAGAAATAAAAGTAAAACAGAGATACAAAACAAAGATTTTAGGCCTCCAGAGAGTTACTTGTGTGTAGATATACCTTCTTTGGGTTGATTCTCTTTACACTCTAAGCTATGGTACGATTCTTCTCCACATACTGTTATGTTCCCAATTTCTTATTCCTCTCCCCCGTACAAAGTTTTTCTTTGACATTTAAATTATTTTTAACTATCAAACATGTTCATTATTCACTTAAGCAACACAGATTTTCCTGCATAATCTGTGATGAAAAACCCATGCAAGTCAAAGAGTTGCCTGAGGGAAATGGCCTGAACCACCTTTTATGTATCCACGTCCACTAGCCCCATCGAAGTATCAGAGGAATATTAGAAAGTATTAAAAGATACAATCTGGAGAAGTATTATACTTATTGGCCATTGGAGGACTCATTTAATGACAAGGAAAGAAAAATACTGGTGGATTTTGCAGGTCAATAGGATGTGTCTAAAACTCCAAAGTCAAGCAAGAAGGACCACTCAGCCCATGTTCTTTCAAAGCAGTGAGTTAAATGGTCTTGTTACCAATATACAGCAGGACAAAAAATGTGCTCACTTTCCTAAGAAAGTAGACTTAAAATTTTCCCCGAAAGTTTAAGCCACTGTGGTGTAATACAAACTGAAATTCAATTTCAATTATTCTCAAGTGCAGCTATGCTGTGTCTTTTATTCTGCTATTTGTGAAATAACAAATCTTGATAATTGAATATTAATTTTCACCAAAATAAGCATTACAAACTCTTCTTCAAAGAGGGAGTTAAGCTTATTAATTCATTCCTTAACAAGAGGACAAAGTGCATACTTGCTGCATAAGGAATAAGAACTCCTAGGGGCCAAGAAGATTTAATCAAGGATTGAAGGGGAAGGAAAAGCGAGTAAGCCAGAAGGCAGAAGAATGTGAGGTCACCTGACTTTATAGGAAAAACATTTTTTTTGTCCAGAGCTCAGCCAAAGTGAAGTAACAAAGCAAAGCAATCAAAAGTACAAATTCCTCTTGAGATACAAACTAAAACATTGACTTTCCTTTATAATGCCACTTTAATTTCTGGTAAAATTCCAAAGCAAAGGTTTATATTTCATGATATTGTCAACTTTGCATAAGACTCCTGTGCTACTAATGACTTACTTGGCCATAGGGACACTTCATTTTTCTCCCCCTCATAAATCTGAAAATGCTCTCTGCCTTCCCAGTAGACCCCTAATATTTATTGGTGTCTATCCTAAAACAATGGTTCAAGGTTGGAGCTATGCAAACATTTCGCGCTCTAATTTACCATAAAGAAAGTCTACTGAAGATTACAGATAATACAAAGCACTCAAAGTTTGCACAGAAATACTAGAAACACCTCCACTTAGACACATACACTATTTTTCCTAATAGATTCTGCTACTTAAGAAAGTTACAAAGTGACTCATGACACAGTGCCCTTCAACATGTCTAAAGAATTCCATACCTATCAAAGTATCACTTGACTTATAAATATTCCCTTTCTGTTACTTTACATACTTAGATATTACTAAAGACCTTGACTTTTTGTTTCTGTGTATTATATGTATAGATAGATATTTACCGTGTTATAAATTAACTGAGAATTTTAAAAATATTTAATTCATTTAAAAATATAATTAATCCATTACAGATTAATATAGATAACATATTCATTATGAAAAATAACCATATTTTCAAAAACAAGATATCTAAGGAGAAAATGGCATTTTTTTTTAACTTTTGCAAATATCTTTAATGTGTGGTTTAAAAAGAAGAGAGCTGGATTCTCATTCCTG
>NW_006778927.1:0-313 GCF_000442215.2 Lipotes vexillifer | reverse complement strand
GTTTTTAAAATTAGATTACTCAGAACTTGATATATTGATAGATAATATGTTATTGATTAAACAGAGTTCCATATATACCTATATATGGCATGGTCTGGCACCATATTTCTTTGATTATACATCTAATTTCACCTGGCACACATATGCATTATTCTTTTTGAGTTGAAAATGTGGCCCCATCCTGCCTGTGTTGCCAGATTGGCATTGACAGTAGTGTGTCTGTTAAAGCTCTCTAACTTTCATGTACTGGGATCCTGACTCATTAAAATCAATAATTTTCATGACTCTCAGAGAGAGGGCTAGGTAGCATTGG
>NW_006778926.1:0-223 GCF_000442215.2 Lipotes vexillifer | reverse complement strand
TTGTTTATTTGGCTGCGTCGTGTCTTAGTTGTGGCACGCAGGATCTTCGCTGCAGCACGCGGAATCTTTTTGTTGTGGCATGTGGGCTCTAGAGCGCACAGGCTTAGTTGTCCCTCCGCATGTGGGATCTTAGTTCCCAGACTGGGGATCCAACCCACGCCCCCTGCATTGGAAGGTGGATTCTTAACCACTGTACCGCCAGGGAAGTCCTGAGGCATTATTT
>NW_006778925.1:0-484 GCF_000442215.2 Lipotes vexillifer | reverse complement strand
CGCCTGCCGATGCAGGGGACACGGGTTCGTGCCCCGGTTGGGAAGATCCCACATGCCGCGGAGTGGCTGAGCCCGTGAGCCACGGCTGCTGGGCCTGCGCATCCGGAGCCTGTGCTCCACAGGGGGAGAGGCCACAGCAGTGAGAGGCCCGCGTACAGCAAAAACAAAAAAAACAAAACAAAAACAAAACCAAAAACGGGCTCTCCCACCCTCTGTGTGATCTTAGGTAGATGGACTATTGAACCTTCCTGTGCCTGTTTCTCCACCAGAAGAATGGGGACACTCAGAGTCCCTCTCTTTGGGGCTGTTATGGAGGTTCAGTGAGATATAGATGCATGCACAGGCACACGGGAGACACCCAGTGTGTGTTACCTTCATGCTTATTTTTATTAGGACACCAGTATTGTTAGAAGATTTCTGATTTGGACAACAAATTAGATAGGTGGTCATTGCTATAGTTTATGCAACAGCAGTTCACATTGCC
>NW_006778924.1:0-240 GCF_000442215.2 Lipotes vexillifer | reverse complement strand
CTCCCGTTGCGGAGCACAGGCTCCAGACGCGCAGGCTCAGTGGCCATGGCCCACGGGCCCAGCTGCTCCGTGGCATGTGGGACCCTCCCGGACCAGGGCACGAACCCGCATCCCCTGCATCGGCAGGCAGACTCTCAACCACTGAGCCACCACGGAAGCCCTGTTTTTAGTTTTGTGAGGAACCTCCATACTGTTTTCCATAGTGGCTGTACCAATTTACATTCCCACCAACAGTGCAGG
>NW_006778921.1:0-1243 GCF_000442215.2 Lipotes vexillifer | reverse complement strand
CCTAAACCATACACTAACACTAAGCCATGCCCTAAAATCTATGCTAATCCTAAACTGTTGTGATACCCTAACCTGTATCCTGAACCGTCCCTGTTCCCTCACGCTAATCCTAACTCTAAACCTTACCTTAAACCTAAACCTTACCCGAAGCTTTACCCTAACCCGTGTCCTACTCCTAACCCATACACTAACACTAACTAGCGCCCTAACATGTACGCTAACCCTAAATCGTTGTGGTACCCTACCTGTACCCTAAACAGTCCGAGGTCCCTAAACCTAACCCTAACTGTAACCCTTACCCGAAGCCTTACACTAACCTGTGCCCTAATCCTAACCCGTATACTAACACCAAACCGTGCTCTAACACGTGAGCTAACACTAAACTGTTGTCGTACCCTAAACTTTACCCTAAACCTTCCCCGTTACCTAACCTACACCTTAACTGTAACCCTTATCCAAAGCCTTACACTGACCCGTGCCCTAATGCTAACCATACACTACACGAAACTGTGCCCTAATACGTACGCTAACCCTAAACCGTTGTCATACCCTAACCTGTACCTGAAACTGTCCCCGTTCCCTAAAACTAACCATAACCCTAAACCTTACCCGAAGCCTTACCCTAACCCGTGGCCTAAACCTAACCCGTACACTAACACTAAGCCATGCCCTAACACGTACGCTAACCCTACAACGCTGTCGTACCTTAAACCGTCCCCATTCCCTAACCCTAACACTAAAGCTTACACGAAGCCTTACCCTAAACCGTGTCCTAATCCTAACCCGTACACTAACACTAACCCGGGCCCTAACACGTACGCTAACTCTAAACCGTTGTCATATGCTAACCTGTACCCTAAAACGTCCCCGTTCCCTAACCCTAACCCTCACCCTAAACCTTACCCGAAGTCTTACCCTAACCCGTGTCCTAATCCTAACCCATACACTAACACTAACCAGTGCCTGAACAGTTACGCTAACCCTAAACCATTGTCGTACCCTTACCTGTACCCTAAACCGTCCCTGTTCCCTAACCTTAACCCTAACCCTAAACCTTACCCGAAGCCTTACACTAACCCGTGTCATAATTCTAACCCATACACTAACACTAACCCGTGCCCTAACACGTACGCTAACGCTAAATCATTGTCATACACTCACATGTACGCTAAACCGTCAATGTGCCCTAACCCTAAACCTAAACCTAACCCTAACCCTAAGCCTTACCCGAAGCCTTACTCTA
>NW_006778920.1:0-212 GCF_000442215.2 Lipotes vexillifer | reverse complement strand
TCATCCAAAATGAAAATGAATAAGGAAACACAAGCTTTAAATGATACATTAAACAAGATTGACATAATTGATATTTATAGGACACTCCATCCAAAAAAACAGAATACACATTTTTCTCTAGTGCTCATGGAACATTCTCCAGCATAGATATATCTTGGGTCACAAATCTAGCCTTGGTAACTTTAAGAAAATTGAAATTGTATCAAGTATCT
>NW_006778919.1:0-315 GCF_000442215.2 Lipotes vexillifer | reverse complement strand
AGCCGCTCCGCAGCATGTGGGATCTTCCCGGACTGGGGCACGAACCCGTGTCCCCTGCCTCGGCAGGCGGACTCTAAACCACTGTGCCACCAGGGAAGCCCGATGTCTGTGTTCTTAACACCTGCTCTGCACTGCAGTTCTACAGCCAGAAGGGAGAAGTTCAGAGGGTCACACAGAAACCTTTCAAAAGAGTGTACCAGGGCTTCCCTGGTGGCGCAGTGGTTGAGAGTCTGCCCGCCAATGCAGGTAACGCGGATTCGAGCCCTGGTCTGGGAGGATCCCACATGCCGCGGAGCAACTGGGCCCGTGAGCCAC
>NW_006778918.1:0-8979 GCF_000442215.2 Lipotes vexillifer | reverse complement strand
AAAAAAAAAAAAAAAAAATTGGTTCATTCCCAACAACATATCCAGTTGAATGGTATAGATAAAATCCTATTACACTAAAATTTTCTGTGGGACAAAATGATTTAAATTGCATTAACTAATTCCTTTTTATTTTTTTTTAACTAATTCCTTTTTAATGTAGTGATGAAAGTACTTATACTGACAATTTAGGAACCTAGTAATACCAACTCTTAAGACATCTGTAATCCAAAATAAGGGAAAAGTTAAGATTCTACAGAAGAAACTATAATTAGGCTTTTAAAAATGCTTTAAGGAAATATGAACTATGTCCAGAGGGGAGAGAATACAGGAATAAGTTATACTGTATAAACAACTTCAGCTTGATAAAGCTGTATCTCTGAAGACTTAGACCATAAAATGGGAATTTCATAAAGATAAAAACAATCTGAGGAAGACAGAAGAATGACAGTGGGGAACTTTTTAAAATATAAGAATACATACATGTAAGTCAGTGTTAATTTTATTACTGAGAACTTAGTAAATTATAAAGTGTTTTATTGTCCTTGAGAAAATCACAAACAGTTTTTAGAAATATATACAGGATAATTCAGGGTTAGAGAGAAGTCCAATTTATGTATTAGGGTACAAGCTTAAAATTTTTGGAGGATACTGCTCTAAAAATACATCTGTGATCGTGTCATTTACTACTAACAAATCAGTATAATCCCAGAAGTCCTACTGTCCTAGATGGTCTTGGGTCAGCCACAGGTGTTGGAACAGTCACTGAGTGCTAGAGGCATTGTTGCTTTTCTGTAAATGATTCCCTGTTTGGGTATGGTATAAACTTCACTAGTAGAGTGAAGATGTACATCTTTAATAGTGCTCCATCACAGTTTACCTAGATGACCACTTTAAATTATAACTCAGAGATCACTATGTGTTCTAATATAGCCTATAGTGAATAGAAACCTAGATATAGACATTACAGTTCTGATTCAGAGCAGCAATCTCTAGTTTCTGTATTTTAAGGATCATTCATATTCCAATTATATACTTCATGATACAAAATTGTATTCCTAAATCCAAAATAAACTTCATATCACTGCTACAGAAGCATAAACAATTTTAATCTTATCAGCATTTCAATTGGGAGTATTAGAAACAAATTTGATAATGGAAAAATTTAAAAGAATGTCTGAATCAAAATGAAAATATGCTAGCCTATTTCATATACTTTAAGTACAGACATTATTGGTCACTGTGATTGGTGGATAAATCAAATCCCTATAAAGGGGAAACATTTTAGTTGCAAGTCATAACCTCTGTCCTGCAAGCCTCTTATCAGAGCAGATATGAGATGTCCTTTCTTCATTCTCTCCTTCATTGATAGGCAATGAAATGATCAACACTCAGGAAGCAAATAGCATTTACTACTGATATTCCTTACAGAGTAAATTTCCAGAAGATCCCATAAACTGAAAGTCTCTTTAGAGAAGGGCTATAAAATAGTGTTTTCTGTAACTCGCTGGGTTTAACATTTTTCTAGGGGGAGTTGGTGACACTGAGAAGTCAATGTCTGTAGTACGGCAGTGTCAGGTCAAGGGATTGTCAGAAATAATTCTGTAACCAAGAGCTGTTCTCTGCTAGTTTGGTCACTTCTGTGGTTGAACACATGAATTTAAGTCTTTAATTCATTCAGTTGATGGGTACATAGAACCTTGTTTTGTTTTGCATCTACAGCTAATCTGATTCTCTATAGTTTTCTTTCATCTCTAGGAGCAATTAATTGGTAACAGTCATAAAATGATTCTCACAAGAGTTGTGATGGCTACTGCAACATTTTTTCTAAAAATCTGATAAAGACTATATGAAGTATGAATTCAGGGATCTTACATTTATCTGCTTAATGAATTTTTTCAGAGAGATATTAACATCATTTCAGACTACCATAGGCAGGATAAGAAGATATCAGAAGTAAATACTGGCTTTTCCATCTACTTTACTAGTTTACGAATGAAAAGCAGCAGGGCCACACAGTCCAACGGCAGCCCCTTTGCAAGAACATCTGACTCCCTCCAGTTTCCCCTGGCTCACAACAAACTGTAGCCCTGCATTCTGCCTGCATGAGAAGAAATCACAAATGGATAAAGGCTGGAGAGTTGCTTAAGACAAGAGGTAAAGATGAGCTGCAATGGAAATTGACTGGATGTTGCAGACCTCACAGAATTAACCAGCTAGAATGCTCGTAGTAGTTTTTAAAAAAGAAAGAAAGAAAAAAGCCTTTGCTTGTCATTATGGTGACTTAGATTTATTATACTCTACTACGTCAGTTGTCTAAAAACTTGGTTCCTAGGTGACAATGCCGACTCAGTCGCGGTAACGAGCTAATTTAGAAAAAGCAAAGTAGAGCTCTCATGTGGGAGTGGAAAATTCAACATTTGCCTTTTTGACAAGCTCCAGTAAAATGGTGGAATTTTACAGATGAACTGAATATGCCCATACAGTCCAAGGACTAAGGGTGGATCAAAACTTAGGAAATCAACTTCAACCTATTAAAAATGAAAGATTCCTTTAACATTTAACCACTGATCAAAAAAGGTAGTGATTTCTATATAATTTTCCTTGTGGAACCAACAGTAAGTAGGGCTGGCTGCCGCAGTCCACATAGCCTGTGCGATCTCATTTCAATTTTCAGAATGCCTTTCTCTTTACAGTCCTAATTCCCATTAAAGATTTTAATAAATGATAAAACTTACCTTAAAATTAATGTAAAAACTAAAGTGTGACCAGACAATATGCTGTAGCACTGATAATTAAATTTAATGAAATTATCGGTCTTGACAAATAGTCTGTAGCAACTTGCATGCTGCCAAAGATAGAGCCTGCAAATTTGTAGGACTCAAATGCTGTGAGTGCCCCCGCCCCTTCTCCCTCCATCAAAGCCATAAAAGCAATCTTTGAAGAGATACCAAGTAAGAGTCTTGATATTCTTCTACCAAATTAACAACATATTAGGAACCAGTTTGGCAGGTTATGAGTGATTGGTAAAAATTTCTCTTAATTTTGAGAATTCCCATGTATCCTTAGGCAACATATATAATTTTAAGAAACAGCTATAAAAACTTTTCTTAAAATGTGAGAAAAGACAACACAGCCCTCACCATTATACTCTTCACACTTCAGTTCTTTCCATTAAATTCACAATTTGAGCTATAGGTAGGATTAGCATTTACTAATCAAGTTGGACTAAATTCTTCCACAATGCTCCATTTTCTCCCTAGCTTTGACAAATATATTTGAGCTGGTATGTATGTTCCCGAACACTAGAATAAGAGACAGTCTTATTCTGTTAGGTTGCAAATTTCTTAGGGTTTCTGCTTTATTACTCCCTGATACCCACAGCAGAAGCTGAGAGATAGAACTTAAATAATTAACAGGCGGAAAGTTCTTCCACAAAGAAGGTGCTTTGTTAAACTCCATCATACTAGAATAAGTGAACTATAATTTCTATACAATGTACGAACTAAAGGATTTGGTGACAACCACAAGATACCTGATAAAGTAAATATACTGACTTAGTAGTATCAATGAAAAGAATGGAGATGGCATTTCAGCTATAAAAAGGCAGGCAAAAAAACCTTTTCTAGCCATTTAAATATTACTCAAAAAACGAGTACAACTGAGTAGAAAGGAAAACCAAAAATATTGTATGCACCTTTAACAATGTTCTTGCAATCTACTGATATACAAACCTCTCATTTTTTTCAGGTAACACAAATTCAATTTGTACTGACAGGAGAGATTAATAAAATCCTTTCATTTTAGTTTTTAATACCATACAGTGAAGTTAATAAATTCTGTGTTCTGATTATTCTAAAGAAAAAAAGGCTGGAAGAGGGACAGGGAACACAGTATGGACCCAACGTGACTCTAAGTAAGAATTTTTACTTAAGAAGTCATCAAGCAATGGAGTGTGAAGGATTCGGTGATGTGTCTTATTTTTGGACAGTAGTTACCTTCAGATGGCACTTTTATTGGTTTACGTCTCCTTTTCCCATTTGCACTTCTAGGTTTTGAAGTGCCTTTTCCTAAAACATAAGTTCTTTCCCCCCATTCTCTTATTATAAAACTAATTTATTTTTTAGGTACAACTCTTAACTATCTAGAAGAAACTTTTTTGTTGTAACTCAGAAGCTGTGAGTAAATAAATGCTTTATCATTCTTTCAGGGATTAATAAATTGACAAAGGGTTTATCCCTAAAATAAAGGGAGAATGATTACCCTAGGAATTATCTGAAAATGGGATAAACTTTTCCTTTTATTCAGAAGTTACTACACATTGTCAGTATACCCTTTTTAAATAGGCAGGAAGTGGGAGAAAAAAAGCTTTTTTAAACCTCACCTTTTTTTTTTAATGTTTGAAATCTTTTCGTCTTAATATGCTTGGTAAAATTAGTCTTTCAAAGGAATCAAAAATCAAATCTAAATACAACTCAAACCTTTTTTTTTTTTTTAACCATAAATGAATAAAATCATAGGACTTTGGACATAAACAACCACAGTAGTCTTTTTTTCATATACATCATTAAGTTACTTCAAGTGCAACTGAAAGCTATAGCACTTACTTCTGGATCAGTTCACATTCACTTTTTAACCTTTTGTCTTTTTTCACAAGAAAAATACAAACTGATCCCAAACATATTAAAGTACATCTGTGCATTAAATCCCTGCTCATTTCACATAAAGTAGAAAAAAAAAGTCAAACATGTTCTAGTGCTCAATGTAAACATTTTGAACTATTAATTATTTATTCATTTTCCTTAAAGGTACTTAGCAGTGTGTGTCACATATTCAAAGTTAACCTTAGGAATAGCACCGTGACCAAAAAAACCCATAAAAATGATTCTTTCTATAATCCCTTAGTTTTACTTCAGGACTTGAGAAGCTACCATTGTCAACCAGGCCTTCAAAGTCACCAGGCCAATTTCTGGGGGGCTTTTGTTTGTTTGTTTGTTTTTCAGATGAAACCAAAATACTGCTTCTACACACGAAGGCCTAACCATTTCGGACAAAATGAACAATTATGAACGGCTGACCAGCCAGTCAGTTCAGTTAATCCAAGTCCAAAAGACAAGACTAGTTCTATTGATGGAGCCTAAATGGTCAAAGTATCATTTTACCGAAAGAATGGATGTATTTATGAATATATTCCATATTGATTTATGGATTTTTTTGGTACCTTTTCCAGGTGATGGTAAACATGGAGTTATAACCCTGAGAATAGATATAAAACAGAGAAGCTTAAGAAGAGTTAAAATAAATTAATGGATATGACATCTATCACCATTTCTTAAAATTAAGGAAGTAAAGAGCATGCCATTAATTTCTTTCAGGTCAGTAGTCAAGGACAATTATCCTGACTCAATCTGTTAACAATACAGTTAACACGAGCTTTGAGAAGAAAAGCATCATAGTTTTGAAGTGGTGATAGCTCTCTCAACAACCAAAGCAGAGGTAGGTATACCACCTACCTCAGTTGGTAATGTCTAAGAACATCCTTCCCCTTATACCAGAGTAGAAAGAGAAAGTACCTTCTACCATGTCAACTGGAAAAGATAACTAAAAAGTAGCAACACTTAAGAACACTCTAACACTGATACCAGAGTCTGATGCTTTTCCTTATCTGCCACCTTAAGGATACACAGGAGAAAAGGGTTAATTTTGTCTGAAACCAAACACAGTTAGGGCCAATAAATAACAAAGGGTGGGAGTACTGTAACATACCCCTTTAGCTACGAAATATGTAAACCACTTGAATCAAGTCCATCTTCAGGCACAAACAAGCTAGGAATGGCCACCTATATACTGTTTGGAGTAGCACAACCTATCAAGTAAAAATATTTGGCTCGAAAATAAGTGTACTATGGTATTTGATGATGTAAAAGTTACGCTTTAAGTGGATTTCAAAATTATTTTCCAACAACACGACAGTTTCTTAGATTTAAACTAGAGGTCACTAATAAAGATACTTAGTTGCACCAGCAAAGAATGCTTGGGATTGCACATGGCAGCAGTAGACTAAAGAGATGGAGAATGACATTTAACTATTTTCCTACATAAATGAGATTTATGATTGCACTCTTAACAAAAATCAACTCTACAATTTCAAGAGATGGGGGGAAATTACACATAATTTACTCTTTTAGCCCTGTACACTCTATTAAAGAACACACTTTATCTAAATCTAAGGCACACAAACTCCTCTATTTCACAGAGTAAGACTATGGAAGACCAAGATTTTGGTTAAATTCCGTACATGGAAACCAGGAGATCTTGGAAAGACAAATTATATAGCATTTTGTTAGTGCACAATTTAAAAGAAAATGCTAGTACTATGGTCTGGCCTTAGAGGTTTATAATGCACAAACGTTAAAAAAAAAAAAAATTACCAGCACTTTATAAATTCAAGTTTATAAAATATAATGGATGATATTTTCCTTAAAAATAAAGCAAAAGAGAAAGACCCAACAGGGCTTTGAAACAAAAATTGGAAACCATTTCAATGAAAATGACCAATCTGGTGTAATGCATTCTACTCAAGTAGCCAGGGAAAGAAAAAAGTGGTAGGTACCTTGCCTACTAATCATGGTTACCCCTCCCACAATTGTTATGTCAGTATGCACAGAATATTTATGAAGAATCTGTAAACAAAGGTCACATGAAATTCATACTACAATAGGACTGGGATTAGAAACTACCACCTCTTGACGAATTCTGAAAATAACTGTATGACAATTGCTACCATGAAAGTAATGCTCATTGGTTTTGATAACCAGAAATATCTAGTGTTTAACATATTTCAAACTCTTGCTCTATGTAAATACTGTCAAAGTAGATCTGCCCCCAAAATGAAGCATATTTTGGCACCTGTGCTGAATGCTGCTACAAAGGCAAGCAAGTGCAAATAAAAATAACAGTCATGATTTAGTCACATTCATAACTTTTCATAGAAAAATATAAATATATTCCCTGAATTGTAGGACAAAAAATAATTTCAACAGCCAGCTTTCACTATAAATTCCAGTCCATTCCCTCTTTAAATGAACTGGTTTTCCCTCAAGGTCATAAGGTGCAATCATCAAAATCTAACACATTTTCTAAGCTTCTATCATCATCCCCATCATGGTATCTCACGGTCCTCCTACCCTGATTTCTCGTCTTTATTTTCGAACGCCGAAGAACTCTTTTAGATTTTGCATAGTCCACATCCTCCCAGTCATTATCATCCACGTTTAACCTAGGACGTTTGCTTTGTCTTTGTCGTCTCACGGTTTTAGTTACGTTAGCTGTAAAAGTTTTACCTTTTCTAACTACTTTTGCTTTTCCTTTCATTTTCCTCTTTTTGGTTTTTGTATCATCAGTAAAGTCAGCATCTGATTCAGTGGCAGATCCCAAATCTGAATCAGATTTGGGACTAGTGTCAGGTCCACACTTTGAGCTCCCTGTTGTTTCAGAAGCTTTCACATTTTCCAATTCAGGATGCAGTCTCTTCCTTTTTATTTCTGCCATCTCGGCTGCTTCCTGCGAATCCCGCATCACTTTTGTCTTACTGAAAGGAGCCTTCCCATAGGTCCTGAGTCTTCTGCCGTTCCACCTGCGTAGCCCATAATTCAGTTCCTCTTCAAAGTTATTCTCTGCAGTAGCTTTTTGCACCGGAGTTGACTCAGAAGAACATTTTCTACCAGTTTCATTCCCTGGAATATGGCTTTTTGAATCTTCCTCCGAAGACCCAATCAAGGAATTCTTTGTTTTAGAAGGTGCAACATTTGTTTTGTGACTACTGGTATGCCTGTTCTTGTGTCTGGAATTCAACATACCTTCAGAGTCTGAGTCTTCATTTAAAGACTGATTAATACTTTTTGTACTACCGTCTGAGTCGGCTTCAGGTGGCTTCCCTTCACAGCCATATTGTTCGTTTGGCACATCACAGTTTACATCTCCCTCAGAATCACTCAGTATCTTCTTAGCTGTGGTACATGCAAAATGGAGGGACTTTTTCCTTCCCTTTTTGCTTCTAGTACACACATTTTCTAAACCAACGTCTTCCACATCACTCATTAGCTTGATCCTAGTAGCAGCGGTGGTGGCACATCTTCGAGGACCTCTTAGGAGACCCGTTTTGGCTTTTGATGCTTTCTTAACCACCTTCGAATTGCTGTCTGAGTCACTGGAACAGACCCTTTTCCTGGCAACTTTTCTGCTTTGTCCATGGTCTTGTGATGCAGAGTCTAAAAATTAAGAGTACTCTTTTAATATTTAATAGAAGATTAAGTCTAAAGGAATTAAATGTTCAACATTTTAAACAACTGAAGTCCCCGAGATTCTTTCTAACTTGGAAAGAGGGTGGTGGTGAATGGGTTGGGCTTTTACTACTTTAGAACAGTGACTTTTTCAGCCTCAGCACCATCCGCAAGTATAACATACTCCCATCAATAACATCCCATGCCTTTCTGTCTATATACACAAAACACCTGACACTAGAGTATTTTATTTACATGAATACAAACTACACTCTCATCATCACTGCACTAAAGTATGCAAGCTCATCACTCTCAGCCTCCCTGAAACTTCTTAACTTCACAGGTTCCATCACACACTACAGTTAGTCTTAGCTTTAGATGCCTCTTGCTCTTTAATATTTTTCAATCTCCATTTACCAGGACAATCTTAATTCAGAAAGTTATCTAAATTCTCCATGCTCCAGAGTTATTATCAGTAAAATGGACATAATAATAATAATAGTACTTATCTCATAAAAGATATGAAGACTAAACTGGTTCATAAATGAATGTAAAGCATTTAGAAAAACTTCCTGATAAGAAATAGCTTGGTAACTTGGTAACTGTTCTTAGCTGCTATTATTATTATTTTTGTTTGTTTTGCGGTACGCGGGCCTCTCACTGTTGTGGCGTCTCCCGTTGTGGAGCACAGGCTCCGGAT
>NW_006778916.1:0-5075 GCF_000442215.2 Lipotes vexillifer | reverse complement strand
CGGTGCTTTGTGACGACCTAGAGGGGTGGGATAGGGAGGGTGGGAGGGAGGCTCAAGAGGGAGCGGATATGGGGACATATGTATGCATATGGCTGATTCACTTCGTTGTACAACAGAAGCTAACACAGTATTATGAAGCAATTATACTCCAGTAAATATCTATTTTAAAAAATATATGACAACATTATACTTCTGGGAGAAAATTTTTCACATATCTTTGCATAAGGAACAAAGCCCCTCCCTTCTTTCAGATAATACAATTTTCCCTTTTACTCTGCCTTTTCTTTTAGAGGACTATACTTTGTTAACATTTTTCAAGGTTTATTAGTCATTGTTCATTAGTATTATTTGTACCCCTTTGAATGAAGCCTTACGCTGGATGTGAACAGTACATATATATGTGTCTCTATCTATCTATCTATCTCCAGTACATACAAGTCTACTATTACACCTCTAGTACTAGTGACACTGATTTCTTTTATAAGAGATAAGAATCTTTATTCATAGATCCAAATGACTAAAAAGTTTCCATAGCTAAATGAATGTATATGTCTCCTCCCATCCTGTCTTGCAATGACAACTGAAATTTTCTTGCCCATAGACAAAAGAGTATTAACCTAGAGAATAAGCTGTTGATTCAGGGTAATATTATTTAAATATGAAAGTCTCTTTAAGGGCTATATGTCCATTTATTTTTTTTAAGGACCTATGAAACATCTTAAATATGTATAGACTTTTTTGTTCAACTACTTTGAGAGAGTTTGAATTACCTATATATGTTTAAATAATTTAGGTTAATGTTTTTTTAACCATTAAAAGAGAGTCCTGAAAAGTAAAAATAATCAGGCAATTCCTAATTTTTATTTCTATTTTATCCACATTTTTAATATCAGAAGGAGATGAATGAGGAATTTTCATGTTATGATGACTTTTGTTTCCCTATGGAAACTTATAACTATAGGATTACAATAATAAATATTTGAAAAAAGAAATATTCAATATTATTTTTCTCATATATACATTATATGTATCATATATAATACATATGTGATATATTTTACTTATGTTACTAATTTAATTTTATTTAGTACTCATCAATTCATTTATTTTACATTATCTTCCTATGGAAAGAGACTAATAAAAAAATTTATTTAACAATTCTCCCATTATTGAGAATCATCAAGACACCCACCATTAAGATGATTAAATTCCCAAAGACCTACCTTCTAACTATTTATTATTATTATATATAATTTCACATGTGGGTATATACCAAGATGAATAAAAAAAAGATTAGTGAAAAGAATAATCACTATAGAAAATTTGGAAAATATAGAAGAACATAAGAAAATGAAAATTGTACATAATCCTATCACTCAGTGAGAACCAATGTTAATACAGGAAAATTTTCTTCCATTGTTTCTTTCCCAATGGCTGGATGGATAGATGATTGTCTACATTATATATTTATATAAAATATATATTAAATTTATAATTTCCATTGCATAGAATTTATCCTGTATATACTACATAAATATTATACGTTACTTTTGTAAGTTTGTATAGAGGTTCTTTTGTATACTTATTTTCTCACTTATTTTTATAAAGTTGAAATTGATGTTTTGAAAAAATGTTGTATCACTTAGAGAAATTAACCATAAGACTTTTTGCTTTTTTTTTTTCTCTTCACAAAATCCCATGTTTGGACAAACTTTGAAAGAGTCAACCCTTTTTCTTCAGGCAGACAGGCATTATTATGCACATCTTACAGATAAGACCTTGAGATCCATATACATAAATGAATGACTCAAGTAACTAAGTGGTGATGGACTGCAAGGGTGAGGATGAAGCATCTAGCTGCCCACACTCTGCTGATTTATGTTCCCTCAACATAAACCTGTGGAGTTCTTCTCACCAGCCTTTTATATTTTTCTTTGAATTTCATAACCTGTTATAATTTGAAGGGAGAGAATATGAGCGAACTTCCTCTTTGTACTTCTAGTTTGAAATATAGAACATACCTATACAGTCAAGCAGAAAATGATTAATTTAGGGCTGACAATAAAAAACTCCTAAATAATAGGATTAATTATTTTTGATACCCACCTGAATTCTTGAGTGTTTAACATTTTCCCAGTCAATCCTTTGTTATGACACCATATGTAACCAGAGCATTCCTTTGTTCTAAAATTACTTTTCTTGGCACTTTGTCAATCCTCAATATATGGAGCAGAGAAACTCTGAGCCTTAACTGTAGAAAAGTGTGGCCATTTTAAAAACTGAGAGACATAAATTGCAATCTGTAAGTACACACCTGTAAGAAAAGAAAAAGCCCATTTATAATTTGGAAAAAGTAGGACTCGTGCACTAAGTCAATGTAGAAAGAAGAGCCAGTTGCCCTTTGGATGTCAGAAAGTCAAGAATAAAGTAGAAGCAGCTGTACACATCTGAAAGCTCCCTCATCTTGTGATCTTTGGAAGAAGTGATCTTACATAAACCATTCCAGAAAGCGCTAAGCAATTATATTTCCCACATAATCCCATGTTTAAATAAATCACATTAAGCAAACACTCAAAAACAGTGTCATGAAGAGCTGAACTAAAAAGAAAAGTAAAATTATAAACATACAAACATAATTCTCAAGATACTGATTAGACAACTTAGTTTGCTGAGCAGTAGCTCATCTTTTTGCTATGTGATAATGGTGGTAATTTCTTTACATGATGTTTGTTGTAATCGTTTATGTTTGATGGAAACATCTAACTATAGAGAGAACATCTGGAATTATAGATACTTAATTTTGACTGGCTCTACTTTAAAGACCAAAGGGTAAAGAGAACTAAAAATCAGACCATGCCACAGGAAAAACACAAAGGAGCATTGATACTAAGAGAGCACAGCCTTAATACAGTAGGAAGACAATAACAGAATAATAGCAATAGATAGTGTAGCAGAAATGTATGAGGTATGACATTGCTAAGAGAAAAAATAATCCCTCTTGAAAAGAATCATGAAAGCACTTCATCTGATGAGGAAAAGGCCAGTCTCTTGAGTTTCTGCAAGAGGCTGAGAAGTGTGGTAGGCTGAATAATGGAATTATTCAATCAGTAGAAGATTTTAATTTCAATGAAGTCTAATATATTATTTTTTATTTTATGTTTATTACTCTCTGTGTATTGTCAAAGAAATCAGGTTCTGAAGCAGGCAAAAAAGCATCCCAAATCCCCAAGTCTAAATATTATAACTATTACTATTTTGGTATATATCATTACATATTTTTATTTTGTATATATATATATATATATATTTCACATCCCCTTTATCCAGTCATCCATCAATGAACATTTACATTTTCCATACCTTGGCTATTGTAAATAATGCAATAAACATGAGAGTGCAGATATCTTTTTGATATCCTGTTTTCATTTTATTTGGGTATATAACCAGAAGTGGAGTTGCTGGATCATGGTCACACCTGTTGGAATGGCTATTATCAAGAAAGCAAGAGTTAACAAGTGTTGGCAAGGATATGGAGAAAAGGGAACCTTTGTTTACTGTTGATGGAAATATAAATTGGTACAGCCATGATGAAAAACAGTTCTTCAAAAAAAAATATTTTTTAACAGTATTTAACATTTTAATAGTACTCATTCACTGTAGTTGCATTTCTGTACTAGATTTGATACTGGAAACCAACCCCTTTAAGTACAAGATCAAGGTGATGGGAGGGTTGATTCCTTCTAAGGCTTGTGAGGAAGAATCCATTCCATCCCTCTCACTAGCTTTCTGTGGGTTGCTGGCATTGCTGGCAATCTTTGGCATTCTTTGGCTTATATAAGCATCACTTTGAGATCTGCCTTCATTTTCACATGACATTTTCCCTGCATATGTGTCTGTGTCCAAATGTCCCTTTTTCATTAGGACACAAGTCATATGCGATTAGGGGCCCACCTTACTGGAGTGTGACTTCATCTTAACTCATTATATCTGCCATGGTTCTATTCTCAAATAAATTCATATTCTGAGGTAATGGGGGCCAGGACTTCAACATATAAATTTGAGAGGAACACAATCCAACCTATAACATATGATAGGACTATATTTACCTTCGTAAGAAATTGCCAAACTGTTTTCTGGAGTGGCTGTAACATGTTCCATTCCCACCAGCAATGAATGAACATTGGCAGTGCCTATCCAATCACTGTCTAGGGGAAGGGAATCCTGTTCAAGGGGTTTTCAGTTTCCCAGTTCCACTGGCAAGATCATTCCAGTCGCAGCTGGATGCCATAATTACCTGCATTAATCTCTCTTCTTTTTTCTGACCTCATGCCTGACAAGCATCCATCTGAGTAGAAATTGGCTCTTGTCTAGATCTAACTGGGTGGTTATGCCACCCCCCAGGACAGGCATATTTCTCATTGTAAATCAATTAAAAAGCAGCATGACTTTATGCATTAGTCATTTCAGCTTTGGGGAACCCTCTTGAGAGATGAAACTCTTCTTGGCTTGCTAATAAAATCAAGTGCCTAATTTTGTGGGGGCCAAGAAACCATGGTAAATATGCAGAGTGCTCATCTGTGAAATGTGATAAAAATCGCCAGCACTTCCAGGTGACATCCAAAGATTACTCCTGCTTATGTGTGTCTTTTAACCCTCATTTTAAACTGGTACACAGTAAACCTGCTTTCTTTATTATCACTGATAATAAAATTCTTTATATTACTTAAATTATTGCTAGAGTGACAATAAAGTCTTATTTCCCTTTATAATAATGGTTGGAAACTAAGAATAGAACTTATAAGGAATAGATCATACTAATTCTTGTTTCAAAACTTGACAAGATCCATCAGAATTCAGATGACTTTAGTTGTTTTGTGTGTGTGAGAGAGACATCATTTATCTACATTTGTATTTCTTTAGAAGACTCTAGTTTTAGGAACTTCTAAGTCACTTCTAATCTTTCCATGTTTCATAACCATTTTTATTTATTTATTTTTTTAACATCTTTATTTGGGTATAATGGCTTTACAATGGTGTGTTAGTTTCTGCTTTATAACAAAGTGAATCAGTTATAC
>NW_006778915.1:0-749 GCF_000442215.2 Lipotes vexillifer | reverse complement strand
CCAAAAAGGGCGTATGCGTTTTTTCCTGAATATATTCAGAAAAAACGCATACGCCCTTTTTGGACAAGCAAGCAAGCTTGCAATGGAAATCTGCGGTACAACGAACTCTCACTTCCCCCTGGTCAAAAAGGCCATCTGAAAAAAGTGTAAAATCCTGAAAGGCAGGACAGGCCAGGGAGAACAGGGCGCGTTGTTATGCTGATGGGCGGGATGTAAATTGCCAACAGCCACCCTGGAGAAACGTATGGTATTTCCGGAAACATCGAGAAAACACGGTACATAGCCTCGGGCACTAGGCTTAGGGAAACAGAAATCAAAAAGACAGAGCCACCCCAAAGTTTGGGGCTGCCCCCTTTACAGGAACCTCATCCACGGTACAAGTTAAATACCCACAAAAACCCACGAAAGGAAAAAATGGATCGTCAAGTTGCGGCACTTACGTGCCATGGAATATCAGTCAGCAATGAAATCAAGGTCATCTGGCCCGTAGCATCTTAGCGATTGGATTTAGGTACGATGATTCCAAGTGAAATAAGTCACACGGAAAAAGAAACATCATACGGTATCACTAATACACGGATTGTAAACTTTTCTACACACGGAAGGAATTACAAAACAGAAGAGAGTCTCTTATTTAGAAAACAAACTTATGCTTGCGTAAGGGGAAAGCTGAGTGTGGGTACTGTATAAAACCAGGGATTGAAATCAGCACAGATACCGTTCCAGGAGCCAAATACGTAATAGACACG
>NW_006778914.1:0-387 GCF_000442215.2 Lipotes vexillifer | reverse complement strand
TGGGATTGAACCCATGCCCCCTGCAGTGGAAGCGTAGGGTCTTAACCACTGAACCGCCAGGGAATTCCCTTGAAGAATTTTTAGAAAGAGAACATGGCTTTGTAACTAACACCTAGATCAAAAAACAGAAAATTATCTGGAGATAAAAACAGAACATTAACTGTCCTTGTGCTCACTTTCAGTTTGAAGACCATTTTGTATGTGAAAACCTCTGGAGAAAGAAAATTGACGTTGCTTTGACCAATTTAGTTTTGACAGCCAAAAGCAAGTTTTCAAATTATGAAGAATGGAAGATTTTGAAAGATTTATATGAGTTTAATACCGTCACTCTCCTCAAAGTAAAGTAATAGATTTATAATTCTGCCTGAAAATCTCTCTTTCTTTGGA
>NW_006778913.1:0-403 GCF_000442215.2 Lipotes vexillifer | reverse complement strand
TTTTCCAACCACAATGCTATGAGACTAGATATCAATTACAGGAAAAAAAAAAACTGTAAAAAAAACAAACACATGGAGGCTAAAGAATACACTACAAAATTACCAAAAGATAACTGAAGAAATCAAAGAGGAAATAAAAAAATACCTAGAGACAAATGACAATGAAAACATGACACTCCAAAACCTATGCAGCAAAAGCAGTTCTAAGAGGGAAGTTTATAGCTATACAAGGATACCTCAAGAAACAAGAAAAATCTCAGATAAACATTCTAACTTTACACCTAAAGGAACTACAGAAAGAAGAACAAACAAAACTCAAAGTTAGCAGAACGAAAGAAAGCATAAAGATCAGAGCAGAAATAAATGAAATAGAAACAAAGAAAACAATAGTAAAGATCAATAA
>NW_006778912.1:0-425 GCF_000442215.2 Lipotes vexillifer | reverse complement strand
AAAATGTTTGACCAATACCTCAAATGTGTGTTAAGTAAGTGAATTAACTTGCTAAATGTGAACTGAAGAAAATTTTAGAAAATAATGGCTAAAGCCTCAAGGAAAGGAAGAAGAAATTGCTGTTTATTGGGCATCTAAACCAGGTATAAGTCCCAAAGTAAAGTTCTTAACGTTACATCAGTCTTCAAAACAAACCATTTGACGGAGGTTCCAGATATCGTAAAAACCTATTTACACATTGTAGAAATGTGTAAATAAATATGACACCATGGCAAGTCATGTAAACTCTCTGAGCCTTTGTTTTCTCATCTATAGGATGAGACGACCGTGCCATTAGAGACCTGAAGTTGCTCTCATCTTAATGTTTTCATGCGCAATAAATGTCCATTTTCTCTGACCGATTACACATATTTTGAAAAAAAAAA
>NW_006778911.1:0-385 GCF_000442215.2 Lipotes vexillifer | reverse complement strand
CCCGTGTCCCCTGCATCGGCAGGCGGACTCTCAACCACTGCGCCACCAGGGAAGCCCTCCCCCCATATTTCTAAATGATTTGCTTATGCTGCCTTTTCTTTATCAGTCAACTTGGGCATTAGCTCACTTGCAACTATGGAGGCTGTGAATTTAGTGCTCTTACACCCCCGTCTGCCCATGTCCATCCCTTTCCTTCACTCCCTTTTTTTCATTTTTCTCAGTACAGTTTTATCACAATTTTTGGACACATGAACATTCTGTGTCCCCATGTATTGTTTCCAGGTAAGTATTGTTCACAAGTGAGCCAAGTAGTATATCATTACATTCCTTTTCTTGTACAACGTTATTTTCCCCTAGAGTTACTAATTGCCTTTTTTTTTTTTTT
>NW_006778910.1:0-544 GCF_000442215.2 Lipotes vexillifer | reverse complement strand
TTAAAGGCACTGACTCTCCAAGTGTGGAGAGTGTCAGGAAAGCATCTGGAATGGCCAACGTCAGGACCCGGGCACGTAAACTGAGATGACTTTTATGAATGCTGCCCGATCACACGGGTGGAGCATACTCTGGTTTCCGCATGCATGTTGTAGCAGAAGGAAGAATCCCTTAAACCTGGACGTTTGGAACCCATGGAATGGGTACCAGGCAGTATGACTTCAGAGGGTCTGCATTTGCTCTCCGAACCTCACCAATAATATCAGCCCCAAGTGTCCAGCCTTATGTTTCACACAGCTTTGGGTGTAGATGTGGTAAATCCAGGTTTCATCACAAGCCCTGAATGAATTCTCTAAGAATGTCTCTCTATTTCACTCTCCTTGTGTATTGTTGTTGACATTTATTTTTATAATGGGATTTAGCTGAATTTCACTGCTGCTTTTATGTCCCTCTACACACACTTGATTCTCTGACGAAGACATGTAAATACATAGGTTTCAAGATTGCTACCAGTCAGGTATATCCCTATGCGTTGAACATGGGTTG
>NW_006778909.1:0-233 GCF_000442215.2 Lipotes vexillifer | reverse complement strand
ATGCTGCCCAGGGCTGGCCGTGGCTGCAGTGACACTTTCTCCTGCAGGTGAATGTGGGCTTCTGCGTCTTAGGCATCATTGTGATGGCTACCACCAATTCTCCGATGTGGACATTCTTTAGCCGGGGCCTCAGTTTCTCCATGTCTTCAGCCATTGCATCTGTCACAGTGACTTTTTCAAATATCCTCAGCTCGGTGAGTAGCCTGAGCGTACAGTTTCTCTGCCCCAAACCT
>NW_006778906.1:0-4012 GCF_000442215.2 Lipotes vexillifer | reverse complement strand
TACCCCAAAAAAAAAAAAAAAAATTAAGCATATTAAGACACTCATATTCCTGAAGACACGAAGTTCTTAGACAAGTAATATTATTTGCTGAATTTCTCTATATGCAGTTTTCTTCACTAAAACTTAAGCTTGCTGCAGACAGGGTCTGTGTTTTATTAATCTTTGGCGGCCCCATTACCGCAAACACTGAGCTCTCACAGAAGCGTTACTTTCTTTAGTTTAGTTCTCAGTCCTTTCTTCCAAGGAAGAAAAGCCATTAAATATAACATGATGCTTTGATTAAGAAGAAACTTCTCAGGATTTTAATAAAAACAAAACAACAAGAGACAGAGGCACGGAAAGGGAGAGCGAGAGAAAAACAGTTATAAATCACCTATAGTTGTAATGAAACTTGTGGCACTCTACTGACTGGAAATGCTTGCAAAACACCAAATATATCATAATGAGGGAGAACGAAGGTTGACCTAAAATCATGAACAAATTTGTTCAACAAAATATATTTGCTACATGATTATTGTGTTCAAGGCCCAGGGGATAAAATGTTGAACAACGCAGACATGATCCTTGCTCTCACAGTTTTCATAATAGTGGGAGGTACAGAAAGATAAAACAGGCAATTACCATATGGTATGATAAATACCATAACAGGGAGTACAGAGGTGCTCATAAAAGGACAACCAATCTAATGCTTGAGAAGGTGAGATCTAATATCACAACAGTTGGGACTAGAGCTTTAGAGTCCTGCAAATCTGAGTTCAAATCCTGGTTTCACTAGTTCCACTCTATAACCTTGGGCAATTTATTTAATCTCTCTAAGACTCAGTTTCATCAACTTTTAAACAGGAATAATGATAGCAATGAGCTCAAAGAGTTGATGTGAGCATTCAATGAAACGCATGTCATAAATCCGGCAAAATGTCTGGCCAATGGTTAGCACCCAATAAAGATTAGCTAATAATATTAATGGTAAGAGTAAGCTGAGAACTGAAGCATGAGTAGAAACAGCCAGGTAAAATGCAGGGGAGGAAGGAGGAAGAATGTCTTGGGCAAAGAAGGAATGTACACCCATAAAAGCAACAGCATGGTGAGCTTGAAAAAAGAACCTGGCTTGAGCCAAGAAGTGGGAGGCACCTCGGGTGGGGTCAGAGATGCAACTGAAGCTGGAAAGGCAAGCAGAACCCAGCTCAACGGGTTTATCAGGCTCAGTGGAGGCCCCTCTAGAATTTTAATCAGAGGAGGAACAGGATCAGATCTGAGTTTTAGAAGGACCAACTTGGCTACAGTGTGGAAAATAGAATGCAGAGGGAGAAGACAGGAGATCAGTGTTAATAATTTTAATATAATGCCTCAGCTGTTGTGGAGTTTCAGTTAGGGAATTAGGTGTCACATATATATACATATATATATATAAAATACACACACATATATATATGTATATATATATACATATATATATATATATAAACAATCCAAGAAGTCCTTGAAGTAATTATTATCAGCTTGCTGGTATTAGCTAATTAGCATTTCATTAATTCACTTGTTCATTCATTTAACAAGAATTTATTAACTTCAATGTAGGCAGCAAACTGTGAGAGATTTCAAAGAAATCTCTGAAGCACCCCACCCAACATGACGGCCCGCATTCCCCTCTCTGGCTGGAAGGCCCATTACTCTGGGAACCCAGATCAGGTGCAATGGCAAAGGTGTTTTGGGGAGGGACCACACACCTGCAGAAAACTTGAGCTGGGAGGCAGTGCTAATGAGCAGATTAGGCTGGAACCTAAGGCATGAAGAAGACTCCCCTTCACCCTCGGAAAGGGAAATGTCACTGTAACTGCATCAGTGTACAGGAGGCTTCTTATTGCTCAAGGAGTAAATCTTCCACGACCCATTGTTAAGTGAATAATAACGACCAACACTTATGAAATGTCCTGTCCTCTATATTTCTGATGGATTAATAAATTTATTACCACAATTCTATGAAATAGGTATGATTATGTCCACTTTACAGGTGAGAAAACTGAGGCAAGAGATACTCCCTAAGGTCACAGAATTAGATCCAGTCTGATGTTCTTATCCATTACACTATGTAGCCTCTGGCAGTGGGCCACCAGCCTGAAGAGTGAAACCCATTTGAAATGTATGCCTCAAGATCTGACAGGGAGACAGATCAATGCCCACTTTAGTATCAGGAAGGCCAAAATTTGAAATGTTTTATTATAGGAATACAATGAAATGGATGATTAAATATATGACAGTCTCTTAACATGAAATTGGACCAGCCTCATCAAATGAGTATCATTTTGAAAGGGTTTTTAAAATCTATGTTACTCTTTTAAGCACAAACCACAGCTTTGTCATATGGCCTAGGACACATGAGAAAGTATTCAAATGGGGTTACATGCTTATCAGTTTAAAATAGAGTGGGTCATCTGACAGATTCAAAGATGGAGAGGTGGCGAAGGAGATAAAAGAGCTAAGAGAATGAGACCTGTTACTCTTTTGGTTTTCTGCTAAGGCAGGGTGAAAAAAAAAGCTGATTATCTTAGTGGGAAATAAATCAAATATACTTATTCTCTCAGACCAAGCAAAGTTCTATCAACCAAGTAGTGAAGCATGTGGAGAAGCATATTTTAACTACAAGCTCTATGAGGCATTTCCAATGCGAATCGAATAAAGGAAAAATAGGGAGGGAAAATCCTTAACCCTCCAGATACGAAAGAAACCACCAGCTTCTTGCAATGCCACTCGATGCCAATAGCAACCAAGAGTCTTGACCCTGGGCTCTTAGCAGGCAATGAGAAGAATCCCAGGCCGGACGGCATTTTAAAATCCAATCTCACTCTTATTTGTCTCTCCCCACTAACCTACCTTGTGTTTAAAGCAATCACAGACATTTTCACAAACTGCAATATTTTAAAGTAGTCACCATCCTCTGAGAACACAAAAAGCTCTAATTGCTATGAGCTTAAAAATACAGAGAATAAAAATTATTGAATTTGTGAAACCACCATTTCCAATTAAACACACAGACACAAACACACACCCAACACCCTACACCGAGTTCTGCTTTTCAAACCCAGACACCACGGCTCAGCAACAGGCCAGTCTTCTTACATTCATTCACTTGCCAGTCCCCTTTGCGGGACTCACTCTCCACCACCGAAAAGTAACTCGGGACGACCCACGTCTGCGGGCATCGACCGTTAATTCATCTGGCCCTCCCTGCTTCCGGCTCCTGGCAGGGCTTGGGGGTTTAGGGTCATCAACTGGCTCCCCCGGAGCCCTCGCCCAGGCTCCGCCCGCCCACTTGGAACGGCACCCCTCCCTGCCCCCGCTCCCTGGGAAACGAGCAGAGTTGCACTGTCTTCGCTGCTTTTTAATCTTTACAAATAAAAATGCCTATGAGACGGATTCCCCACCCCACCCACCTGCCCGAGTCCGCACCACCACACTCAGTCGGCTCCTCTAGAAGGCATCCAAGCTGCGCCGGCAGCCGGGAGGCGTGAACAATGAACTTCTCTCTCTCGCACACACACCGTCTTCCCCAAATGGGAAGTTCGGAACTAGCCCGGGGGCCACTTCCGCGCTTCCCACAGCACGTCCGGCTCGGGCGGCGCGGGAGGGCCCGGCGCGCGTCCCCGGCCGCGCCCCTCGCGTCTCCGGGCGGCCAGTTACCTCCTTCCTCCGGCTCGGCGCCCCGGGGCGGGTGATGAGGGCCGTCTCCTCGCACACCACGGCCACGTCCTCCACGAACACGCAGTCCGGGAGGCTCTCGTCGGCCGGCAGCTGCACCACCTGCAGCCCCAGCTTACTGCCCAGCACGCCCACGTACAGCTGGTGCTGCCGCTCGGCGCGGGCGAAATCCACCTCGTCGCCCTTGGTGCTCCTCAGCGCGTGCTGGCCGAGGGACTCGGGCAGTCCCCGTACCACGACGTGGGTGGCCCGGCCGAAGGCGGCGGGATGGCCGAGCGAAGCCATGACTCGGGGAGGCGGCGGGGGGCGCGGCAGC
>NW_006778905.1:0-4003 GCF_000442215.2 Lipotes vexillifer | reverse complement strand
GGTCCGGGAAGATCCCACATGCCGCGGAGCGGCTGGGCCCGTGAGCCATGGCCGCTGGGCCTTCATGACCGGACCCTGTGCTCCGCAATGGGAGAGGCCACAGCAGGGAGAGGCCCGCGTACTGCAAAAAAAAAAATGTAACCCACACCTCAGCGAGGGCCACGGGGAATTAAAAGACAGTTGTAAAGAGGCATGGTTGTATCATGACAATGGTATCATTACGGTTATGCTATTTATTGACTGACCTTGGGGTTTGTTTTGTTTTCTAAGCACTGCCTTTGGACCCACCAGAGTTTGAGATTGTTGGTTTTACAGACCACATCAGTGTGAATGTGAAATTTCAGTCTGTCGCTCCCAAGATACTAAATGAGGAAGAATCACAGTTTTACTTAGCATTAATTGAAGAACAATCAGGGGGGACCGTTAAGAAGGTAAGTGGTCAAAACAGTACTGAGTTGGCAATGAATACATTGCCAAAAAAAAAAAAATCTGTAATGATTTGAACAATGAAAACTGAAGGGTCTAGGCTTCAGTGTGGTCTGACTTCAGGAAAGAGGTCTCCGTAGTTTCTCTATAAAGGTAAGGAGAAAGATGCTGTGGTAGCTGGAGGGAAAAGTGAGGTAGAGGGAGGGACTTTTTAAGATGGAAGAAATGACAGCATGTTCGTGTGAAGAAGGAATGTTCCGGGGGGTGCAGGTCAGGGAGCAATGTCTGGGGGAGGAGATGAGAGTGGACGGAATCTCAGGAGCACGAGAGGACCAGGGACTACGCATACGAGTCACAGTGGGCGGGAGCTTCCGGTGAAACAGGGAGCTTCCGGTGAAACAGGCAGCCAAGGTTCCCGATTTAAGATCACACGTTGACCACAATGGCTATGCCAGGTATGCGACCCAGATGTTCTGACTCTCCACTGTCGGTTTGCAGTTTCCCTTCGAGGACAGCCCTCTCACCATGACACTTGTGGTTTCTGTCCTTTTTCTTCCTCATTGCTTGTTTTCCAGGCATGAGCTTTTAGTTTGCTATGGGGATGGGGTGCTAAAAAATAATTCCTCCTCCTTTCAAATATAAACTTGCAGAAAAATATTATTATAGAAGACTGTATTTGAGCTGGTGGAAATCCTCATTTATAAAACTACTGGTAAGGATGTACTTTGAAAACTATAAAACATTATACAAAAGTTATTCTTCAGGAAAAGAACCTTCAGATGATCTCTTTAATTCCAAAATGGAACAGAAGTAACTGGGGAAGAAGAGGCAAAGTGTTTTTAAGGAGAAGACAGGGAAACTAGACATCAGCCTCAGTTCTGCCACAGATAAGCTGTGTGGCCTTGAGGAGGCTACTTAACCACTCTGAGCTGCAGTTTCCTCACCTGGAGAATGGGAATAATGCCTGCTTTGCAGACTCTTTTGATAATCAAATGAGTTAATATGTGTAAAAGCAGTTTCTGAAGTATAGACACATATCATGAATGAAATAGGATAATCTTATTTTCTTATTTTTGCAAGATTATCTTACTGCAAACATGACATCATGGAGACCTTTATTCCTCGTTGGGACTTTTTCCTCCTCATTTGTAAAAGGAAGTTGCTAGACTAGATTTCATGGTTTAAAAATGTATATGTGCATGTGTGTGTGCGTGTGCATGTATGTGTGTGTATACACATACATGCAGTTTTGTGATAAATTGCTTGCCCCAAGTAACTTATAAAATACTTTTTCTTGCCAAGCCTATGATATTTCTATCCCTGTTTAAGATTTGAAGACAAATCTCCAAAGACTCTCTTAAGGCTTGCCTCTAAATGAAATTCTCACTGATTTCTTTGTTTATTTTTATAGCATAAACCTCAAATAAATGGAAACGTCACTGAAAATTTCAGTTATATCATCGAAAAGTTAATTCCAAAAACAAACTACTGTGTATCTGTTTATTTTGAGCCTAAACATCCAAGAAAAATAAATAGATCTCCCTTAAAATGTACCCTCTTTCAACCTGGATGGGAATCAGGTATGACAGTTTTTGAAAATTCGTGTTTTGCTTTTACTCTGAGGGAAAACCTGTTTCAAGAAAAGAATCTGAAAGTCGTGGAGCAGGAAAGGCATTTCTTCCAACCAAGGCACATCACAGAGGTGTTTTCTGTCAGTCAGTCTCTACCATGTGGTGAAGTCACTTTTATGTTGCCATACCATGGGGACAATCAGGTATCTTCCTTTTTAACATCAGAAATCCTCCTGAAGTGGAAATGCTTTTATTTCAGGGAGTCAGGATCAAGTTCAGTTCTGTGTGCCCTTAGCCTGGCCATTATTCAAGCCAAGTGCTGGAGGAGGCTGGGTTGCCGAAGCAACTGCCTGCAGAGGTATCAAAGGGTAGAATGATGGATGTGGTAAGGTTCATATATGTGGCCTGGCTCTCAGGAAGGTTGGCTGTAGCTCATAGATGAAAGAGAAACTTGCCAGTGTGGATGAGATAGTCACTGCCGAATGCTGAAAGCCCTTCTGTGGCCAAGGCATCAGAACAGTAAACAGCATGCTCCCCGAACCTTCCTTCGAATGGAGGAATTTGCAGGGAGAACAGTCCTTCAGCCTTAGGAACATCCACTGCTGATTATTTTCTCGGGAAGTCACTAGGTCTCCAACTGTTTTGACAAAAGTGAAAATCTCCCCCGCAAAGAAGCCTTTCTGAATTTCCCAACCCCAGTGAGAGTTTCTTTAATGCTCTGATCTACCAGAGTAAAAATAAAATAAGATGAGATTTATAAGGAAGTGACTGTAAGTGCTATGGCTTATTTGTGTCTGAAGTGAGCTTCACTAACCAGTGCCTGGCACATCAAGGTGCCTGGTGTTTGCTGTAACTCCAGGCAGTGTGATTTTGTTCTCTAGTATTCCTCAGAATCAAGTGATACACAGGCTAATTTTAAAGGAATGATACACAGGCCAATTTCATTTCATGACTTTAGCTTAAATAATTTATATAATGTCAGTTAAATATGGGCAAACCTAAAACTGCATATAGATTCTTCATGCCTACAAAATTGTAAACCCCGAACAAATTAACGTATCTGTGTTCTAACACCAATTCTCAACATCAACCAAGTGTCCAGAGATTCGATTCATTTCTGATACTACAGGGAGTTAGCACATGCCCCACAGGTTAAAGGGCTCAGTCCCACAAGACTGCCTTCACTACAGATGCCAGCAAGTCCTACAAGTCCTACAACTTGCCGTACAAGTCCTAGGTCCCCAGGCTACCCACACTTCTGTCCAACCTGGCTACAAATTCAGAGGTTCCCAGATTTAATAGTTCGCTAGAATGACTCATAGAACTCAGGAAAACACGATGCTTACTCTTACCATTTTATTATAGAAAATACAAATGAGCAGCCAGATGAAGAGGTACATAGTCTGGAAGGCTGCAAGTGCAGGAGCTTCTGGATACACCACCCTCCCTATACTTTGATATGTTCACCAACCAGAATTTCCCCAAGCCTCACTGTCCAGAGTTTTTATTGGGTTCATTACGTAGGCATGGTTAGTTAAATCATCAGCCATTTGTGATTAACTCAATCTCCAGCCCCTCTCCCCTCCCTAGAGGTCAGGGGTGGGACCAGAATTTCCAGAAGTTCAGCTCATTAACATAGACTCAGATATGGTCCCTAAAAGGCACTCCTATCACTGAGGAAATTCCAGGGATTTTTGAAATTCTGTGCCAAGAACCAGGGACAAAGGCCAGATATTATTATTATTATTATTACTGTACCATGATCTTATAAACAAACAGAACTGTGAAACCAATTGAATGAAGAAATTATTTCTCCTCTGCTCAACAGAATACTTCTGTACTACAAATCTGTGGGGGGGCTTTTTCCCACACCAAACATGTCTTCCACATCAGCTCATCATCATACAATTTAACTCAATTCTAACACCATCTTCTTGGAGAAAGCGTCAGATCCCACAAGTTAAGGGCTCAGTCCCACAAGACTGCCCCCCCCCCCCGCACCTTAA
>NW_006778903.1:0-864 GCF_000442215.2 Lipotes vexillifer | reverse complement strand
TGTTCTATGTTAATCACAGTTTGGCTCACACATCTGTTCACTGAAGTTACAATGATACACTGTTACAAAGTTCTCAATTTCTGTTACTGATCCTCCAGAGTGGACCCCAACTAGTATTTCACTGCCCACTGTCATTGGAGCCAACAGATCAAGACTGAGTTTGGTTCAGAAATAAAGGAAACTTTATATTTTGATCAGAGAATGGAGAGGTGAGAGCATATACTACCCTGTGTGCTGTGGGCTGCGCTGGAGACAGAGATCCAGACAGAGTCAGTGGAAAGGTGGGAGCGAAGCTATCAAGCGCCAGGTTGGCTGCAGCTCAGGCTCTATGTCGTGGAGTCTGCACTGGGCCCCGCGAGCTGACGTGTCGACCCAGCCATTCTGCACTAGGAAATCTGGTCTACAGTGCCGGGTGTGGGACCTCTGCATGCGGGACCCTAGGAGCATGTGAAATTAGACAAAGCACAGAGGATCAAAAAGTTTAGATTTTATTTTATTGCCCAGATTCTATTTTCATCTCCCAGGGATTTTTAATGGGCTTTGCCGGTGACAAACTCCTCCTCTGCCTTTTGTCCCATTCCTCATTCTTTGAGGGCTGAGGGTGCAGACCCCTCTTCGGTAACGGCTGAGGGCTGAGTTGGGAGCCCTCATACCAGGGGGCGAGGGTCAGAACTGTTCCCTAGCAGCCTACATGTGACGTTGATTGTCCCCTGGTCTCCTGCCTACCTGCTCGTTCACCTGAGCCCCAGCATTGGAAGTGTTATAGATTCTAATGACCTTTAAGTGTTCCGGAAATAGATTTGCAGAGACGCTGTGGGGGTCAGTTTTACCCCACCCCACATTTGATCGGCCACCTTAGGCTGC
>NW_006778902.1:0-293 GCF_000442215.2 Lipotes vexillifer | reverse complement strand
AATCAATCAATGTGATACACCATATTAACAAACTGAAGAACAAAAACCATATGATCATCTCAAGAGATGCAGAAAAAGCTTTTGACAAAATTCAATACCCATTTATGATAAAAATTCTCCAGAAAGTGGGCACAGAGGGAACCTACCTCAACTTAATAAAGGCCATATACGACAACCCCACAGCAAACGTCATTCTCAATGGTGAAAAACTGAAAGCATTTCCTCTAAGACCAGAACAAGACAAGGATGTCCACTCTCACCACTATTATTCAACATAGTTTTGGAAGTCCTAG
>NW_006778901.1:0-269 GCF_000442215.2 Lipotes vexillifer | reverse complement strand
GTATTTTTTACAGATCTTTTCCTGTAATTGATATCTAGTCTCATAGCGTTGTGATCGGAAAAGGTACTCAATTTTCTTAAATTTATCAAGGCTTGATTTGTGACCCAAGATACGATTTATCCTGGAGAATGTTCCATGAGCACTTGAGAAAAAAGTGCATTCTCTTGTTTTTGAATCAATGTCCTATATCTATTAAGTCCATCTTTTTTAATGTATCATTTAATGCTTGTGTTTTCTTATTTATTTTCATTTTGGATGATCTGTCCATT
>NW_006778898.1:11099-57352 GCF_000442215.2 Lipotes vexillifer | reverse complement strand
TACGGAAGTAAAATAAATTAGTATTTATTGTAAGGGTAGAAATACATTAATACTTGCAAGTGGTGAGTGGAGGAATGGGTTTGGACCTGGCAGGTCCAGGGGCTCACACTGTCTCAGGGTGACCTTGCTTCTCTCCAAATCTTTGTCCCACTCAGTGCCTTTGGGGGACCCCATTCACAGGCACAGGCTCTCTCACTGCCCTTGGGCCAACAGCAGTTCTAGGCTGACAACCACTCACCATCCAGTTTGCGAGAAAGAGTTTCTCCTTTTCTTGGATTCCAAGAAAGTCATGGTTTAAATGCCTTTGATCTGGCTTGGGTTGCATTCTCATCCTTGACCAATCACCAGAAGATGGAAAATGGGACTGGCTAGATGTGGGTTGTAAACCCATCTTCGAACTGGGTGGAACATGGGGTCATCCTTCTGCAACTGTTTGGACTGGAAGCAGTTGACATGTAATTCCCAAAGGAAAACTGAGGCACTTGGGAAAACTGAGAACAGATGCTGGTTGGGAGAAAGCAACAGATTCTATGTCAATGACAGCTCACTGCACAGCACAGAATCTGACATAAAAGGAAGAAAAGAGTTCACTTAGGGTCAGGGGCTGCAGCGACTCATCCAGTCCTCTTACTGTCCCTCCCAAGACTGCAAGAAGTTCTTTCACTTGCTGAAAAGTCAGGATCATTGGTGGTGGTAAACTCAAGTCTCTTTCCTTGGGCATCAGGTCCTCACACCTCAGAGGCTGGCCCAGAACAGCCCATGTGCACTCAGAAGACACACACACCTCATTCCTGCACCTGAGAGGTGGGAGCCCTGAGTTATGCCATCTCCCTGGCCATATTAATTGCCCATCCCTGAAAAACAATACTGCTCCTTTTCCAGTTTCTTCTCTCTCCTTTACTAAGAGGAAGAAACCAAATGCTACGGTGGTAAGGAATCTCGTGTGCAATGAAGTAACGGAAGGCACGAGAATTATTCCATGCCATGGAACCCATAATTGGCATACTTTCCAGAGGCCACATGGATGCATATGGCTCTCCAAGACAATGACAGTGGCAGTGTAAACCTCACACTGGGAAGTCCAGCTGCTCCCATCTTTGATTCTTAATGAATATGCATGTCAAAAGTATCTAATGACTGAAAGGGCAGAGGATTACAGGGCCATGGTCTGCTGTATGGGTGTTGTGTCAGGGCTACACTCCAATGTCTACAGGATTATTCCCTCTCTTGGCAGCCTATGAGGCCGTGAGTGGGAGGCCTTTTTCTCAGCCACATGCATGTTGGTAGTTGAAACTTCTCAAAGGAATGTCTACACTACCCAGGTAGCTCTTGAATTGCCCGACATCATGGTCAGCTCCATAACTGTAAATGAGGGCCTGACAATGCCCAGGCTGGACTGAGCCAGAGGACCACAGATGCCTGCCTGGATAGGCAGAGGTCGAGGGCTGTCCTGCCTGACACTTGATCATCTATTCATGTCCACTCAGATGGGACAAAGGATGCCTCCAGTGCCACGAGGGCCCCACCAGCCCTCAAGAAGGCAGCATCTGGGGGCTGGCAGGTCACTGCACCCAGTCCTGTATAAATCCACACACGTCCACTGAGTGCCCTCCTGTCTGGGCTGTGCTGGAACCTGGGGCTGCCCAGGCAGAGGAGGGCCAGCATCACCCTTCCCAGGTAGGAGGGCAGAAGGAAACCATGCATGACTTCTGACACCCTCCCCAATCCTTGACAGAGGTTGAGTTGGATGAGAAACAGTCCGAGACAAGAACAGACATTTCATTCTTCTCTCAGAGCCCAGGACTGGGGGAAGGGAGGCCAGAAAAACAGTTATTCACCTCAGCTCCCTGACTCCTGTTTGACCCTGGGCAAGTCCTATCCATTCTGGAGGCTTCACAGAGAAGGAGAGGGGAGGGCAATGAGGGCCAATTGTGCTTAAACCTAACTCTAACCATTACCCTAAGAACCCTAACCTCTAACCGTAACCCCCTAACAACCCTAGCCCCACACCCCTAGACCCTCGCCACTGACCCCTAAACTCTAATCCCTGGCCCTTAAACCACAACCCTCTACCATGACTCTCCAACGATGACCCATAACCCTAAACCATGACCGCTGAACCCTCACACTGACTCAGCCCCAGGCCTAAAGCCTGGCCTAGTGGGCACTGAGGGATGACTGAATGAACTCTCAAATAACCCGAGGAATTAAATCTTCCCGACCATGAATTTAGCAATGGTTTCTTAGATTTGACAGTAAAGCATAAGAAATGAAAGAAAAAAATAGATAAAGTGGATTGCCTCAAAATTACAAACCCTTGTGCATCAAAAGAGGCTATCCAGAAAATAAAAAGACAGCCCACAGAATGGAAGACAAGATCGGCACATTATATATCTGATAAGACTCTTTAACTAGAATATACCCAGGAAGTTTCCAGCTCATAAACAAAAAGACAAACAATACTATTTTTGATACAGAAAAATAACGTGCATGGACTGCTCTCCAGGCAAGACATAAAAATGGTCAAAAAAGACAGGAAAAGATGTCAAATGTCAGGAGTCATGATGAAAATGCAAATTAAAGCCACAGTGTGATGTCCCTTCACACACACTAGAATAAAAATAAATTTTACAATAAATTTTAAAATATATAAATAAAAATAACAAATGTTGGCAACAATGCAGAGAAATTGGAACCCTTAAAACTTACTTGTGGATATGTACAATGCAGTCTACGTGTACAAACCTTTAGCATTTACTCAAAAATATAAAATAAAATTACCATGTGGTTCAACAACTCCACTCCTAGATATATACCAAAAAAATGGAAAACAGGCGTTCAAACAAAAACTTGTACACCAATTATTCATAGCAGCACTGTTCACAATAGCCCAGGATAGGAAAGATTTAAATGTCCATCAGCAGGTAAATGGATAAGCAAAATAAGGTAGATCCATAAGATGCATTATTCTGTCATATAAAGGAATAAAGTAAAATTATACAGCTGCTGTGGAAAACTGTATGGTGGCTCCTCAAAAACATGGAAAATATGATCCCTTGATTCCAATCCAGCGTGTACACCCAGAATATTAGAAAACAAGGACTGGAACAGATATCTGTACCCCATACTCAAAGCAACATTATTCACAATAGCCAAAAGGTGGAAACAACACAACACATCCTTCAACAGATGAATGGATAAGTACACTGTAGTATATACACAATGGAATATGATTCAACCTTTAAAACTAAGGGAATTCTCACACATGCTACTATGTGGATGAACCTTGAAGTCATTATGCTAAGTGAGACCAGCTAGACACAAAAAGGACAAACGTTCTATGATTCCACTAGTATGAGGTATCCAGATAAGTCAAATCCAAAGTAGAATAAGGTTGCCAGGGGTTGAAGTGAGTTAATGTTTAATGGCTATGGTTTCACATGGGGAAAATAAAGTTCTGGAGATGGATGGTGAGCATATTTTTACAACAATGTGAATGTACTTAAGGCCATAGAACTGTATACTTACAAATGGGTTAACTGGGGATTTCCTCGTAGCACAGTGGTTAACAATCTGCCTGCCAATTGCAGGGGACACTGGTTCAAGTGCTGATCCTGGAAGATCCTGCATGCCACAGAGCAACTACGCTCGCCAGCCACAGCTACTGAGCCCTCGTGCCACATACACTGAAATCCGTGCACCTAGAGCCCGTGCTCTGTAACGAGAGAAGCCACCGCAATGAGAAGCCTGCACACGGCAACGAAGAGTAGCTCCCACTCGCCGCAACTAGAGAAAGCCTGCGTGCAGCAGCAAAGACCCGACACAGCCAAAAAATAGAAAATAAAATAATTTTTTAATAAGCTTTTAAAAAATGGTTTAAATGGTAAATGTTATGTGTTTTTAATCACAATGGAAAAAATGAATGAAATAATCATCAATGTTACAATGTGGATAAACAGTGAAAACATCCTAAGTGAAAGAAGCCATACAGAAAAACCGTCCAGATCATGCTCATCTTGTACACTTCGAATCCAGCACGGTTTTTAAAGTGAGGAAAAGCCCCAGTGATGGCTCCAAGAAGAGAAAACTGGATTCGAATAGAAAAATACATTTCCACAAAGCCGGGGCAGCTGGTGAAAGTTGAAGCAGGTCTGTGGATAGGATTATAATGTGGAAAGCATTCCTCACTTTGGGCTTATGTGCTGGTTCCCTGGGAGAGTGGCCCTCCCACTCTCACAGGGTAAAACAAACTGGAGTATTTTGTGAAGGTGGAAAACTTTATATTGCTATTTAAAGGTTTTTAAACACTTGAACTTTACTAGAAAATAAAGTACTTATCAAAACAACCATGTCATGCCATGCCAGAAATACAGACATCAAACTCTGTTATAGAGGCCAAGCCCTACCCAGATCCAGTTCATCCACAATGGGGATGCTAATCACCCTTGTAGGAGTCCACATACGACAAGAGGCACCATGGGAAGATTATATTGGGAGCCACTATGTCTTGGGTGCTGTGGATGACCTGGATGTAGATAAAACAGTGGGATTTCTGAATTGTAGTTTTCCACATTCAACCACCAAAAAACTGTTACAACTGAAAAATGAATTCAGTAAAGCTGCAGGATACAAAAAAAAAAAGAAAAATCAATGCACAAAAATCATCTGTGATTCTATACACTGATAATGAACTTTCAGAAAAAGAATTAAAAAAATATCCCACTTACAATTGCATCCAAAAATATAACTAGGAGTTAATTTAACCAAGGACGTGAGGGACCTGCACACTGAAAACTGAAAGACACTGATATAGGAAACTGAACAGACAAAAATAAATGGAGGGGCTTCCCTGGTGACACAGTGGTTCAGAGTCCGCCTGCCGATGCATGGGACACAGGTTCGTGCCCTGGTCCGGGAGGATCCCATATGCCGCGGAGCGGCTGGGCCCGTGCGCCATGGCTTCTGAGGCTGCACGTCTAGAGCCTGTGCTCTGCAACGGGAGAGGCCAAAACGGTGAGTGGCCCGCATACCGCAAATAGAAAAAAAAAAAAAACAATACTGTGAAAATACGCATTCTAAGGTGGGACTTCCATTGCCGTCCAGGGGTTGGGACTCTGTGCTCCCTCTGCAGGGTGCGCAGATTCGATCCCTGGTTGGGGCACTAAGATCCCGCATCCTGCATGCTACATGGTGTGACCCAAATTTTTGTTTAATTAAAAAAAAATATGCAGTTTAGGCAAATTAATGTACACATTCAATGCAATCCTTAACAAAAGTCCATTGACATTTTCCATAGAAACGGAACAAATAATCTTAAGTTGTGTGTGGAACCACAAGGGACCCAGAAGAGCCAAAGCGACCCTGAGGAAAGAGAACAGGCTGGAGGCGGCTCACTCCCTGATTTCACACTACATTACAAAGCTACAGTCCCCAAAAAGTGTGGAATTGGCACAAAAACAGGCACACAGACCAGAGAAACAGAGCACAGAAAAAAGGAATCAACCTACAGGTATGTGGTCAGTTAATTCACAAGAAAGGAGCCAAGAACATACACCAGGGAAACGACAGTCCCCTCAATAAATGGTGCTGGGAAAGCCAGAGGCCACACGCCAAAGAAAAACACTGCACTCTGTCTACACCACACACAAAAGGGGCCAAAAACCCAGTTTTCCACATCAAGCCCTTCCTCTCCTGGGTCCTCTGAAGACAGACACCCACAGCGGTCAGCCACGCACAGGAACCTTCTGCCCACTTTTCCTCAGTTTCTCCCTCAGCGGCATCACCTCCCGGCAGGTCCTGAGGAGACCAGGCTCCTGTCAGCATGAAATGGACCCCACAGTGTCCCAAGGCTGAAGGCCCAGCGGGTCCTGAGGAGACCCGGCTTCTGTTAGTGTGGACTCGACCCCGGCTTCTCCCGAAGCCCGGCCATCAGCGTGGACTCAGCCGCACGCCTTCCAGAAGCCAAAGCCCCAGCAGGTCCTGAGAAGACAGGGCTCCTCTCAGCATGAACATGAACAGCATGATCTGAACAGACATCCCGCCAAAAAAGATATACAGATAGTAAAACTCATACAGAAACAAGCTCAAGGACTTCTCTGGTGGTGCAGTGGTTGAGAGTCCACCTGCCGATGCGGGGGGCAAGGGTTTGTGACCCAATACAGCCAAAAACAATAAATTCTTTTAAAAATCTCAGAAAATTGAGATTGCCGTTTTATGAAGGACATTTACAACAGAGAAATCTCCATTTATAAGGGTGTGTCCATCTTTGCACTAAAAATAGAAGGACAATTAAATCTTAAGTAACTCTTTTCAATGGCGAAGTCCTGACTTAAATGTGCAAATAGTCATACCCTTGTTTATTGTGCTTTGCATGATAACCTGCCATAACTGGCCTTCCCCCCTTCCCCAGCATCTTTCTTCTGTTTTTAGCTGAAGACAGTATTTAAGGGGATGGTTTCGGTCATTTCAGGGAGTGACTCAGTTTTCCGTGGTATCCCCCCTGCATTCAGAAGGTATACATGTTATTAAACTTCTGCGTTTCTCCTGGTAATCTGTCTTTTATTACAGGGGCAGGGGGGGCCTCAACCAAGAACCCAGAAAAGTAGAGGGAAAATTGTTTTTCCTCCCATACACGTGCAGTGGAATACTACTCAGCAGAAAGGAATGCACCACCAACCTATGGAAAGACATGGATAAACCTTCAGTATATACTGCTAAGTGAAAGAATCCAGTCTGCAGAGGCTGCACACAGTATGACCCCACTGATGACATTCCGGGAAAGGCAAAGCTACATAGATGATAAGCAGATCATGGGGTGGGGGGTTTGAAGTACTCCATGTGATACTCTAGGGTGAATACCTGTCACTATGCATTTCTCTAAGCCCACAGATGTGTATAGCTCAAGGGGACAATCATAATCTATTCAAATTTAGTTACTTAGGATGGAGGAGTGTTGCAGGATGGAATACATAATGTCACAGAATCTAACTGTATTAGAAATATATGGAAACAACTCACTGTAGGGGATGGGATAAAAGGTGCTGACCTAAGTTACCTTTGGAAATGAACGGAATCTGTGGACTAAAGGCAAAATGGACCGTATATAAACAGTGGGCTTTATTCTACGAAGTTCTTTCCAGGGTGTAGTAGCTAACAATTCTGAAACCTCTGCACATGTTAACCTGGAGAGGAGCAATGCACAGATAAATGGCAGATGGTGGGAGCCAGGGAGCCAGCCACAGCCTTTCTGTGGGAGTGGGTAGTTACAGATAAGCAAGGGGAGAGCCTCTGCCCTCGTAATCCTGGATCTGGGCTTCCTGGGAGGATGTTGACTGGCCGGGGGAAACACACAGATCTTCATGCTGGGAAGACCCTGCAGACATAGGAATTTCACACCCCATCTTTCCACCCATACCTGCTAGAAACATTCAGCCCTCCATAATCAGTCAATTGCAGCATTTAAGACATTCTCACCCCCAGGCAGATAAAGGAGCATGAAGGTCTTGCTTACCCCTAAGCTGTCACAGAATCCAGGCCCTGGGTGTGGAGGCAGGTTGGGGGTTCCTGGGCCTCTGACCAGCAGGTGAGAGGAGGGAAGAAGACTGGTCCTGAGGACAGAGGTTCCCTCAAGACTGTGAGCCCAGGAGCCCCAATGAGATTCATTCCCAGTGCAGACATGGGCAGGGCCTGCAGTGGTTCTCTGTTCCCCCTGGGCGCTTTGATGAATCCATGGCAGCACTGGGCCCAGACGTCTCCTGATGGTGTCTCAAACTCTGACACAGTGGTTTTACAAAGGGACAGGAGAATGGACCTGAGCCCCTGACGGCCACACCTTTCTGGCTCTGAGTTGCTTCCACCACGACTGCAGTCACCTGCATGTAGTCTGCTGTGACCTACCTGCCCCCATTGGCCTTTCCTCTCCCTCCCTGTGATGATTCCCGTGACATTTCTAGCCCTGACCCCTCTCCCAGGCCAGACGCCTCAGTCCAGCCGCTGCACCCCCATCTCACCTTGGGGGCTAACAGGCCCCTCAGAGGACTGGGCCCACAGCTCCCCACACCCAGGAGCAGCCCCAACTTCCCAGGTTGCTGAGGCCAGGCACCAGGTGTAACCAAGCAGGTCCCTACGGGAGCCTTCCCAAGACAGACCCCTCCCCCACATCCTCTGCTGTAGCTCCTCTCTGAAGTACCCGGATAATAGTATCTGATGCACTCTACCTGAGTTGTTTTACACATGCTAAAACCACCATCAAGTGGAAGAAATTAACTACTTGATGATCATGAACAGGTAGCCCCAGAGCTTATGGAGCCTAACAATTTATAATGTTAACCACCTGTTACCTCACCATCAGCCAGAGAATTGTGCACTGGCTGATCACATACCCTGCGACCCCACTCCCTCACCTGGCCTTTAATATTGCTTTACTGAAATCCTTCAGGGAGCTTGGGGTTTTAGAGCACAAGCCGCCTGGCCTCCTTGTATTGACACTTTTACAATTAAAGCTGCACTTTCCTTCACCACACCTGGTATCTGTAGACTGGCTTTACTGCACTCGGGCAAGCCGACCCACGTTTTGCTCGGTAACACTGGGGTCTCCCAGGCTTCCACTCTCCTTGTGCCCCAGTGACTGTCATCTGCTCCTCCAGTCTTGTTCCAGCAAAAGTAGAAATGAAGTTTTCCTTCCCTTGAGAACAAGGAAAACAAAGGGAACACTGAACAGGCTAGAGAAGAAACATAACCTGGCCTGAAAGAGTTCATCACTCCTTGTTTTACTTTGTCACTAATCTGTAATAACTACATTTGTACTTTACAAAGCTAACCTCACTCCCTGACACTATGTAATTTACATTCAGCACCCATCACCCCTGACTCTGTGTGAGTTACATCCACTGCCTCTCACTCCCTAACCTTATTATGTCCAGCACTTACATTCTATATGCCCCTCATAACAAATCACCCCCTCCAGTTTTTGCATTTCAGAAACGAGGTCACCGCCGATAAGCCAGAGGCAAACGTATGCAATTACCTGACTGCTGGACCCTAATTACCAGGCAGCCTGATGCCAGCTATGACTGTTTTGAAAAAATGCAAAGGAAACGAAGAATGCAAGATCTTCACTTTTATCCTCATCCTATACCCTGGACTGCGAGAGCACCACATATAAAATTTTCCCTGATTCTCAAGGAGTGGGGGGTGCCCAGTTCTTGAGGTGCTAGCCAGCTGTGTCTTCCCTCCTGCCTGGCAGAAACATAAAGCCATCTCTCTCTTCCTCCAAAATCCCTGTCTCTGTATTTCTGTTTGGCCTCAGTGCACAGGGAAGCAGAGATTTCGACAACAGTCTGGGGCCAGTTCCCACCCTAATTCCTCTCTACGTCCACAGCCCTGGCCCAAGCCCGATCTTGTGCCTGGTTCCTCCATCAGGCCTGACAAATTTCCCTGCCTGCACAGTGCGTCTCACATCCCACCCCAACCGGGTGTTTCTGAAGCAGAAGCGAGACTGACTCTCTCCCACCTGTAATCCCCCAAATGTTTCCCCACTTTCGCTAGGGTATCTGCCGGAAGAGACATCTGCCAAGGCCCTGAGAGTCCCCGGCATCCCCACTAGGCTGCTGGCTCCTGAGTTCCCTGACAATGGGCACCTCAGCCGACTGGGAGACATGGCAGGAAACCCCAGAACTGCTCATCTCAGGACGGGGCAGGCACTGCCACAGCCTGATCAGAGAGAGCAGAGAAGGGGTCCCCAGCTGGGACACAAACACTGCACGAGTGGCCTCTCCTTGAGCCATTACATTACCTCATGTGACTTTGAGGGAAGGAAGGACCGAAGCACATTTGGAGACTAAGGAGGATGCTACAGGCTCAGTCAGGTCCCTCCAAATTCACATGCTGAATCCCTAACACCCAGGACCCCAGGATGTGGCTGTAGTTGGAGATGGGATTTTTAAAGAGGTGATCAAGGTAAAAATGAGGTCACTAGGGGGGATCCTAATCCAATACGATTGATGTCCTACAAGAAGAGATTAGGACACAGATAGGCACAGGGGGAGACCATGTGAGGGCCTGGGGAGAAGATGGCTGTCTAAGCACCAAGGAGAGAGGCCTCAGGAGAAGCCCGCGTGCACACACCTTGATCTCCGACAGCATCCAGGACTGGGAGATCGGTCTCTTATTCAAGCTGCCCTGTCTCTTCTATTTGTTACGGCGGTGCTAAACAGACTCACATGCATGGTTAACTCAGGGCTCAGACTGGACAGAGCCCACTCTCCATCCCCCTGCACGTGTACAGGAACCCCAGGAACTGAGGAAGGGGTCCCTGAGGGGAGGCACAAGATACAAGATGCTAGGCATTAACATGGCTGCATTCATGTTAAACGTGCCTGAAATCCAATCACACGAGATTGTTTTGTCCTGTATGTACATCGGCACCTTCGGTCTCAACTGCAGATCTTTGGCTTCACCAGCTCCACTGACAGCATTAGCTTTACCTGCTGTGGACCGACCGACTCCTATAGGATTTCCAGACCCACAAAGCATTGAAGCTTCACAGGACCCAGCGTCTGTGCGCTGCCGTCCAGGTGACCCTCACAACAGTGCCGCGCAGCTGCCCATCAGAACCCGTTTCCCTTTTCCCTGTTCACAGCTACCCTGCACCTCCCAGCCTTCCCACCCCTTCCACCTGGGGTGTAGTGTCTCTTGTTACCAAGGGAAACAGGTGGAGTTGGTGAGGGCCTTGGCCAGCCTGCATCCTACTACGGAGGGCATGAAGCCCAGCTGCTCACCCCACCCTGCAGGTTGGAGGCCTCACCTGGAAGCAGGGAGGAGGAACAAGGGGAACAGAGCCTCGGACCTGACACTCACCTGCCCTGGACTCTCACAAGAAGGGGACAGACACATCTTGAGCTCCAGACCAGTTTTGGGAGACACTTTGTTCCAGCAACAAACCTTGCCTTAAAAGCCAAGGTGCTTTACAAACCCCTCCCCAGCTGTCACAGAAGGTCAGCCTTCATCTCATCACACTTTGGTCAAACCCCAGCTCACGCTGAGACCGCCTCTCAGATGATGGTGCTTCAGAGAAGCCCCTTTAAAAGATCCCTGGAGCTCAGCTCTCCCAGCCCTGCCTTCAGTTGAAGGGAGAAGTTTCCTTGACAAACCTCCTCAGTTGCCTTGACAACCACGCTGCACAACCTCCCAAACTCTTCTCCTTCAAACATTCCTATTCTAGGCTGGATGAGCCTCAAGAGACAGTGCCGTCATCACGGGCCAGAAACCGATTTCCCCAGGCCCGCAGTTATTGGTTACATGATGCTACTGAAGACGAAATCCCAGAAGAGCCAGCTTTGCAATATAACCATTTCTGGACTCGGCACTGGGTCCCTTTCCACGGACAGAGTGGAGTGGCTGTTTCCACGGACCCCGTGGTAGAAGAGCTCGCCTAATGCAGCCAGGACTTCATCCTTTCCAGGTGATTCCAGGGTCCTCACTCAGCTCAGATCCCACACACATGGCTGCTGTCTGTGCCAGTCTATATGGGACCTTGGTAATCTCCTAAAATGACGGTTACTTTATGCACAGGCAATGGGTTGAATGCTGGCCCCAAAAGATGTGCCTCCCCAGAACACGTGAACAGGACCATATCTGGGAAAAGGGTCTTTCTATATGTAGTTAAGGATCTCAAAGTGAGATCATCTTGGGTTAAGGTGGCCCTCAATCCAATTGAGATAGTCCTTATGAGAGACAAATGAGGAGAAACACAGACACAGAGGAGAAGCCACGTGAAAACAGAGGCAGAGACGGGAGGGATGCAGCCGCAAGACTGGGAACGCCTGGAGACCCCAAAAGCTGGAAAAGGCAGGAAGAAACCTATCCTGGAGCCTTTGGAGACTTCTGTCCTGCAACACCTTGATCTCAGATGTCTGGTCTCCAGGACTGGGTGAGGATGAATTCCTGTTGTTTTGAACCACCCAGCTTGTGGTCATTTGTTACAGAAGCCACAGTATGATCACACAGACCCTGCTCTGTAGGATCCTGGAGTGCGGGTCTCATTAAAGGCCCACAGAGGCTGGGTTACAGAACCCTTAGAGTCAGCATTGGACCTCAGAAATCCTAAAGCAGTGGCTGGACACCAGAATGTTGAGGGGTCAGTTGGAAGCCCATCCCTAAGGGTGCCGGCTGCACATGGTCTCCCCATGTTTTTACACCTGTACCTGTTGGGGATAAGCATTTCCATCCTGATGCAGGACTTCTGATGTCACCCTTCACGTTGCTAATTAAGAACCCAATAGTTATACAGATGAAAACCCTATCAGGACACTTGCTCCAGTGGTAAACAATTCTGAAGTTGGTCAGAGGTGGGGAATCGCCTCCCATGCAGCCAGCTGCCCCCCTGCAAGGAGTGTCCTCATTGCAAGGCTGGGGGAAGGTGCTGAGGCGTCTGTGAGTAAACATGAGCTGAGCCCCAGGCCAGCTGCTGCTGAACTGTTCCCACCCTTCCCAGGTAAAACACTGGAATGTGTGCAAGGACTTAAAAACCTAGAGGAAAGGGCTTGGCGCCCCGCCAGCCACAGCACACAGGCCAAGTTGGTGCCTGCAGGCCAGCCAGGATGATCCTGGCCCCGGGTGCTCTTCTGGAATATTTCCATTTCCCTGCCTGAGGTACCCCTCCTGTACCGGCCCCCACTGCATTTTTCCTTCCTCACCTCTGCCCGGTGACAAATTCCAGCAGAAGGTATGGGTGACACATCCTCTTCTTTAGCAGGTGGCAGCCCGGCAACTCCTGCAGAAAGTCCAGCAGAGCCCCACTCACAGCAGGCCACCCACAGAGCCATGGCCCCTCACTCCCTACCACCAGCCCAGCCCCGAGACTGCTGAGGGGGCAGAGAATATGGCGTCAGGCCCAGCTGCAGGGGCTCTTGCTGCCTGGAGCGGTGTTTATATTGACCTCAATGCAGGCACTCCTGGGGTGGGTTGGCCAGCAGGGTCAGGCTGCCCAGGTCCGCCAATCCTTGCCCCTCAGGGGCTCACAGTTGCATTCTAGCCAAATTCTAGCTCTCACATTCCTGCCCCAGTGCACCTGGGGTCGGGGGCAGCAGACCCAGGCTCTGTTCTGGCAGAAGCTCCCTTTCTGTGAACTGGTCTTCTCCCACTCCCATTTTGCTCACTGTAGACTCAGGAGGCCACAGCACTGGGGCACCTCCAGCACCAGGACCGCACCCTAGGGAATCTCTCAAGAGCAGGGACCAGGCCTGCAGGTGGAGGGGAGGAGGGAGCCAGCCTCTTCAGGATCCCCGGGGCTAGGAAGCCTCCAAAGCAGGAGGGCCTTGGACTCAGCTTAACTACCACCCAGGGTCTCCTACCCCTCCCCTCGTAGGGGGGCCTTTCAGATTCCAGGGCCCCAAGATCCTCCCCACCGACTTATGACCCCAACTTCAGAGTAGGGGACGCCCTCCGCGGCTTCTTTTTTCTTGCTCCCAGAATTCCCTGAAGCTGTTATACTCAGGGCGGGATCAGGGCTGCTCCCTGCAGGGCGGCGACTAGCCCTGTGCCACTGAAAGCTCCTGGTGTCCGGCCAGACCCCAGCCGGCAACAGAAAGGAAGCCCGGCCTGCGCTGCTGAAAACACCAGTGCGGGACGTTTGCCGTCCTCTTCTCCTGGCGGGGAAACGGGCACCCTGAAGCGGAGAGTGACGGGGTGGAGGTGGGAAATGTGGGGTGCTCGGAGACTGGAGGGGAGTGTTCCTGAGGGGGTGAGGCCACAGGGCTCAGAAGAGGGCCAGGGAGATGGGCAGGTGGACGGGCAGTGCGTGTCCGGTGCTGGAGCACGTGCATCCTCATTCGGGCCGGCCCCCTCCCCCGAAGGCTGCATCTACTAACATAGGAGCCCCTGGAGGGGGTTTTCTGTGTGGCTGGTTCACTGAAGCTGGGTGTTTGTGGGCACATGGGCCCATCTGCAGTCCCGGTGAAGACATTATTCTCTCCGGGGAAATGAGGTGGACACTCAGTCCCTGGTCTGTGGATGGTCTAGTCCTCTGGGGGTCTTGTCTCTTCTTGGGGGTCACTGGGGCTTTACCCTCACTCCATGGGGTACAGGAGGGGAGGGATGAACACGCCCTGGCCTCACTGTGCCAGGGCTCCTGGGGCGGACCTCTCTGGCCCACATGTTCACAGGCCTCAGTCACCCCTGCTCGACACCCCTTTCCAGAGACTCAGCAAGAGGTCCTGCCCTGTGAAACAGGGCGCCTGGGTTGGGGGTCTGGTTGTTCCCTTCTCAGATGGCCACTCTCAGGTCTCAGGGTGGATGCAGTGGCCTGTGGCCTCTCCCCGAGGTCACCTGACCGCTGAGGCTCCTTTCTGGGGCCTGAGATGCCACCACTGGGGCTGTGACTGGGATGTGTGGGACGGAGGTCCTGTGACCAGGGTCCCTCCCCGAGGAGGAGTGAGGGTCATGCCCAGAAGGGGGCAGCCAGTGACGATCCTGGTTGTCAGCAGGCACAGTGCCACGCCCCACCGGCCACGTGTGGGATTCCTGTAGCCCCGGAAAAGTACACCAGACGAGGGTTGGTGTTGGGACAGAGGATGCTTCCTCTCAGGCTTGCAGCCTGAGGTCAAGGTGCTGGGGTCCCGCTCCTCTGCAGGTTCTGTGGTCAGTCGGTCCCAGGCCACTCCCAGCCCTGTCTCCGTCTCTGCCATGACATCAACTTCTCCCCCATGTGTCTGGGTCCAAATGCCCCCCATGAGGACGCCCGCACACAGGTCATTGACCTTGGCTCACCCCGGGCAGCTCTGCGATGGCCCATCAGCACACAAAGTCCCATTCAGAGGTCCTGGGGAGTCCGTCTTCTGGGTCCTCTTGAGGTGACAATCCTCGTGTTCGACACAGCTCGTGGGGGCGTGTGGGTCCCACAGGCCAGAATCCAGGAGCCTCAAGGAGGACGTGGTGTCCTGACTCAGGGAGGACGGAGGATGGATGGACGGGCAGAGGGACGAGGGAGGCCGAGGGGCGGTCAGCCCTGCCCTCCGTGTACGGGGTTAGTATCTAAAGGGCCAGGCCGCAGCTGGCGGGGGTACGCGGTGGTCAGAGGTGGGCGGCCTGGGCTTGGGCTGCGACGGGCGGGGTCGCTTAGGGCCACCATAACCCAGTCCCAGCTCTAATGCTAACCCTTCAAAGCACCAACACCAAGCCACATTTAATCAAGTCACACAAATACATCATGAGAAAGAAAAGTACACCACTATACCTTACAAATATGAACGCAAGAATCCTCCACAAAATTAGAACCACATGGAGCCAACAGAACATTAAATGGATGATGACATAAGCAAGTATCTCTACACCGGAAATGTCAGGTTGTTCAACATATTAAACCTAAGCAATGTACTGAAGGACAATAAAGAACTGAAGTCAAAGCACATGATCCTATCAATTACTGCAGGAAACGCTATAATCAAAATCCAGTGCTATTTCATGATACAAACACTCAAGAAGGTAGGAAAAAAAGGAAGTTTGTTCAATATGAAAAAGAGTAGTATACAAAGCCACAGCAAACACCATGCTCAATGTTAAAAACTGAAAGATTCACTCCTGAAATCAGGAACAAGGCCAGGAAGCTGGCCTCCACCGCTGATAATAGTGTACTGGAAGTTCCACCCAGAGTTTTGAGGGAACAAACAAAAGGCATTCATATGTGAATGGAAAAATTAAAACTGTATCTATTCACAGAACACAGATCACACCATCTTATATATAAAACTTCCTATAACAACAAAAATTATTTGACTAATCAGTAATTCAGCAAAGTTAGAGAAAAAAATCTCAATTCACAAAAATCTATCTCATACATATATACTAGCAATAAATAACCTGAAAAATAACTTATGAAAGCAATTCCATTTTAAATAATGTCAACATTAATATTTAGGAATATATTTAATCAACATACAAGACTTGCTTTTCTGTATGTAAAGCTGTCTGAACGTTTGAAATTACTGGAAATTCATTAGTTTTCAAAACACCATGTCAAAACCATGCCAGAAAGGCAGAGAAAACATCAAACTTCCATACAGAGGCCAAGCCTTACCTAGATCCAGTTCACCCCATGTCTGCATGTCATTCAGAGGCACTGTGGAAAGGCTGTATGAGGACTTCCCAATATAAAGGACTTCCCTTTCTTCCCTGTTGTGGATGACTTGGATGTCATAGAAACAGCGGGATTTTGGAAGTTCAATTTTCCACATCATTCCACCAAAAAAAACTGTTAGAAATAATAAATGAATTTAGTAGAGACGCAAAGTCAGTACACACAACTCAACTGCATTTCTGAACACTAATAATGAACCATCAGAAAGAGGAAAAAAAAACCCTATTTACAACTGCATCAAAAAGAACAAAATACCAAGGAATAAATTTAACCGAGGATGTGAAAGACCTGAAGACTTTAAGACACTCATGAAGACACTGAAGAAGACACAAGTCGGTGGAAAGACTCCCCGTGCTCACGGAACGCGAGAATTACTGCTGCTAAAATGTCCGTTCCACCCAAAGCGGTGCACACAGGGAAGGGAGGCCGTCCTGAAATTCCAACGGTCTTTTTCACAGAAATGGAGCAAATATTCCTAAGATGTGTGTGGAGCCACAAAGGACCCCGAAGAGCCAAGGCGACCCTGAGAAAGGAGAACGGGCCGCAGACATCTCCCTCCCTGACTTCACACTTCATCGCGAAGCTACAGGCCCCAAAACAGTGCGGAACTGGCTCAAAACAGGCGCGCAGACCAGAGGGACCGGACGGAGAGCCCACAACCCACCCCGCACGGTGGGGGGGAGGGGGCCGTTAAGTTATGACAAGGGGGCCAAGGACACACCGAGCGGAAGGGCAGCCCCACGGTAAACGGTGCGGGGAAGACGGCACACCCCATAGCCCACGCGGCTCCACCGCACACCATCCTGACCAAAAACCCAGCTTGGCACACCAAGCCCTTCATGGGTCGCATGAAGACGGGCCCCCGCTGCCGTCAGTCGCCCCCAGGAAGTTCTCCCCACTTTTCCTCACTGTCTCCCCACCTTTTCTCTGGCGTCGCCTGCGTCCTCAGGAAACCCAGCTCTCGAGAGCGTGGACGCAGCCCCACGTTGTCCTGAAGCTGAAACCACAGCGAGTCCTGAGGAGACCGAGCGCCCGGCAGCAGCCACAACCCGCCGGTGCCTGAGGAGACACAACTCCCCTCAGCCGCACTCAGACCCCTGTCCACGGGGAACGCGCATGCGCTGTGGGTCAGAGAGGCGGGCTCAGCGCCACCCTTTGGTCGGTGCGGGAAGTGCAGGCCGCGCCTCCCTCACAGGTCACTGGAGACAGCGCCCCCTGCTGGCTGAACCCATTAAATTGTGGGAATTCAAACAAATGAAGACAGTATCCCATAGCTTCTCCAAAGTAGTTAAGGAACGATGAATTGGAAACCGTATGGAATAAAATGAATGTAGACAAAAGCTTTACAACTTACATCAAATTCACTCAAAATTATTCAGAGACAAGTATTAAGTGTAAAACCATTCAAAATTATAGGAGAAAGCATAAAAGAAAATTGATATGAGCTTGGGCTTGGTCATGTCCATCACAAGCTTTGTGGTTTTAACACACAACACAAAAAAGCAGTCCAGAAAGAAAAACAAGGGATTCTGTGGACTTTATAAAATTAAAGATTTCTACTGTGTGAAAAACCTCATTCAGAAAATCGAAAGACAACACACACTGGGGAAAGAAAACTGCAAATGTATCTAATAAAGAATGTTTCAAAATATAAAAAGAACTCCAACACAACCCCATTAAAAATATGGGAAGCTCTAAATGGACACCTGGTCAAGGAAGGTACATAGATAGTATACAAAACTATACCCAGGACTGGGGGGCAGAGAAACAGTGGTCCAGTTCAACTCCCTGAGACATGAATTTAATAAATGACAAATGGTGGAAGCCAGGTTTCTTACCACTGGAGTTGGATGTTACAGTCAAACAAAGGGAGAAGGTTATAATATCCATGTCATAACAGATCCACTTGGAGATATCAGTATAAACAATCTTTAGCCTACATATAGTTCCACATGGAAATCTTTGTATTTATGTGTATATGCATAGGCTGGGATACACGCATATATTTCGATGTACTGTCAGCTGAGCATATTTAGCTCCCACATGTAAGTTTTTAATACCATTATCTAATAAAAAGAACAAGGGCTCTTTAAAGAAAGGGGTGATGCTAGGAATGAGACAGTAAATATATGAAACAGGATAAGCTTAAAATATCAGAAAGTACCAAAAACTTTTTAAACCCACAAAAGAAAAATTATGTAAACTGAAAACAAGAGCAAATGGAAAAAGCTCGCAACAACCAGAGCAAGAATTAACTAAGCAGTCTAATAATGTAGTGCTGGATTATAACCAAAACTTTACAATAATTATTCACATGTCCAAACTGGTAAAAATAAATTACATAGTTTTTGATGAATGGTGTTAAATAGAAATGTCCTAGGCAGAAAGCTTCTAAACAATGTATATAGCCACTCAGCTGTCCATCGAGGGTGTGAAGCTAATCCCTCTCTGCTCAAGTGTGGCTTCTGCATTATGACTTCCTCCTACATAAGACACACAGGTTGGACATGGGAAAAAATTAACCTCACGGTGGGAAAACTTGACAAACGTTATCTCAGCTAGGTGACCAAAATTAGGAATATAAGGGAGAAGTTCCCTTAAGAGCCCGTCCTCTTGATATATAGTGAAGAGGAAGCACGTCACCTCTGTGGTCTGCTTTTTCAAATCCAAGTCTAACCACGACAAAACCACCAAGCAAATCCCAGCGCCCGGCAGTCTATTCAATGCCTGAGCAGCCGTCCTCCACGCTGTCAAGGTCATGGAAACAAGGAGAGTCTGAGCAACTGTCAGAGCCGAGAAGAGACTAAACAGACATGATGACCCCAGGTCCTCTGAGACCCTGGAAGAAGGAAAGATATAACAAAGGGAACGTGAATAGGGACTTCAGTTAATAGTAAAGTATCAGTATTTGTTCATTCTTTGTCATGATTCTGTAGAAAATAGGACAGGAAAAATTAAACGTCAAATAAGAGAAACCTACTGTAACAAACTGGAAATCCAGAGGAAAAGGGGGATTTCTTTGTAAAAACACATTACAAAACTGGACCCTAAATTAAGGAATACACAAAAAGGCCAATGAACCACTGAGGGACCTCTTCCCCTACTGGCTATCCTATCACTGCTCCAGGCTTTCCCTCTCCTGGGACAGGGAGGGAGCAGAGACAGAGCTGCTTGGCATCTCCCCTAGTACATGACCCCACCCAGTGTCTTCACCTCCCCCAGCCACACCTACCCAGTGAGGACACCTGAGGAAGGGTCAGGGATTATTGACTCAGATGTATCAAACAGGACTTTTCTTTTCCCGGCAACTGGACACACTTACAGAAGTAAAATAAATTAATATTTATTGTAAGGGTAGAAATTCATTAATACTTGCAAGTGGCAAGCTGAAGAATGGGTTTGGACCTGGTAGGTCCAGGGGCTCACACTGTCTCAGTGTGACCTTGCTTCTCTCCAAATCTTTGTCCCACTCAGTGCCTTTGGGGGCCCCCATTCACAGGCACAGTCTCTCTCACTGCCCTTGGGCCAACAGTAGTTCTAGGCTGACAACCACTCACCATCCATTTTGCGAGAAAGAGTTTCTCCTTTTCTTGGATTCCAAGAAAGTCATGGTTTTAAATGCCTTTGGTCTGGCTTGGGTTGCATTCTCATCCTTGACCCATCACCAGAAGATGGAAAATGAGACTGGCTAGATGTGGGTTTTAAACCCAACTTCGGGCTGGGAGGAACATGGGGTCATCCTTCTGCAACTGTTTGGACAGGAAGAAGGTGACATGTAATTCCCAAGGGAAAACTGAGGTACATGGGAAAACTGAGAACGGATGCTGGCTAGGAGAAAGCAATAGATTCTATGTCAATGACAGCTCACTGCACAGCACAGAATCTGACACAAAAGGAAGAAAGTGGTTCACTTAGGGTCAGGGGCTGCAGCGACTCATCCAGTTCTCTTACTGTGCCTCCCAAGACTGCAAAAAGTTCTTTCACTTGCTGAAAAGTCAGGATCATTGGTGGTGGTAAACTCAAGTCTCTTTCCTTGGGCATCAGGTCCTCACATCTCAGAGGCTGGCCCAGAATAGCCCATGTGCACTCAGAAGACACACACACCTCATTCCTGACCCTGGGAGGTGGGAGCCCTGAGTTATGCCACCTCCCTGGCCATATTAATTGCCCATCCCTGAAAAACAATACTGCTCCTTTTCCAGTTGCTTCTCTCTCCTTTACTAAGAGGAAGAAACCAAATGCTAGGGTGGTAAGGAAACTCTTGTGCAATGAAGTAACGAAAGGCTCAAGAATTATTACATGCAATGGAACCCTTAATCGGCAGGCTTTCCAGAGGCCACATGGATGCATATGGCTCTCCAAGACAATGGCAGTGGCAGTATAAACCTCACACTGGGAGGTCCAGTTGCTGCCATATCTTTGATTCTTAATGAATATGCATGTCAAAAGTTTCTAATGACTGGAAGGACAAAGGATTGCAGGGCCATGGTCTGCTGTGTGGGTGTTGTGTCAGGGACACATTCCAATGTCCACAGCATTATTACCTCTCTTGGCAGCCTATGAGGCCGTGAGCGGGAGGCCTTTTTCTCAGCCACATGCATGTTGGTCGTTGAAACTTCTCAAAGGAATGTCTACACTCCCCAAGTAGCTCTTGAATTGCCCGACATCATGGTCAGCTCCATAACTGTACATGAGGGCCGGACAATGCCCAGGCTGGACTGAGCTAGAGCCCCACAGATGCCTGCCTGGATAGTCAGAGGTCGAGGGCTGTCCTGCCTGAGACTTGATCATCTATTCATGTCCACTCAGATGGGACAAAGGATGCCTCCAGGGCCAGGAGGGACACACCAGCCCTCAAGAAGGCAGCATCTGGGGGCTGGCAGGTCACTGCACCCAGTCCTGTATAAATGCCCACACATCCACTGAGTGCCCTTCTGTCTGGGCTGTGCTGGAACCTGGGGCTGCCCAGGCAGAGTAGGTCCAGCATCACCCTTCCCAGGTAGGAGGGCAGAAGGAAACCATGCATGACTTCTGACACCCTCCCCAATCCTCGACAGAGGTTGAGTTGGATAAGAAACAGTCCGAGGCAAGAACAGACATTTCATTCTTCTCTCACAGCCCAGGACTGGGGGAAGGGAGACCAGAAAAACAGTTATTGTCCTCAGCTCCCTGACTCCTGTTTGACCCTGGGCAAGTCCTATCCATTCTGGAGGCTTCACAGAGAAGGAGAGGGGAGGGCAATGAGGGCCAATTGTGCTTAAACCTAACTCTAACCTTTACACTAAGAACTCTAACCTCTAACCGTAACCCCCTAACAACCCTAGCCCCAGACCCCTAGACCCTCGCCACTGACCCCTAAACTCTAATCCCTGACCCTTTAACCACAACCCTCTACCATGACTCTCCAACGATGACCCATAACACTAAACCATGACCGCTGAACCCTCACACTGACTCAGCCCCAGGCCTAAAGCCTGGCCTATTGGGCGCCGAGGCCTGACTGAATGAACTCTCAAATAAACCGAGGAATTAAATCTTCCCGATGATGAATTTAGCAATGGTTTCTTAGATTTGACAGTAAAGCGTAAGAAATGAAAGAAAAAAAATAGATAAATTGGATTTCCACAAAATTACAAACCTTTGTGCATCTAAAGAGGCTATCCAGAAAGTAAAAAGACAGCCCACAGAATGGAAGACAATATTGGCACATTATATATCTGATAAGACTCTTTACCTAGAGTATACCCAGGACTTTTCCAACTCATCAACAAAAAGACAAACAATACATTTTTTTTGAAACAGACAAATAACTTGCATGGCCTGCTCTCCAGGCAAGACATACAAATGGTCAACAAGGACAGGAAAAGATGTCAAATGGCAGGTGTCATGATGAAAATGCAAATTAAAGCCACAGTGTGATGTCCCTTCACACACACTAGAATAAAAATAAATTTTAAAATAAATTTTAAAATATGTAAATAAAAATAACAAATGTTGGAAACAATGCAGACAAATTGGAACCCTTAAAAGTTACTTGTGGATATGTACAATGGTGCAGTCTAAGTGTACAAACCTTTAGCATTTACTCAAAAATATAAAATATAATTAACATGTGGTTCAACAACTCCACTCCTAGATATATACCAAAAAAATGGAAAACAGGCGTTCAAACAAAAACTTGTACACCAATTATTCATAGCAGCACTGTTCACAATAGCCCAGGGTAGGAAAGATTTAAATGTCCATCAGCAGGTAAACGGATAAGCAAAATAAGGTAGATCCATAAGCTGCATTATTCTGTCATATAAAGGAATAAAGTAAAATTATACAGCTGCTGTGGAAAACTGTATGGTGGCTCCTCGAAAATATGGAAAATGTATGACCCCTTGATTCCACTCCACGGTATACACCCAGAATATTAGAAAGCAAGGACTGGAACAGATATCTGTACCCTATATTCATAGCAACATTATTCACAATAGCCAAAAGGTGGAAAGAACACAACACATCCTTTAACACATGAATGGATAAGTACAGTGTAGTGTATAAACAATGGAATATGATTCAACCTTTAAAACTAAGGGAATTCTCACACATGCTACAATGTGGATGAACCTTGAAGTCATTATGCTAAGTGAGACCAGCCAGACACAAAAAGGACAAACGTTCTATGATTCCACTAGTGTGAGGTATCCAGATAAGTCAAATCCAAAGACAAAGTAGAATAAGGTTGCCAGGGGTTGAGGTGAGTTAGTGTTTAATGGCTATGGTTTCACATGGGGAAAATAAAGTTCTGGAGATGGATGGTGAGGATATTTTTACAACAATGTGAATGTAGTTAATGCCATAGAACTGTATACTTAAAATGGTTTAAATGGGGCTTTCCCCATGGCACAGTGGTTAAGAATCCGCCTGCCAATTGCAGGGGACACGGGTTCAAGCGCTGGTCCTCGAAGATCCTGCATGCTGCAGAGCAACTAAGCTCGCGAGCCACAGCTACTGAGCCCTTGTGCCACAACTACTGAAACCCATGCACCTAGAGCCCGTGCTCCATAACGAGAGAAACCACCGCAGTGAGAAGCCTGCACACGGCAATGAAGAGTAGCTCCCACTCGCCGCAACTAGAGAAAGCCTGCGTCCAGCAGCAAAGACCCGACACAGCCAAAAAATAAAAATAAAATAATGTTTTTAAAGGTTTTAAAATATGGTTTAAATGGTAAATGTTATGTGTTTTTAATCACAATAGAAAAAATGAATAAAATAATCATCAATGTTACAATGCGGAAAACAGTGAAAACATCCTAAGTGAAAGAAGCCATACAGAAAAGCCACCCAGATCATGCTCATCTTGTACACTTCGAATCCAGCACGGTTTTTAAAGTGAGGAAAAGCCCCAGTGATGGCTCCAAGAAGAGAAAACTGGATTCGAATAGAAAAATACATTTCCACAAAGCTGGGGCAGCTGGTGTAAGTTGAAGCAGGTCTGTGGATAGGATTATAATGTGGAAACCATAATTATTCCTCACTTTGGGGTTATGTGCTGGTTCCCTGGGAGAGTGGCCCTCCCACGCTCACATGGTAAAACAAACTGGAGTATTTAGTGAAGGTGGAAAACTTTATACTGCTATTTAAAGGTTTTTATACACTTGAAATTTACTAGAGAATAAAGTACTTATCAAAACAACCATGTTATGCCATGCCAGATATACAGACATCAAACTCTGTTATAGAAGCCAAGCCCTACCCAGATCCAGTTTACCCACAGTGGGTATGCTAATAACCCTTGTAGGACTCCACATACTACAAGAGGCACCATGGGAAGATTATATTGGGAGTCACTATGTCTTGGGTGCTGTGGATGACCTGGATGTAGATGAAACAGTGGGATTTCTGAATTCTAGTTTTCCACATTCAACCACCAAAAAACTTACAACTGAAAAATGAATTCAGTAAAGCTGCAAGATACAAAAAAAAAAAAAGAAAAAAATCAATGCTTTAAAATCATCTGTGATTCTATACACTGATAATGAACCATCAGAAAAAGAATTTAAAAAAAAATCCCACTTACAATTGCATCCAAAAAGTTAACTAGGAGTAAATTTAACCAAGGACGTGAGGGACCTGCACACCGAAAACTGGAAGACACTGGTAATAAATAAATAAAAAAATAAATGGAGGGGCTTCCCTGGTGGCGCAGTCGTTGAGAGTCTGCCTGCAGATGCAGGGGACGCAGGTTCGTGTCCCGGTCTGGGAAGATCCCACATGCCGTAGAGCGGCTGGGCCCGTGGGCCATGGCCACTGAGCCTGTGCTCTGCAACAGGAGAGGCCACAGCAGTGAGAGGCCCACATACCACAAAAAAAAAGAAAAAAAAAAAAAAACTAGGGCTTCCCTGGTGGCACAGTGGTTGAGAATACGCCTGCCGATGCAGAGGACACAGGTTCTTACCGCGGTCCGGGAGGATCCCACATGCCGCAGAGTGGCTGGGCCCATGACCCATGGCCGCTGAGCCTGCGTGTCCGGACCCTGTGCTCGGCAATGGAAGAGGCCATAATGGTGAGAGGCCCGTGTACCGCAAAAAGAAAAAAAAAAAAGGAATACTGTGAAAATATGCATTCTAAGGTGGGACTTCCCTGGCTGTCCAGGGGTTGGGACTCTGCACTCCCACTGCAGGGGGCGTGTGTTCGATCCCTAGTTGGGGAACAAAGATCCCACATTCTGCATGCTACATGGTGTGACTCAAATTTTTGTTTAATTTTTAAAAAATATGCAGTCTAGCCAAATTAATGTACACATTCAATGCAATCCTTAACAAAAGCCCAATGACATGTTCCATAGAAACAGAACAAATAATCTTAAGTTGTGTGTGGAACCACAAAGGACCCAGAAGAGCCAAAGCGACCCTGAGGAAGGAAAACGGGCTGGAGGCGTCTCCCTCCCTGATTTCACACTACATTACAAAGCTACAGTCCCCAAAATGTGTGGAATTGGCACAAAAACAGGCACACGGAACAGAGGAACAGAGCAGAGAACCCAGGAGTCAACCTACAGGTATGTGGTCAGTTAATTCACAAAAAAGCAGCCAAGAACATACACCAGGGAAAGGACAGTTCCCTTAATAAACAGTGCTGGGAAAACCAGACGCCACACGCCAAAGAACAACACTGCACTCTGTCTACACCACACACAAAAGGGGCCAAAAACCCAGTTTTCCACATCAAGCCCTTCCTCTCCTGGGTCCTCTGAAGACAGACACCCACAGCGGTCAGCCACGCACAGGAACCTTCTGCCCACTTTTCCTCAGTTTCTCCCTCAGCGGCATCACCTCCCGGCAGGTCCTGAGGAGACCAGGCTCCTGTCAGCATGAACTGGACCCCACAGTGTCCCAAAGCTGAAGGCCCAGGGGGTCCTGAGGAGACCTGGCTTCTGTTAGTGTGGACTTGACCCCGGGTTGTCCCAAAGCCTGGACATCAGCGTGCACTCAGCCCCGCGTCTTTCAGAAGCCAAAGCCCCAGCAGGTCCTGAGGAGACAGGGCTCCTCTCAGCATGAACATGAACAGCATGATCTGAACAGACATCCCGCCAAAAAAGATACACAGATAGTAAAAGTCATATAGAAACAAGCTCAAGGGCTTCTCTGGTGGCGCAGTGGTTGAGAGTCCACCTGCCGATGCGGGGGGCACGGGTTCGTGCCCCGGTCCGGGAAGATCCAACATGCCGTGGAGCAGCTGGGCCCATGAGCGATGGCCGCTGACCCTGCGCGTCCACAGCCTCTGTTCTGCAATGGGAGATGCCACAGCAGTGAGAGGCCCGCATTCCGCAAAAAAAAAAAAAGAAAGAAACAAGCTCAACATCATATACCATTAGGGAATTACAAATTAAAATCATGAGCTATCACAGCACACCTATTAGGACTGCTAAGCTCCAAAAATATGACAATACCAATTGCTAGAGGGTGAGGAACAAAAGGAACTCTCCCTCATACCTGGGGGGGGATGCATGTGCAGCCACTTTGTAAGACAAGTTGGCAGTTTTTTCCAAAGCTAAACAAGTCTCACGTTGGGATCCAACTTCCAGTATTTAGGCAACTGCTTTGAAAATCTATGTCCAAAGGCAAAGAAGGATGCAATTATGCACAGCAGCACTTCCACAATGGCTAAAAACTTGAAGGATTCAGGATATCCTTCAAAAGATGAATGCATAAGCAAGTTGGGGTACATCCATGTCAAGGGAGTAAAATATGCCACCTCAAAATATGTCTCTCTGGCATAAGGATTATTGGTCTGCTTTAAAAAAAAAAAAAGGGCTTCCCTTGTGGTTCAGAGGTTAAGAGTCCGCCTGCTGATTCAGGAGACACAGGTTCGAGCCCTGGTCCGGGAAGATCCCACATGCCGTAGATCAACTAAGCCTGTGAGGCACAACTACTGAACCTGCACTCTAGAGCCCGCGAGCCACAACTACTGAGCCTGTGTGCCACAACTACTGAATCCCAAAAGCCTAGAGCCTGTGCTCCGCAACAAGAAAAGCCACCACAATGAGAAGCCCGCGCACCGCAATGAAGAGTAGCCCCTGCTTGCCACAACCAGAGAAAAGCCTGCACGCAGCAACGAAGACCCAATGCAGCCAAAAACAATAAATTTTAAAAATCTCAGAAAATTGAGATTGCCGTTTTATGAAGGACATTTACAACAGAGAAATCTCCATTTATAAGGGTATGTCCCTCTTTGCACCAAAAATAGGATAATTAAATCTTAAGTAACTCTTTTCAATGGGGAAGTCCTGACTTAAATGTGCAAACAGTCATACCCTTCTTTACTGTGCTTTGCATGATAACCTGCCATAACTGGCCTTCCCCCCTTCCCCAGCATCTTTCTTCTGTTTTTAGCTGAAGACAGTATTTAAGGGGATGGTTTTGGTCATTTCAGGGAGTGACTCAGTTTTCCGTGGTATCCCCCCTGTATTCAGAAGGTATACATGTTATTAAACTTTGGCTTTTCTCCTGATAATCTGTCTTTTATTACAGGGGCGGGGGTGGCCTCAACCAAGAACCTAGAAAAGTAGAGGGAAAATTGTTTTTCCTCCCATACACGTGCAGTGGAATACTACTCAGAATAAAGGAATACACCACCAACATATGGAAAGACATGGATAAATCTTCAGTATATACTGCTAAGTGAAAGAATCCACTCTGCGGAGGCTGCACACAGTATGACACCATTGATGATATTCCGGGAAAGGCAAAGCTATGTAGATAATAAGCAGATCATGGGGTGGGGGGTTTTAAGTAGTCCATGTGATACTCTAGGGTGGATACCTGTCACTAGGCATTTGTCTAAGCCCACAGATGTGTATAGCACAAGGGGCGAATCATAATCTATTCAAATTTAGTTATTTAGGATGGAGGAGTGTTGCAGGATGGAATACATAATGTCACAGAATCTAACTGTATTAGAAATATATGGAAACAACTCACTCTAGGGGATGGGATAAAAGGTGCTGAACTAAGTTACCTTTGGAAATGAATGGAATCTGTAGACTAAAGGCAAAATGGACCGTATATAAAGAGTGGGCTTTATTCTACGAAGTTCTTTCCAGGGTGTAGTAGCTGACGATTCTGAAACCTCTGCACATGTAACCTGGAAAGGAGCAATGCACAGAAAAATGGCAGATGGTGGGAGCCAGGGAGCCAGCCACAGCCTTGGGGAGAGCCTCTGCCCTCATAATCCTGGATCTGGGCTTCCTGGGAGGAGGTTGACTGGCCAGGGGAAACACACAGATCTTCATGCTGGGAAGACCCGGCAGACATAGGAATTTCACATCCCATCTTTCCACCCATACCTGCTGGAAACACCCAGCCCTCCATTATCAGTCAATTGCAGAGTTTAAGACATTCTCAACCCCAGGCAGATAAAGGAGCATGAGGGTCTTGCTTACCCCTAAGCTGTCCCAGAATCCAGGCCCTGGGTGTGTAACCAGGTTGGGGGTTCCTGGGCCTCTGACCAGCAGGTAAGAGGAGGAAGGAAGACTGATCCTGAGGATAGAGGTTCCCTCAAGTCTGTGAGCCCAGGAGCCCCGATGGGATTCATTCCCAGTGCGGACATGGGTGGGGCCTGCAGTGGTTCTCTGTTCCCCCTGGGTCCTTTGATGAAGCCATGGCAGCACTGGGCCCAGACGTCTCCTGGCGGTGTCTCAAACTCTGACAGAGTGGGTTTTGCAAAGGGACAGGAGAATGGACCTGAGCCCCTGACGGCCACTCCTTTCTGGCTGAGTTGCTTCCACCAGGACCGCAGTCACCTGCACGTAGTCTGCGGTGACCTATCTGCCCCCATTGGCCTTTCCTCTCCCTTCCTGTGATGATTCCCATGACATTTCCAGCCCTGACCCCTCTCCCAGGCCAGACGCCTCTGTCCAGCCACTGCACCCCATTTCACCTTGGGGGCTAACAGGACCCTCAGAGGACTTGCCCGCAGCTCCCCACACCCAGGAGCAGCCCCAACTTCCCAGGTTGCTGAGCCCAGGCACCAGGAGTAACCAAGCAGGACCTTACGGGGCCTTCACAGGATAGACCCTTCCCCCACACCCTCTGTTGTAGCCCCTCTCTGAAGTATCTGGATAATAGTATCTGATGCACGCTTCCTGAGTTTTTACAGATGCTAAAACCACCATCAAGTGGAAGAAATTAACAACTTGATGATCATGAACAGGTAGCCCCGGAGCTTCTGGTGCCTAAGAAATTAAAATGTTAACCGCCTGTTACCTCACCATCAACCAGAGAACTGTGCAACAGCTGATCACATACCCTGCGACCCCCTCCTTCACCTGGCCTTTAATACTGCTCTGCTGAAATCCTTCAGGGAGCTTGGGGTTTTAGAGCACAATCCGCCTGGCCTCCTTGTATTGGCACTTTTACAATTAAAGCTGCACCTTCCTTCACCACACCCGGTGTCAGTAGACTGGCTTTACTGCACTCGGGCAAGCCGATCCATGTTTTGTTCGGGAACACTGGGGTCTCCCAGGCTCCCACCCTCCTTGTGCCCCAATTCACATGCTGAATCCCTAAACCCCAGGACCTCAGGATGTGGCTGTATTTGGAGATGGGATTTTTAAAGAGATGACCAAGGTAAAAATGAGGTCACTAGGGTGGATCCTAATCCAATAGGATTGATGTCCTACAAGAAGAGATTAGGACACAGATAGGGACAGGGGGAGACCATGTGAGGACCTGGGGAGAAGATGGCTGTCTAAGCACCAAGGAGAGAGGCCTCAGGAGAAGCCCGCGTGCACACACCTTGATCTCCGACAGCATCCAGGACTGGGAGATCGGTCTCTTATTCAAGCTGCCCTGTCTGTGCTATTTGTTACGGCAGTGCTGAAGAGACTCACATGCATGGTTAACTCAGGGCTCAGACTGGACAGAGCCCAGTCTCCATCCCCCTGTACGTGTGCAGGAACCCCATGAACTGAGGAGGGACTCCCTGAGGGGAGGCACAAGACAGAAGATGCTAGGCATTGACATGGCTGCATTCATGTTAAACGTGCCTGAAATCCAATCACATGAGATTGTTTTGTCCTGTATGTACATCGGCACCTTCAGTCTGAACTGCAGATCTCTGGCTTCACCAGCTCCACTGACAGCATTAGCTTCACCTGCTGTGGACCATCTCCTATAGGATTTCCAGACCCACAAAGCATTGAAGCTTCACGGGACCCAGTGTCTGTGCGCTACCGTCCAGGTGACCCTCACAACAGGGCCGCGCAGCTGGCCATCAGAACCCATTTCCCTTTTCCCTGTTCACAGCTACCCTGCACCTCCCAGCCTTCCCACCCCTTCCACCTGGGGCACAGTGTCTCTTGTTACCAAGGGAAACAGGTGGAGTTGGTGAGGGCCTTGACCAGCCTGCATCCTACTACGGAGGGCATGAAGCCCAGCTGGTCACCCCACCCTGCTTGTTGGAGGCCTCACCTGGTAGCAGGGAGGAGAAACAAGGGACCAGAGCCTGGGACCTGACACTCACCTGCCCTGGACTCTCACAAGAAGGGGACAGACACATCTTGAGCTCCAGCCCAGTTTTGGGAGACACTTTGTTCCAGCAACAAACTTTGCCTTAAAAGCCACGGTGCTTTACAAACCCCTCCCCAGCTGTCACAGAAAGTCAGCCTTCATCTCATCACACTTTTGTCAAACCCCAGCTCACGCTGAAATCACCTCTCAGGTGATGGTGCTTCAGAGAAGCCCCTTTAAAAGATCCCTGGAGCTCAGCTCTCCCAGCCCTGCCTTCAGTTTAAGGGAGAAGTTTCCTTGACAAACCTCCTCAGCTGCCTTGACAACCACGCTGCACAACCTCCCAAACTCTTCTCCTACAAACATTCCTATTCTAGGCTGGATGAGCCTCAAGAGACAGTGCCGTCATCACGTGCCAGAAACCGATTCCCCCAGGCCCGCAGTTATTGGTTACATGATGCTATTGACGGAATCCCTGAAGAGCCAGCTTTGCAATATAACCATTTCTGGACTCGGCACTGGGTCCCTTTCCACGGACAGAGTGGAGTGGCTGGTTCCACGGACCCCGTGGTAGAAGAGCTCACCTAATGCAGCCAGGACTTCATCCTTTCCAGGTGATTCCAGGGTCCTCACTCAGCTCAGATCCCAGGCACATGGCTGCTGTCTGTGGCAGTCTATATGGAACCTTGGTAATCTCCTAAAATGAGGGTTATTTTATGCACAGGCAACGGATTGAATGCTGGCCCCAAAAGATGTGCACCCCCCAGAACACGTGAACAGGACCATATCTGGGAAAAGGGTCTTTCTATATGTAGTTAAGAATCTCGAAGTGAGATCATCTTGGGTTAAGTGGCCCTCAATCCAATTGAGAAAGTCCTTATGAGAGACAAAAGAGGAGAAACACAGACACAAAGGGGAAGACAGGTGAAGACAGAGGCAGAGATGGGAGGGATGCAGCCGCAAGCCTGGGAATGCCTGGAGCCCCCCCAAAGCTGGAAAAGGCAAGAAGAACCCTATCCTGGAGCCTTTGGAGAGACTTCTGTCCTGCAACACCTTGATCTCAGATGTCTGTTCTCCAGGACTGGGGGAGGATGAATTCCTGTTGTTTTAAACCACCCAGCTTGTGGTCATTTGTTACAGACGCCACAGAACCGTCACACAGACCCTGCTCTGCAGGATCCTGGACTGCGGTTCTCATTAAAGGCCAACAGAGGCTGGATTACAGAACCCTTAGAGTCAGCAGAAATCCTAAAGCAGTGGCTGGATACCAGAATGTTGAGGGGTCAGTCGGAAGCCCATCCCTAAGGGTGCCGGCTGCACACGGTTTTGCCAGGTTTTTACGCCTGTACCTGTTGGGGATAAGTATTTCCATCCTGATTCAGGACTTCTGATGTCACCCTTCACATTGCTAATTAAGAACCCACTAGTTATACAGGTGAAAACACTATCAGGGCACTTGCTCCAGTGGTAAACAATTCTGAAGTTGGTCAGAGGTGGGGAATCGCCTCCCATGTAGCCAGCTGCCCCCCTGCAAGGAGTGTCCTCATTGCAAGGCTGGGGGACGGTGCCGAGGCATCTGTGAGTAAACGTGAGCTGAGCCCCAGGCCAGCTGCTGCTGAACTGTTCCCACCCTTCCCAGGTAAAACACCGGAATGTGTGCAAGGACTTGAAAACCTAGAGGAAAGGGCTTGGAGTCACACCAGCCACAGCACACAGGCCAAGTTGGTGCCTGCAGGCCAGCCAGGATGGTCCTGGCCCCAGGCCCTCTTCTGGAATATTTCCATTTCCCTGCCTGAGGTACCCCTCCTGTCTCGGACCCCACTGCATATTTCCTTCCTCACCTCTGCCCGGGGAGAAATTCCAGCAGAAGGTATGGGTGACACATCCTCTTTAGCAGGTGGCAGCCCGGGAACCCCTGCAGAAAGTCCAGCAGAGCCCCACTCACACCGGGCCACCCACAGAGCCGTGGACCCTCAATCCCTCCCACCAGCCCAGCCTCGAGACTGCTGACGGGGCAGAGAATATGGTGTCAGGCCCAGCTGCAGGGGCTCTTGCTGCCTGGAGCGGTGTTTATATTGACCTCAACGCAGGCACACCTGGGTAGGGCTGGCCGGCAGGGTCAGGCTGCCCAGGTCCACCAATCCTTTCCCCTCAGGGGTTTACAGTTGCATTCTAGCCAAATTCTAGCGCTCACATTCCTGCCCCACTGCACATGTGGTTGGGGGCAGCAGACCCAGGCTCTGTTCCGGCAGAAGCTCCCTTTGTGTGAACAGTTCTTCCTCCACTCCCGTTATCCTCACTGGTGACTCAGGAGGCCACAGCATTGGGGCACCTCCAGCACCAGGACCCCACCCTAGGAAATCTCTCAAAAGCAGGGACCCGGCCTGCAGACGGAGGGGAGGAGGGAGCCCGCCTCTTTAGGATCCCCGGGGCTAGGAAGCCTCCCAAGCAGGAGGGCCTAGGACTCAGCTTTACTACCACCCAGGGCTTCCTACCCCTCCCCTGGAAGGGGGGCCCTTCAGATTCCAGGGCCCCAAGATCCTCCCCACCGACTTCTGACCCCAACTGCAGGGTAGGCGACCCCCTCCGTGGCTTCTTTTTTCTTGCTCCAGAATTCCCTGAAGCTGTTATACGCAGGGATCAGGGCTGCTCCCTGCAGGGCGGCGCCTAGCGCCACGCCACTGGAAGCTCCTGGTGTTCGGCCAGACCCCAGCCGGCAACAGAAAGGAATCCCGGTCTATGCTGCTGAAAACACCAGTGCGGGACGTTTGCCGTCCTTTTCACCTGGCGGGGTAACGGGCACATTGAAGTGGAGAGTGACGGGGTAGAGGTGGGAAATGTGGGTGCTCGGAGACTGGAGAGGAGGGTTCCTGAGTGGGTGAGGCCACAGGGCACAGGAGGGGGCCACGGGGATGGGCATGGGGACGGGCAGTGTGTGTCTGGCGCTGGAGCACGTGCATCCTCGCTCGGGCCTGCCCCCTCCCCCGAAGGCTGCATCTACTAACACAGGGGCCCCTGGAAGGGGGTTTTCTGTCTGTCTGGTTCACTGAAGCTGGGTGTCTGTGGGCACACAGGCCCGTCTGCAGTCTCAGTGAAGACATTGTTCTCTCCGGGGAAATGAGCTGGACACTCAGTCCCTGGTCTGTGGATGGTCTAGTCCTCTGGGTGTCTTGTCTCTTCTTGGGGGTCACTGGGACGTTACCCTCACTCCATGGGGTACAGGAGGGGTGGGATGCACACGCCCTGGACTCACTGTGCCTGTGTTCCTGAAGAGGACCTCTTTGGCCCACATGTTCACAGGCCTCAGTCACCCCTGCTCGACAGCCCCCTCCAGAGACTCGGCAAGAGGACCTGCCCTGTGAAACAGGGCACCTGGGTCGGGGGGCTGGTGGGTCCCTTCTCAGATGGCCAGTCTCAGGTCTCTGGGTGGGTGTGGTGGCCTGTGGCCACTCCCTGAGGTCACATCATGGCTGCGGTTCCTTACTGGTGCCTGAGATGCCCCAGGGGTGGCTGGGGGATGGGGGGAGGTCTCTGTGACGGGGATGTGTGGGACAGGGGTCCTGGGCCCTGGGTCCCTCCCTGAGGAGGAGTGGGGGTCATGCCCAGAGCGGGGGCGGGCAGTGACAGTCCTGGGTGTCAGCAGGCACAATGCCACGCCCCGCAGACCGGGTGTGGGATTCCAGTGACCCTGGCCCACAACACCACATGGGGGGCGGGGTTCGGACAGGGGACGCTTCCTCTCAGGCCTGAGCCAAAGGTCAAGGTGCTGGGGGCCCGCACCTCCGCGGGTTCTTGGGTCAGTCGGTCCCAGGCCACTCCCAGCCCCGTCTCCGTCTCTGCCATGACATCACCTTCTCCCCCATGTGTCTGGGTCCAAATGCCCCCTATGAGGAGGCCCGCACACAGGTCAGTGACCTCGGCTCACCCCGGGCAGCTCTGCGGTGGCCCATCTGCACACAAAGTCCCATTCTGAGGTCCCGGGGAGTCCGTCTTCTGGGGCCTCTTGAGGTGACAATCCTCGTGGTCGACACAGCTCGTGGGGGTGTGTGGGTCCCCCAGGCCGGAATCCAGGAGCCTCATGGAGGACACGGTGTCCTGACTCAGGGAGGATGGACGGACAGGCAGAGGGGGGAGGGAGGCCAAGGGGCAGTCAGCCCTTCCCTCTGGGTAAGGGGGAGTCTCTAGAGGGCCGGGCTGGAGCTGGAGGGGAGACGCGGCGGTCACAGGTGGGTGGCCAGGGCTGCGACGGGCGGGTAGCTTAGGGCAACCATAACCCAGTCCCAGCCCTAATGCTGACCCTTCAAAGCACCAACACCAAGTCAAATCTAATCAAGTCGCACAAATACATCATGAGAAAGAAAAGTACACCACTATACCTTAGAAATATGAACACAAGAATCCTCCACAAAATTAGAACAACATGGAGCCAACAGAACATTAAATGGATGATGCCATAAGCAAGTATCTCTACACCGGAAATGTCAGGTTGTTCAACCTATTAAACCTAAGCAATGTACTGAAGGACTATAAAGAACTGAAGTCAAAGCACATGATCCTATCAATTACTGCAGGAAAAGCTATAATCAAAATCCAGTGTTATTTCATGATACAAACACTCAAGAAGGTAGGAATAAAAGAAAGTTTGTTCAATATGAAAAAGAGTAGTATACAAAGCCAGAGCAAACATCATGCTCAATGTTAAAAACTGAAAGATTCACTCCTGAAATCAGGAACAAGACCAGGAAGCTGGCCTCCACCGCTGATCATAGGGTACTGGAAGTTCTACCCAGAGTTTTGAGGGAAGAAACAAAAGGCATCCATATGTGAATGGAAAAATTAAAACTGTGTCTATTCACAGAACACAGATCACACCATCTTATATATAAAACTTCCTATAACAACAAAAATTATTTGACTAATCAGTAATTCAGCAAAGTTAGAGAAAAAAATATCAATTCACAAAAATATATCTTATACATATATACTAGCAATAAATAATCTGAAAAAGAACTTATGAAAACAATTCCATTTTAAATAATGTCAACATTAATATATAGGAATATATTTAATCAAGATACAAGACTTGCTTTTCTGTATGTAAAGCTGTCTGAACGATTGAAATTACTGGAAAGTCAAGTACTTTTCAAAATACCATGTCAAAACCATGCCAGAAAGGCAGAGGAAACATCAAACTACCATACAGAGGCCAAGCCTTACCCAGATCCAGTTCACCCCAAGTCCACATGTCATTTAGAGGCACTGTGGAAAGACTTATTAGGACTTCCCAATATAAAGGACTTCCCTTTCTTCCCTCTTGTGGATGCCTTGGATGTGGTAAAAACACCGGGATTTTTGAAGTTCAATTTTCCACATCATTCCACACAAAAAAAAAAAAAACTGTTAGAAATAATTAATGAATTCAGTAAAGACGCAAAAGCAGTACACACAACTCAACTGCATTTCCACATCATTCCACCAAAGAAACCTGTTAGAAATAATAAATGAATTCAGTAAAGACGCAAAATCAGCACACACAACGCAACTGCACTGCTAAACACTAATAATGAACCATCAGAAAGAGAAAAAAAACCCTATTTACCACTGCATCAAAAAGAACAAAATACCAAGGAATAAATTTAACCGAGGATGTGAAAGACCTGAACACTTTAAGACACTCATGAAGACACTGAAGAAGACACAAGTCGGTGGAAAGACACCCCGTGCTCACTGAACGCGAGAATTACTGCTGCTAAAATGTCCGTTCCACCCAAAGCGGTGCACACAGGGAAGGCAGGCCGTACTGAAATTCCAACAGTGTTTTTCACAGGAATGGAGCAAATCCTCCTAAGATGTGTGTGGAGCCACAAAGGACCCCGAAGAGCCAAGGCGACCCTGAGAAAGGAGAACGGGCCGCAAGCATCTCCCTCCCTGACTTCACACTTCATCGCGAAGCTACAGGCCCCAAAACAGTGCGGAACTGGCTCAAAACAGGCGCAGAGACCAGAGGGACGGGACGCAGAACCCACAACCCACCCCGCATGGTGTGGGGGGAGGGGTCGTTAAGTTACGACAAGGGGGCCAAGGACACACCGAGAGGAAGGGCAGCCCCACGGTAAATGGTGCGGGGAAGACGGCACACCCCACAGCCCACGCGGCTCCACCGCACACCAGCCTGACCAAAAACCCAGCTGTGCACACGAAGCCCTTCCTGGGTCGCACGAAGACGGGCCCCCTCAGCCGTCAGTCGCCCCCAGGAAGCTTCTCCCCTCTTTTCCTCGCTGTCTCCTCACCTTTTCTCCGGCGTCGCCTGCGTCCTCAGGAAACCCAGCTCCCGTCAGCGTGGACGCAGCCCCACGTTATCCTGAAGCCAAAACCCCAGCGTGTCCTGAGGAGACCGAGAGCCCGACGGTAGACGCAGCAGGGCTGTGCCTGAGGAGACACAACTCCCCTCAGCTGCGTTCAGAGCCGGGTCCGCGGGGAACGCGCATGCGCTGTGCGTCAGAGTGGAGGGCTCATCGCCACCCTTTGGTCGGTGAAGGAAGTGCAGGCCGCGCCTCCCTCAGGGATCACTAGAGACTGGGCACCTTGCTGTCTGAACCCATTGAACTGTGGAAATACAAACAAATGAAGACAATATCCCATAGCTTCTCCAAAGTAATTAAGAAACAATGAATTGGAAACCGAATGGAATAAAATGAATGTAGACACAAGCTTTACAACTTACATGAAATTCACTCAAAATTTTTCAGAGACAAGTATTAAATGCAAAACTATTCAAAATTATAGGAGAAAACATAAAAGAAAATTGATATGAGCTTCAGCTTGGTCACGTGGATCACAAGCTTTATGGTTTTAACACACAACACAAAAAAGCAGTCCAGAAAGAAAAACAAGGGATTCTGTGGACTTCATAAAATTAAAGATTTCTACTGTGTGGAAAACCTCATACAGAAAATCGAAAGACAACACACACTGGGGGAAAAATACTGCAAATCTATCTAATAAAGAATGTCTCAAAACATACAAAGAACTCCAACACAACCCCATTAAATATATTGGAAGCTTTAAATGAACACCTGCTCAAAGAAGGTACACAGATAATATACAAAACTATGCCCAGGACTGGGGGGCAGAGAAACAGTGGTCCAGTTCAACTCCCTGAGTCATGTGTGACCCAGGACTAGTCCTGTCCTTCCTGGAGCCCTCAGAAAGATGGGGAGGGAGGAAGGGGAAGAGGGTGAATTGTGCTTAAACCTAACTCTAACTCTGACCACTCTCACCACTTTCATTCAACGTGGTCTAGGAAGTCCTAGACATAGTAATTAGACGAGAAAGAGAAACAAAAGGAATCCAATGGCAGAGGAAAAAGTAAAACTGTCACTGTTTGGAGATGAGATGATGTTTTATATGTCATTTATTTATTTATTTATTCATTTATTTATTCTGGTTGTGCTGGGTCTTAATTGTGGCAGGGGAGCTCCTTAGTTGGGGCAGGCAGGCTCCTTAGTTGTGGTATGTGAACTCTTAGTTGTGGCATGCGTGTGGGATCTAGTTCCCTGACCAGGGATCGAACCCAGGACCCCTGCATTGGGAGCGTGGAGACTTAACCCCTGCACCTCTGGGGAAGTCCCGACATGATGTTTTATATGGAAAATCCTTAAGATGACCCCCCAAAACAAATAGAATTCATTGGAAAATTCAGTTAAGTTGCAGGATACAAAATTAACCTATAGAAATCTATTGCATCTCTATACACTGGCAACAACCTATCAGAATGAGAAATTAAGAAAACAACCTCACTGACAATGATATTAACAAAAATGAAATACCTAGGAATACATCTAACCCAGGAGGTAAAAGACTTATAGTCAGAAAACTGGAAGATACTGATGAAAGAAATTGGAGACGACACAGACAACTGGACAGATATAATGTGTTCATGGATTGGAAGAATTTGCATTGTTAAAATGACTCCACACCCCAGAGCAATCTAGAGATTTGATGCCATTCTTATGAAAATACCGATGGAATTTTATGAGAACTAGAACAAAGAATTCTAATATGTGTAAGGAAACAGAAAAGAACCTGAATAGTCAATACGATCTTAAGAAAGAAGCACAAACTTGGACATATCACACTCCCCGTTTCAAACTATGCTACATATCTAGAATAATCAAGACAGTATGGTATAGGAACAAAAGAAATTCACATAGATCCATGGAACAGAATTGAGAGCCCCAAAATAAACATAGGCATATATTGGTAAATTCATCTAAGACAACGGACGTGAGACTATAAAATGGGGAAAAGATAGCCTCTTCAATGAATGGTGGTGGGAAAACAGGACAGCTACATGCACAAGAATCAAACGGGAATCCTTTCTTATACCACCTACACAAGCAACCTCAAAATGAATCAAATACTTCAAAGTAAGACGTGAAGCCATAAAGCTCCTTGAAGAAAACACAAGCAGTACGCTCTTTGACACCATCTTAGCAATATTTCCTGGACCTGTCTCCCCAAACAAGGGGAACAAAAGCAGAAAAAACCAATGGGACTCCATCCAACTTTAAAGCTTTTCAATGGCAAAGGAAACCATCCACAAAATGAAGAGGCAGCCTACCGATTGTGACAAAATAGTTGCAAACGATATGTCTGAAAAGGGGTTCATATCCAAAATAGATGAAGAACTACACAACTGAACCTCCAAAAACCAAAAACCCAACTAAAACTTGGGACCGAACATTTTTCCAAAGAGTACGTACAGATGGCCAAGAGACATATGAAACTATGACCAATTTCACGTATCATCAGGGAAACGCACATCAGAAGAACAATGAGATTATCACCTCGCACCTCAAAACTTGGCTATCGTCCAAGAGACAACAAATAACAAGCCTTGGCGAGGATGAGGAGAACCCTCACGCATTCTCTTGGGGATGCTCATTGGTGCAGCCACTGTGGAAAACAGTACAGAGGATCCTCAAGAAATTAAAAATACAACTACCATATGATGCAGGAATTCCACTTGGGGGTATCTTTCTGAAGGAAACAAAAACACGAATTCAAAAAGATATACACAGGGAGATCAGCTCAGTGCTTTGTGACCACCTAGAGTGGTGGGATAGGGAGGGGGGGAGGGAGAGATACGCAAGGGGGAAGAGATGTGGGGATATATGTATATGTATAACTGATTCACTTTGTTATAAAGCAAAAACTAACACACCATTGTGAAGCAATTATACTCCAATAAAGATTAAAAAAAAAAAGATATACACACCCTTATGTTCATGACAGCTTTATTGACAATAGCCAAGACATGGACGCCACCAGAGTGTCCATCGATTGACGAGTGGATAAAGAAGTTTTCATATATATACATACACATATACAAACCCAATGGAATATGACTCAGCCATATAAAAAATTATATCTAGCAAAAACATGAATGGACCTATCGTGCTAAGTGAGACATGGCAGACAGAGAAAGAGAAATACCTTATGACATCATTTATATGTAGAAACTACTAACAAGTGAACAAGTGACCAGGGACTTCTCTGGTGGCGCAGTCGTTAAGAATCCGCCTGCCAATGCAAGGGACACGGGTTGAAGCCCTGGTCTGGGAAGATCCCACATGCCGCGGAGCAACTAAGCCTGTGCACCACAACTACTGAGCATGCACCCTAGAGCCTGCAAGCCACAACTACTGAAGCCCGCATGCCTAGAGCCCACGCTCCGCAACAAGAGAAGCCACCGCAATGAGAAGCCCTTGCACCACAACGAAGAGTAGCCCCCACTTGCTGCAACTAGAGGGAAGCCCGCGCAACAGCAAAGATCCAACGCAGCCAAAAATTAATTAATTAAAAAAAAAAAGTGAACATGCAGAACATAACAGGAATGGACTCATAGATCCCAAGAACATGCTAGTGGTTGCCAGAGGGGAGTGGGGTGGGGGCATGATTGCAAAAGGTGAGAAAGATTGGAGGTACCGAATTCCAGTGATAAAACAAATGTCATGGGGATGTAATGTACAGAATAGGGAATAGAGTCCATAATACTGTAATAACATTGTTCGGTGACGAATGGTAACTAGACTTACCCTTGTGATCATTTTGTAATGTATAAAAATATAGAATCACTATGTTGCTTACCAGAAAATTAACATAATATTACCTGTCAATTATACATTAATTTTTTAAAAAGAGAGAGAAAAAGGGAATTCCCTGGCAGTCCAGTGGTTAGGACTCGGTACTTTCACTGGTGAGGGCCCAGGTTCAATCCCTGGTTTAGGAACTAAGATCCCGCAAGCCGCACAGCACAGCCAAAAAATTAATTCATTCATTAATTTCAAAAATAAAAAAGAAGAAAAAAATACTAACTTAAAAAAAAGAAAAGAGTGTAGTGAGATACAAAGCAGATGTCAGATGAAATTTTCAAAGCGTGTGGGTTGGGCTTCCCTGGTGACTCAGTGGCTAAGAATCGGCCTGCTAATGCAGGGGACACGGGTTCGAGCCCTGGTCTGGGAAGATCCCACATGCCGCGGAGCAACTAAGCCCACACACCACAACTACTGAGCCTGCGCTCTAGAGCCTGCGAGTCACAACTACTGAAGCCTGCTCACCTAGAGCCCATGTTCCGCAACAAGAGAAGCCACCACAATGAGAAGCCCACGCACCGCAGCAAAGAGTAGCCCATGCTTGCTGCAATTAGAGAAAGCCCACACCCAGCAACGAAGACCCAACGCAGCCAAAATTAAAAACAAATAAAATAAATAAAATTTAAAAATAAATAAAGGGTGCGGGTTGAAAGGACAATGTCCGCTGAAGTTTGACTCTCAAGTGGCACAAACAGGACTTGAAGAGAGCAGCCATGGGATACTACTGGAATGTTTGTTTGTTTAAATAGGGTTTATTTTTTAAAGAAGTTTTGAGTTCACAGCAAACTTGGGCGGAGTGCAAAGAAGTGTCATGTGGTCCCTGCTCTGATGCTGCTATTCCATAATCCCACCTTCCCACCCCCAGCCCCACACACAGGTGCTCAAAGCCTCCGCCTCCCCAACTACCTTATCAGCATTCTGTGTGCTGGTTACTACGGATGAATCCACCGGACACCCGAGTCCAGCGTTTATATTAGGTATCACTCCTAGTGTTGTACATTCGACACATTTTGACAAATGTATCTCAACACGAATGTACCACACTGTATAACTTCCCTGCCTTAAAAATCCTCTGTGCTTGACCTATTTATCACCCACCACCACTCAACCCTGCCACAAACCCCTGGCTATGCACTGATCTTTTCACCCTTTCTTCGTTTGCCTTTTCTGGAATGTTATATGTAGCTGGTACCCTAAGCTATGCCACCTTTCCAGATTGCCTTCTTTCAGTGAGCGATATGCACTTAAGGTGCCCCTCCCGTCTCTCCATGGCTCCGTATCGCTCATTTCTTTTCAGCGCTGAAGAACATTCTGTTGCATGGATGGAGTCCAGTCTGTGTGTCCATTCACCTGCTAAAGGACATCTTGGTTGCTTCCAAGTTCTGCAACTTATGGATAAAGCTGCCCTAAATGTCTGGGTGCAGGTTTCTGTGTAGATATAAGCATTTGACTCATTTGGGTCCATTGATACCAAGGAGTTCGAGGGCTGGATCATATGGTAAGAATGTGCTTCGTTTTCAGTTTCTGAAGATGGTAGCTGAGAGTATGTCAGCATACTGAGGAATCAAGCCAAAGAAGGAGGTAGAATTCAATGATGTCGGCAAGAAAGATGTCGCCAAGACAAAACCATACTTTCATCCTCTTAGGGTTGACAGCTGATCCTGAGAATTGAATGGACATGGGACAGATTCACAGGAGAGAAGCATCCACATTTATTTCCCATGAGTTTTACATGACCCAGGGCGCCCTCCTAAGGAGATGAAGAAAGACCCAGAGAAGTGACAAAACCTAAATGCTTTTCTGTTGGGTTGAACAAAGAGAGGTGATTGCGGAAAAGGAACTACACTATGTGGGGAGGCTAAGGATGTTGAGAATTATGTTGAACAAGGTCTGTTTGCAAAGAATTCTCTCACTCTCCACACTCTGCCCTTGACAACAACATCATTCTCCTTCCAGCAGAGGATGGACATCTTCCATGGGGGTCAGTGGATGGGGAGATGGAGATGTTATCTCCTGCTTCCAGGAAGAAAGAGGGGAAGGCTCAGCACACCCTTCCTGCGCCTGCCGTATAGGGGGGTTTGTTTTGTTTTTGCTGTTTTTTAAAGTGTCTGTAGCTCCAGACAATATTCTGGTTTCCTTGGCATCCAAGTCCTTTCCCTGGGGTTTGGCTTCTGACAGGAGGAGGGACACATGTTTCTGACATGATGGGCTGGGCAGACAGAGGAGGATAAGATGGATGCAGACCATGCCTGCTCCCTTCTCATGTATTTGGAAGATGATTCTGATCTTGCAAGGTAGGATCTAACTTCTCCATGAACAATCTAGCAAGATACCAGCTGAAAAGAAGAAGACCAAAGACTGTGAAGAAGATGGATGATAGATGCCGGGGTCTCCTGAGCATCGTTGGAGGCACACGCACATCTCTGGTCTCTGGGCACCATGTTTATGGCCGATTTGGTATGTAGGTCATTTTCAATGTACAATGCTACCATTGGGCCACTTTGGGTTTTTTCTCCAGCTCACCTGACCAAGGCCATCATGCCAACATAAGATGGGGCTCACCCGAGGATGGCATTGTGCCAGTGAAAGGGAGACAGAGGTATGTCATTGAGCTTAAGATATTTCTAAGAGAGTGACCCTCTGGAGAGGCTGAGGTAGAAAGAGAGCAGCTGGATATCTGCTTGTTTGTTGGGTATTGGGAAGGGGGTTGCATGAATTGTTTATTTTCTGGATGACGGGTTAGCAGGATGAGAGGGTGCGGGTCAGTCCATATGCCATGTAATCCAGAGTCTAGAGTGGCTCAGACTCAGGCCTTTTCTCAGAAACAGGCAGAGAGAGGAGCTGGCTTTGGTCGCCACAAAGCTAACTGGCACCTCAGTAGTCATGACATAAGGTTCCCAGAATGAATTGAATTGCAGGAGCCAGCATGCCTGCAGCCCTGAGCCCTCAGACCTCAGCCCCAGGTGTGTACCTATCGCAGGAGAGATTTATTCCCTGCTTTCAAGGAGACAAACAGGAGGTGGAAAGTGTGTGTCTTGCATGGGTCTTTTCTTCAGTAACATTAATTTAAAATAATCAATATGTTTTTAAGAGATATTTTGAAGTGACCTGCCATGGGCCCTAACAATACATACATACCCTAACCCTAACCCTGACCGTGAGGCTGACCAGAAACTGGACCCAGACCCTGACCCTGACCCTGACCCCCAACCCCTAACCCTCAACCCTAAAGAGTACCCCTAAACATTAACCCTAACCCTCACCCCCTATTCCCTCATCTTCCTACCCCCAACCAAAACTTTTTGCCACATACTATAGCCATAAACCCTAACCTCATTACAGCCGGTCTGCTCCCACCCTACCTGCAGCCAGAGTCTTAGTTCTCTGAACCACCTACGGCATCCACAGTGTAATCCAATCACATAAGTATATAACAAAAACAAAAAAGAGCAATAAAACTTCAAAAATGGATGTAAGAATCTTCCACAACATAATAGTGGTATGAAATGACATGCCACTGAAAACATTTTGCACCACTAACAGAAGTCTCTACACCAGAAGTTCCACATCATTAACATTTAACCAAGCAATGTAATAAATTATTAAATAGAACCAACCAATGTAATACATGACAATAATTGTAAGAAGTAAAAACACATGATTAGGGACTTCCCTGGTGGCATAGTGGATAAGACTCCACATTTCCAATGCAGGGGGCCTGGGTTCAATCCCTGTTCAGGGAACTAGATCCCACATGCATGTGCAACTGAGTTCGCATGACACAACTAAGGAGCCCACCTGCCGCAACTAAGACCCGGTGCAAGCAAATAAATAAATATTTTTTTAAAAACATGATTATATCACTAGATGAAGAAAAAGCTCTAAACAAATCCCAGTCCTATTTTATGATATAAACACTCACAAAAGTAGGAGGAAAAACAAATTTTTTCACAATGATGCGGAGCATTGTGCAAACCATGCAGCAAATGTCATGCTCATTATTGAAGACTGAAAGGTTTACTTCTGAACATCAGAAACAAGGTCAGGATGGTGCCTTTAACCACTGCTCCTCAATGATGTACTGGAAGTTCTACCCAAATCCGTGAGGAAAGACATAATAGGGATCCAGATATGAAAGTAGAAATTAAAACCAAGTCTTTTCACTATACAGTTGACATCATCTGTATATATACAAGTTTAAAGCATAAATAATTTCAGGGCTTCCCTGGTCGCACAGTGGTTGAGAGTCCGCCTGCCAATGCAGGGGACATGGGTTCGTGCCCCAGTCCGGGAAGATCCCACATGCTGCAGAGCGGCTGGGCCCATGAGCCATGACCGCTGAGCCTGCGTGTCCGGAGCCTGTGCTCTGCAATGGGAGAGGCCACAACAGTGAGAGGCCCGCGTACCGCAAAAAAATATATATATAAATAAATAATAATAATAATTTCAGCTAGCCAACTAATTCACAAATTAACAAGATAAAATATCAATACACAAAAATCTATTTACTTCTGTTTTAAAGATTTATTTTTTATTTATTTATTTATTTTGGCTGCATCAGGTCTTAGTTGCAGCACATGGTACCTTCGTGGCGGTGCACAGCCTTGTCTGTAGTTGTGGCACGCGGGTTTTCTCTCTCTAGTTGTGGCATGCGGGTTTTCTCTCTCTAGTTGTAGCACACGGGCTCCAGAGCATGTGGACTCTGGAGTTTGCAGCACGCAGGCTCTCTAGTTGAGGTGCGAGAGCTCAGTAGTTGTGGCAGGGGCTTAGTCACCCCGTGGCATGTGGGATCTTAGTTCCCTGACCAGGGATCAAACCGGCGTCCCCTGCGTTGCAAGGTGGATTCTTTACCACTGGACCACCAGGGAAGTCCCTCTACTTACTTTTATAAACTACCAGTTAATAAACTCAAAAGGAATTTAAGAAGGGAGCTCCATTTTAAATAATGTCAATATGATTAGAATATTTAGGAATAGCTTTAATCAAGGTTCAAGACTGGTACACAGAAAATGAAAAAACATGGCTGAAATAAATGAAAGAAAACCTAAATAGATACAAAGCCATCTCATGGTGATGGGAAAACTTAATATTGTTAATATGGCAATAATGCACAAAGACATCTAGAGTCAAGGTGATCTCAGTGAAAATTTGGGAAGCAATACACAAGCTGATTATAACATTCATATGGATTTTCTAGGGACCCCTAAAAAGCAAAAACAAACTTGAAAAATAAAATCAAAGTTGGAGGCACACATTTGCCAATTTAAACTCTCAGTACAAAGCAACAGTAAATGAAACATTGTGATACTAGCATAAAGATATACATATAAATGAAACTGGATAAACAACCCCAAAATAAACCCATCCTGCTAGAATAATTTTTGACATAGGCAGACAACATTCAATTAAGGAAAGAATGGTCTTTTCAACAAATGGTGCTAGGCAACTGACTATCCACGTGCACAGGAATGAAATTTGACCCTTGCCTCACACCATAAAGACACTTAAAATAAATAAAAGTCAATCAGCCCTTCATATTCGTGGGTTCTACAACCATGAATTCAAACAATTATGGATATAAGATATTGCAGAAAACAATTCCAAAGGTTCCAAAGTGTAAATACTGAATTTCACTTCCAGTTAGTTCTTTAGATAGCGTCTACATTATATTAGGTATTATGACCAACCTAGAGATAATTTAAAGTATACAGGAGAATGTGCACGTACGATACATGCAAATACTACACCATTTTATAGAAGAGACATGAACATCTGTGGATTTTGGTATCCACGGGGCACATCTGGAACCATTCCTCAAGGAATACTGAAGAATAACTATATCAAATCTCAAAGAAAACAAGGCTATAAGTCTTCACGACCTTGGGTTTTGCTATGGTTTCTTAGATCTGACACCAGGAGACAATCAATGAAAGGAAAAATAAATGCAAGTCCTCAAAATTAAAA
>NW_006778898.1:0-9211 GCF_000442215.2 Lipotes vexillifer | reverse complement strand
TGATGACAGGAGTAGGAGTAAGAATGTTGGAAGAAGCAGTCAAAAGCTTCTATTATGTAGTCAAGGAAATGCTACGTTGGGTACTCCAATTATTAGTGGGACAAGTCAGTTTCCAAGTCCTCCAATTATAACGGGCATAACTAAAAACATGATTACAAATGCATGGCATGTTATGACGACACTGTAAATTCGTTCGTCTTCAGGTACTGCTTCAGGTTCGAATACAAAAGCATGGAGTAATGGATGCAAAGCGGTGTCTACTATTCCAGCTCAAGCACCAAATAGTAAATATAAAGTGCTGATCTTTGTGATTTGTTCAAAATAATCAGAAGTGTGTCAACATACGTAAAATGGCTGAGCAAGCCTGGGAATGTAAATCTAAAGACAGGTTATGCCCTCTTTTTGCCAAGCCCTGCAGTGAATTGCAAATCCAAAAATAAAAAAATCACCTTCAATTTGGCCAATGCTTCTCCCACCTTTTCCTTCTGGATGGTGGGAGAAACAGATTGATGCCAGTTGACTAGAGGATTTACCTGTCAACAAAAAGTGTGTGGGATGGAAGCACATCAATACAGTAAGGATTGAACTTAAACTGATTGGTATTCAATTGCTATAGAGTTCTGTAATCCTTATTTTAAGGAATTAAGTAAATTATACTTCCTTACACCTTCTAAATCTCTTGGTCTATATTAACCCAAATTCCTAGTCCAGCACTGATCGAATGGGTGTTAAGGGTAGTAATAATGTGGCTATTAGGATTAGTAATGATAGGAAGTTTATTTACTTTGTATGTTCGAATTCTCATTTTATGTTTCTGTTGTTTATCAATGAAAATATAGTTACTGGTGTGGAGGATTTTAGCCGCATGTATAAATATATGTTGAGTAGTGCTATGATGACTGTTAGTGTTGGGAGAATATTATCTTTTTAATTATGTTTTTCATATATTTTTTCATTTTTATAGAGCTATTCTTTTTCAGATTCTTTTCCATTATAGATTATTATAAGATATTGAATAGAGTTTCCCTGTATTATACAGTAGGTTCTTGTTGTTTATTTTATATATAGTAGTACGTACCTTAATCCCAAACTCCTAATTTATCCCTCCCCACCTTTTCTCTTTGGAAACCATAAATTTGTTTTCTATGTCTGTGAGTCTGTTTCTGTTTTGTAAATAAGTTCATTTGTATCAAATTTTTTACATTCCACATATGAGTGAAATCATATTACATTTGTCATTCTATCTGACTTACTTCATTTAGTATAATCTCTAGTTCCATCCATGTTGCTACAAATGGTATTATTTCTATTTTATGGCTGAGTAATATTCCAGTGTGTGTTTTTGTGAGTGTGTGTGTGTGTATGTGTGTGTGTGTCTGTGTGCGTCTGTGTATGTGTATGTATATCACATCTTCTTTATCCATTCATCTGTCGATGGACATTTAGGTTGCTTCCACATCTTGGCTATTGTAAATAGTGCTGCTATGAACACTGGGGCGCATGTATCTTTTTGAATTAGGTTTTTGCCTTTTCCAGATATATGCTGAGGAGTGGGATTGCTGGATCATATGGTAACTCTATTTTCAGTTGTTTAAGGAACCTCCATACTGTTCTCCATAGTGGCTGTACCAATTTACATGCCTAGTAACAGGGTAGGAAGGTTCCTGTTGCTCCTGCATTTAGTACTTGTAGACTTTTAATGATGACCATTCTGACTGGTGTGAGGTGGCACCTCACTGACATTTATTTTTGCTGTTGTTCAGAGTAAATGGCAGAACTATGGGTTGTCTGTCCTTATAAGCCTTACATATCTAAGTAATTGGTACAGTTAGGAGGCTAGCTTGCAGTTAACTAACTTTGGGTTGGAGAAGTGAGGGCAATATGACTGTTAGATAAGTTAACTAAATCTTATATAGTTATACGTTGGCCTTGTTTTAGGAGTCTGGCAGGTTGTTGATGGCATACAAAGTATGAGATTTAGCAGGAGGTAAGAGGGTTTGATTAAGCAAGCTATTTACCTGAAATGTGCATGTGCAATTATGTGTGTAATTGCTCTATGTTCTGGTGACCACTGACTCAATGACACGTTATGGTGAATGATGCTGGTAAATAATACTCAATTTAATTTCAGGTACAAGTTGCTTGACTGTGTTAAGGCCACTGATGCCCATAGCTGAGTCACAGCACCCCCCAAAATTAAAAAAATTTCAAATGCATGAAACCAGTTATGTGTGAGCATGGCCTGATTACTCACAAGTCCATTGTGACGTCCTGTTTAAGTGGAAAGAGTAGGTGCTATGGCCCTGAAGGTGAGATGACCCTGAAGTAAGAACAAGATGCCAGATATAGTTCATTTATAGAAATCTGTATGGTTCATGGGCCAGAAATGCAGACAGGCACATTTTGGGGCAAGTTGATGGTTTCTCGTGGCTTCATCATTAAGTCCTAGTTATCAGCAATGATAAGCATGTTGACTGGAAATGATTTGACAATGTATTATGTATGATTAATACACATGTACTATATAGTATTAATCACTTCAATTACCCCTGTAAAAACTCACAGAGGCTGGAACCTAGTGTGCCTTGAAATGTTTAATGTGTTATATAACATCAGTACACTGATGTACATGCTTATACACATGAGATAATTCACAATTGCACATATTATGTATTATACATGATAAAGCCTATGTATTCTACTTATATATGTGGAAGGGCATATAATTCTCAAATTACATAGTAATGTTAGTTTTTATGATGTCAATTTTTAATACTTATATATAGCACTCAACAATAGTGTTTATGTCCCCTAAGCAAATTGTTCAGGGAATAGTTTAAGCAGAAATTCAGCTTTGGGTGCTGATGAGAGAGCTGGAGCTTCTTCCTTGAGTCTGAGGGAGAAATGTTGCTGTTTCTAAAAAAGACTCTTAATTTTAGGAGGTTATTTTTAATAACACTTATTAGTGGTATGAGGACAAGAATTAGAAGAAAGTATAGAATAGAGGCTAGTTGTCTGATGATAATAAATAGGTGATCAATGGATTGCCTTCCAATACATGTAAGTGTTAATAGGCCCACTACTAGAAATCCAAATAAACATTAGCTAAGAGGTCAGAATGTTATACTTTATTGTTTTGCTGTATGAAGTATTGGAACATAGCTAAAATCATGATTGAGAAGATTAATACACCTCCTCTTCACTGTGAATGAATCACAGAATTGCACATGCAAATTAAAACTATCATTCTGGTTTCATGTGAGGGGGAATATTGAAGGGCTTAGCTGGAGTATAATTTACTGGTTCTCCTAGAAGGTCAGATGAGACTACTACTAGTATTAGTAAGATTATTAATAAGAATAAAGCAACCAAGATATCCTTTATTTTGTAGTATGGATGAAATGAGATTTTGCCCATACTGGATGAGATCCCTGTTGGATTATGAGAGTCTATTTCATGAAGGAATAATAAGTGAACAACTGCTAAAGCAGCAATTAAAAATGGGAGAATAAAGTGGAAGGCGAAGAATCAGGTAAGGGTGTTTTTATCAACTGAGAAGACTCCTATGACTACATTAGTGCCAATGTAAGAAATTGCTAAAAGGAAATTTGTAATGACTGTTTTTCCTCAAAAGGACATTTAGCCTCATGGTAAGAGGTAACCTATAAATGCTATGGCTATTAATAAAACAGTAATATGATTCTGATGTTTCATGTTTCTAAGGTGTAAGATCCACAATGCAGGCCACATGCTACATGACTAAATAAGCAATTAAAGAATATAGACCAGTCCCTCCCATCAGGAAACTTGCACAAGCCTCTTAGATAGCCTCATACACCAGACGGCAGACAGCAGAAACAAGAAGAACTAGAATCCTGCAGTCTGTAGAATGAAAACCACATTCACTGAAATATAGAGAAGATAAAAAGGCAGAGGGCTATGTATCAGATGAAGGAACAAGATAAAACCCCAGAAAAACAACTAAATGAAGTGGAGATAGGCAACCTTCCAGAAAAAAAATAAAGAAAAATGGTAGTGAAGATGATCCAGGACCTCGGAAAAAGAATGGAGGCAAAGATCAAGAAGATGCAAGAAATGTATAACAAGGACCTAGAAGAATTAAAGAATAAACAAACAGAGATGAACAATACAGTAACTGAAATGAAAACTACACTAGAAGGAATCAATAGCAGAATAACTGAGGCAGAAGAACGGATAAGTGACCTGGAAGACAGAATGGTGGAATTCACTGCTGCAGAACAGAATAAAGAATAAAGAATGAAAAAAATGAAGACAGCCTAAGACACCTTTGGGACAACATTAAACGCAACAACATTTGCATTATAGGGGTCCCAGAAGGAGAGGAGAGAGAGAAAGGACCTGAGAAAATATTTGAAGAGATTATAGTCAAAAACTTCCCTAAGATGGGAAAGGAAATAGCCACCAAGTCCAGGAAGTGCAGAGAGTTCCATACGGGAGAAACACACCGAGACACATAGTAATCAAATTGGAAAAAATTAAAGACAAAGAAAACTTATTGAAAGCAGCAAGGGAAAATGACAAATAAAATACAAGGGAACTCCCATAAGGTTAACAGCTGATTTCTCAGCAGAAATTCTACAAGCCAGAAGGGAGTGGCATGATATATTTAAAATGATGAAAGGGAAGAACCTACAACCAAGATTACTCTACCCAGCAAGGGTCTCATTCAGATTTGATGGAGAAATCAAAATCTTTACAGACAAGCAAAACCTAAAAGAATTCAGCACCACCAAACCAGCTCTACAACAAATGCTAAAGGAACTTCTCTAAGTGGGAAACACAAGAGAACAAAAGGACCTAAAAAACAAACCTAAAACAATTAAGAAAATGGTAACAGGAACATACATATCGATAATTACCTTAAACGTGAATGGATTAAATGCTCCAACCAAAAGACACAGGCTCGCTGAATGGATACAAAAAACAAGACCCATATATCTGTTGTCTACAAGGAGCCACTTCAGATCTAGGGACACATACAGTCTGAAAGTGAGGGGATGGAAAATGATATTCCATGTAAATGGAAATCAAAAGAAAGCTGGAGTAGCAATACTCATATCAGATAAAATAGACTTTAAAATAACGAATGTTATAAAAGACAAGGAAGGACACTACATAATGATCAAGGGATCAATCCAAGAAGAAGATAAAACAATTATAAATATACATGCAGCCAACATAGGAGCACCTCAATACATAAGGCAACTGCTAACAGCTATAATAGAGGAAATCGACAGTAACACACCAATAGTGGGGGACTTTAACACCTCACTTACACCAATGGACAGATCATCCAAACAGAAAATTAAGAAGGAAACACAAGCTTTAAATGACACAATAGACTAGATAGATTTAGTTGATATTTATAGGACATTCCATCCAAAAACAGCAGATTACACTTTCTCCTCAAGTGCACACGGAACATTCTGCAGGATACATCGCACCTTGGGTCACAGATCAAGCCTCAGTAAATTTAAGAAAATTGAAATCATATCAAGCATCTTTTCTGACCACAACGCTATGAGATTAGAAATCAATTACAGGGAAAAAAACACAAACACATGGAGGCTGAACAATACGTTACTAACCAAGTAACCAAGAGATCACTGAAGAAATCAAAGAGGAAATCAAAAAATACATAGAGACAAATGACAATGAAAACATGGTGATCCAATACCTATGGGATGCAGCAAAAGCAGTTCTAACAGGGAAGTTTATAGCAATACAATTCTACCTCAAGAAACAACAAACATCTCAAATAAATAATCTAAACTTACACCTAAAGGAACTAGAGAAAGAAGAACAAACAAAACCCAGAGTTAGTAGAAGGAAAGAAATCATAAAGATCAGAGCAGAAATAAATGAAATAGAAACAAAGAAAACAATAGGAAAGATCAATAAAACTAAAAGCTGTTTTTTTCAGAAGATAAACAAAATTGATAAAACATTAGCCAGACTCATCAAGAAAAAGAGGGAGAGGACTCAAATCAATAAAATTAGAAATGAAAAAGGAGACCTTACAACAGATACCACAGAAATACAAAGCATCCTAAGAGACTACTACAAGCAGCGCTATGCCAATAAAACAGACAACCTGGAAGAAATGGACAAGTTCTTAGAAAGGTATAACCTTCTAAGACTGAACCAGGAAGAAACAGAAAATATGAACAGACCAATCACAAGTAATGAAATTGAAACTGTGATTTAAAATTTTCCAACAAACAAAAGTCCAGGAGCAGATGGCTTCACAGGTGAATTCTATCAAACATTTAGAGAAGAGATAACACCCATCCTTCTCAAACTCTTCGAAAAAATTGCAGAGGAAGGAACACTCACAAACTCATTCTATGAGGCCACCATCACACTGATACCAAAACCAGACAAAGATACTACAAGAAAAGAAAATTACAGACCAATATCACTGATGAATATAGATGCAAAAATGCTCAACAAAATACTAGCAAACAGAATCCAACAACACATTAAAAGGATCACACACCATGATCAGGTGGGACTTATCCCAGGGAAGCAAGGATTCTTCAGTATACTCAAGTCAATCAATGTGATACACAATATTAGCAAACTGAAGAAGAAAATCTATATGATCATCTCAATAGATGCAGAAAAAGCTTTTGACAAAATTCAACACCCAGTTGTGATAAAAACTCTCCAGAAAGTGGGCATAGAGGGAACCTACCTCAACATAATAAAGGCCATATACAACAAACCCACAGCCAACATCATTCTCAATGGTGAAAAACTGAAAGCATTTCCTCTAAGATCAGGAACAAGACAAGGTTGCCCACTCTCACCACTCTTATTCAACATAGTTTTGGAAGTTTTAGCCACGGCAATCAGAGAAGAAAAAGAAATAAAAAGAATACAATTTGGAAAAGAAGAAGTAAAACTGTCACTGTTTGCAGATGACATGATACTATACACAGAGAAACTTAAAGATGTTACCAGAAAACTTCTAGAGCTAATCAATGAATTTGGTAAAGTTGCAGGATACAACTTTCTGTAATGCACAGAAATCTCTTGCATTCCTATACACTAATGATGAAGAATCTGAAAGAGAAATTAAGGAAACACTCCCATTTACCATTGCAATAAAAAGAATAAAATACCTAGGAATAAAACTACCAATTACCAGTGACATCTTTTACAGAACTAGAACAAAAAAATCTTAAAATTTGTATGGAGATACAAAAGACCCCGAATACCCAAGGCAGTCTTGAGGGGAAAAAAATGGAACTGGAGGAATCAGATTCCCTGACTTCAGACTATACTACAAAGCAACAGAAATAAAGACAATATGGTACTGGAACAAAAACAGAAATATAGATCAATGGAACAGGATAGAAAGCCCAGAGATAAACCCATGCACCTATGGTCAACTATTCTATGACAAAGGAGGCAAGGATATACAATGGAGAAAAGACAGTCTCTTCAATAAGTGATGCTGGGAGAACTGGACAGCTACATGTAAAAGAATGAAATTAGAACACTCCCTAACACCATACACAAAAATAAACTCAAAATGGATTAAAGACCTAAGTAAGACTGGACACCATAAAATTCTTAGAGGAAAATTAGGAAGAACACTCTTTGACATAAATCATGGCAAGATTTTTTTGATCCACCTCCTAGAGTAATGGAAATAAAAACAAATGGGACCTAATTTTTTTTGATCCACCTCCTAGAGTAATGGAAATAAAAACAAATGGGACCTAATGAAACTTAAACGCTTTTGGACAGCAAAGCAAACTACAAACAAGACGAAAAGACAACCCTCAGAATGGGAGAAAATATTTGCAAATGAATCAGTGGACAAAGGATTGATCTCCAAAATATATAAACAGCTCATGCAGCTCAGTATTAAAAAAAACAAACAACCAAATCCAAAAATGGGCAGAAGACCTAAATAGACATTTCTCCAAAGAAGATATACAGATTGCCAAGAAGCACATGAAAAGCTGTTCAACATCACTAGTTATTAGAGAAATGCAAATCAAAACTACAGTGAGGTATCACCTCACGCCAGTTAGAATGGGCATCATCAGAAAATCTACAAACAACAAATGCTGGAGAGGGTGTGGAGAAAAGGGAACCCTCTTGCACTGTTGGTGGAAATGTAAATTGATACAGCCACTATGGACGTTCCTTAAAAAACTAAAAATAGAATTACCATATGACCCAGCAATCTCACTACTGGGCATATACCTTGAGAAAACCGTAATTCGAAAAGACACATGCACCCCAATGTTCATTGCAGCTCTATTTACAGTAGCCAGGACATGGAAGCTACCTAAATGCCCATCGACAGACAAATGAATAAAGAAGATGTGGTACATATATACAATGGAATATCACTCAGCCATAAAAAGGGACAAAACTGGGTCATTTGTAGAGTCATGGATGGATCTAGACACTGTCATACAGACTGAAGTAAGTCAGAAAGAGAAAAACAAAAATCGTATATTAATGCATATAAGTGGAAACTAGAAAAATGGTACAGATGAACCAGTTTGCAGGGCAGAAATTGAGACATAGATGTAGAGAACAATTGTATGGACCCCAAGAGGGGAAAGGTGCAGGGGGGATGAATTGGGAGATTGGGATTGACATATACACTAATATGTATGAAATGGTTAACTAATAAGAACCTGCTGTATAAAAAAATATATAAAATAAAATTCAAAAAAAAGAATATAGAAGCTCTGTTTTCATGAAACTATCAAATAATTCATAGGTTGTTTACATCTTGCTACATACGAGTTATGGATTAGAAGACAGTTATTGTACCTGATGTGTATTGCTAGAAATAAACGTGTTATGGTTTGCAAAATTAAACAAATACAAAGCAAAGAATGGGCATTTCATTGTGCTGAGATATTCGATGGGACTGGTAGATCAATAAATGCACTGTTAATGATTTTGATTACTGTGCGGAATCTTCAAATGTTGATCACTAGTGTTCTTATAGTTGAAAAACAACGATGATTTTTCATTACATTGGCATGGTTCCATTCCGTGTAAGAATAATGAGGACGTACATCGTATTTTAAGTACTATTTTTGTTGTTAGTTTTATAAGGTTTTTCTTGAAAACCTTCACAGATTTGTAGTGGGTTTGGATTTATTTCCATGGTAGCACTGGTTGTATTATT
>NW_006778897.1:0-292 GCF_000442215.2 Lipotes vexillifer | reverse complement strand
TCCATTTCTTCCAGGTTGTCCATTTTATTGGCATATAGTTGCTTGTAGTAATCTCTCCTGATCGTTTGTATTTCTGCAGTGTCAGTTGTTAGTTCTCCTTTTTCATTTCTAGCTCTATTGTTTGAGTCTTCTCCCTTATTTTCCTGATCAGTCTGGCTAATGGTTTATCAATTTTGTTTCTCTTTTCAAAGAATCAGCGTTTAGTTTTATTGATCTTTGCTATTATTTTCTTCTTTTCTTTTTCATTTATTTCTGATCTGATCTTTATGATTTCTTTCCTTCTGCTAACTTT
>NW_006778895.1:0-203 GCF_000442215.2 Lipotes vexillifer | reverse complement strand
ATTTCAGTGCTTGTGATTGGTCTGTTCATATTTTCTATTTCTTCCTGATTCAGTCTTCACAGGTGGTGCATTTCTAAGAATTTGTCCATTTCTTCCAGGTTGTCCATGTTATTGGTATAGAGTTGCTTGTTGTAATCTTGCATGATCTTTTGTATTGCTGCAGTGTCAGTTGTTACTTCTCCTTTTTCATTTCTAATTCTATT
>NW_006778894.1:0-3083 GCF_000442215.2 Lipotes vexillifer | reverse complement strand
AGAGAGAGAGAGAGAGAGAGAGAGAGAGAGAGAGAGAGAGAGAGAGAGAAAATGAAATGGAAAAAGAACAGTCACTACCATTAGCCCCAAAGACTTTCTTTGCCATCAGAGGGTTGACATAGGGAAAAATTCATTTGAATGGGCACTCCAACATGACATGAGGGATCTTTCACTTATGGGAGAACACCTGGATACCAGTGATCATTCTATAAGAACTCAGATTTTAGGAACTCATTTTCTGGATTAACTGCAAGAGATTTGATTTTGTTTTTAATATAGACAATGCTACAATAGAAAAACATATTGTAAGTTTCTGCATTGAGAATTAAATTTCTATATCATTTATGTTCTAGCAAACTTGCAACTCAGTTTCCATTGTTTCTGAATTGAATTTTGAAAAGAAATTATAGAACTGAAAAAACAATCGTAATTTTTATTTCATCTCTAGAGACAAGAATAAGTTCAGAGGTTGGAGAAAGACACGTTTGGGTTTAGTTCATCCTTATATAGACAGCCTTTTTCAAAAAAGGAGACACTTAGAATTTAAACGAATGTATTCTCACCTGTATGCAGCACCAGAAATTACTTTAGGGGTAAAATGATAACTTGGGATGTCACTCCAGTAAGCCCCTTCTTATAATTTCACCCTATTCCAAACATCACACAGGCTCTATATCAAGGTAGGCAAAGGCTTAGCCACTCAACAAATATAGAATTATGAGTGCCTAGCTCCCTTGAAAACTAAAGTGCCTTTCTGCTGATACTGCACACTTTCCCTAAAGAGATTACCAGAATAATCCTAAATATTATAGGACCCAAGCTATCTTATTTTTGAGCTCATCAGATCCATTATGCTGCACGTAATCCCTAACAGCTTTATTCAGTGTTTACGTAAGCTGGTGAGGGAGTTCTGTGAACAACGATGACCAAGTACTAAGAACAGATACCCTGATTTTCAAATTTCATTTTCACAAGTTTCGTTTGAACTGTTTTTCTACAAGCAGCAAATTCATAATCATTGCTTGATAGTTTATAACAACATTTGCATGGAGATGTTTATGGCTGCTCCATTCGTTAGCTGTGTTTCTTATACATTAATTTCTACCAAAGGCATTTTGATGCTACCAGGTGGTCTAAATTGGTAGGAAAAAGTGGAGCTTTTCTGAGTATTTTCTTTAGAGGCTTGAATTACTTCAAAGCAGCAGAAATATTTATTTTGGGGGAAATAATAGAGGAAAAAGACTGGTGAAAACCAGTTGCTAAGCACAACACTAAAATTTCTGCCGTAGTAACCTGAAAAAAAGCTGCAGCTTTAATCTGGAATATTCCTTTTAATTCCACTAAAATTTAAGAGGAAAGCAAAATATCTGGTTCTCTTTAAAATGTAAAGGCACATTTGTTCATACAGTTCATTTAAAAAATGAGGTGTGTGTGTGTGTGTGTGTGTGTGTGTATGTGCACACACACGTATAAGCTCCTAAAATGAAAGTGTTCTATGTAACTTTACAATAGAAGACAAATACATGTTTGTTTGTTTGTTTTAACACCAAATCAAGGGAGAAAGGAACATTTAAGTTTACCTGTCAGCCTGTGCTAATTGTAATTCAGACCCAAAGAGGATTAAGTACATAGATATTAATACGTCCAGTGTTATTAATTTCTAAACAACAATAGCAACAATATCCTGAGTAAATCTGTCAACAGAAAGAATAAATAGCTGTTTAAAGATTCCATTGATGTCAGAACTGCAATCTGCTGGTAATGGCTTATTTCATGAGTAAAGTCTTTACATATATATATTTTGGAATCAGTGAATAATTGCCTTGAAACAATATCTATTCTTTTCTAAAAATACAGGCACTAGGAAGCTCTAGCATTGTGGAAAAATGTACTTCTGAGTTAATATAATATTTTAGGAGTTTTAATTTGCTTAGTAACTTTTTTTGAACAATTTTTAGGCTTATATGATTTGAAACAAACAATTATATCAATTTACATGTTAATATTTCCAACTGTTGTTCTAGTACTAACAAAAAAAATGGCAACAAATCATGCACCATCTTGACCTGAAATATTTTTAAAGTGAATGCTCAGAAATCTCTCTATGCTATGAGATAATGTGTGTTTAGGGAATTATGTACTACTTTACTTACAAAAAATTTAGAAGAAAAACTCAAACATAATTCACCTGACTGTTAATAATCATTCAACCAAATAGAATTTTTTTTGAAAACAGATTTCTTACATATGAGAAAGTACCTGCCATAATATATTGATAAACTAATTTTTAAAAAAAAAATTAAAAAAAATTAGAAAAGTAAAATGATCTTAACAATAGTAATGACAATGGCTAAAATCAAAGCGACAAAATTGTGACATGGATGTTCACACTGTTAACCTCATGTTAGTGTAATGGGCAGATGACCACATGAATTCAGTCTCAAAATTTATGTGTTTGGTAATTTGCTCTAGGATATAATAATATTTATATATAAATATGTTCTCCAGTGTAAAATATGTTCTCCAGTGTAAAATAAAGCCTGAGTGACTTATTTATTACATACATGCTCAGAAAATATTTTATTGTTCCCGCACTTAGCCATCACTTTATTTTGCCGAGAGCTTATAAACGCTTACTGTCTTGCCTGAAGGATAGTTCGTACAGCTAAGTGTCAGAAGAAAGAAGAAAATGCAAAACTCACCAGTGGCCTCAGCTTTGGTTTTGAGCTCATCCTCACACATTTTGACGTAGCAATTAAAAGTCTAATCGAAAAATATTGCACTTTTCATTAGAGGTCTAAAGCAACTGTCCCTATGTTACCCTACAATGAGACTCCCAACAGACTGCATTAATGAGATTAAATGAAAGAGGAGTTAAAGGCATCACCTGTTCCGTTTCGTTAAGTGAGGGTGAAGGGCTGCCCAGGCGAGGAAGGCAGGAGGGAGAACACTGGTCTTTCTTTCTTTTCTTTTTTTTTTTTCTTGCAGTACGCAGGCCCCTCACTGTTGTGGCCTCTAGTGTTGCGGAGCACAGGCTCCGGACGCGCAGGCTCAGCGGCCATGGCGCACGGGCCCAGCCGCTC
>NW_006778892.1:0-1557 GCF_000442215.2 Lipotes vexillifer | reverse complement strand
CTCGAACCCACGTCCCCTGCATTGGCAGGTGGATTCTTAACCACTGCGCCACCAGGGAAGCCCTGTCTCCATGGTTTTGCCTTCTCCAGAATGTCACATAGTTTGTATAATACAGTGTGTAGTCTTTTCAGACTGGCTTCTTTCACTCAGTAATATGCATTTAAAGTTCCTCCATGTCTTTTCGTGCCTTAGTATTTCATTTCTTTTTAGCACTGAATAATATCCCATTGTCTGGACGTGCCACAGTTTATTTATCCATTTGCCTACTGAAGGACATCTTGGTGGCTTCCAAGTTTACGCAATTATGAATAAAGTTTCTGTAGACATCTGTATGCAGGTTTTTATGTGGACATAAGTTCTGTATCTATTTTCAAACTTAATTAGATCCGTATTCATTCCTCAAGATTTTGCAATCTTTGAGCTAAAATTGCAGCTATCTTTAATACTGGCCACTTACAAGGTATGGAAAAAGTAGGACCGTCACATTAAAAACTCCAATATAGAAAAGTGGAACATGGGAAATAATATCTAGTCCCATATCTTGCCTTCTAGGAAAAGCACAAACTTCTTGTTGAAATAACCTGGTGACCCTGAGTTTTATTCTTTGGAAGAATTTCTCTTGGCCACTATCTTTCATGGCTTAGAAGGGTACTGAGCAGGCCTTTCCGTCAGGGGCCATTCCCCTTAGCAGACTCTTTACTGTTGGCACAAAAGTTGCCTGAAAGAAAGGGAAAGTTATAAACCTTTAAATGTGGTGCTAACTGAGCCAGTGGTAAACATAAAAAGTGAGAGACAGTGTCAGGTATATTTCATTTACTTCTTTTTTAAAAAAAATAAATTTATTTATTTACTTCTGGCTGAGTTGGGTCTTCATTGCTGCATGGGGACTACTCTTCGTTGCGGTGCATGGGCTTCTCATTGCGGTGGCTTCTCGTGTTGTGGAGCAAGGGCTCTAGGCACACGGACTTCAGTAGTTGTAACACGTGGGCTCAGTAGTTGTGGTGCACAGGCTTAGTTGCTCCACGGTATGTGGAATCTTTCCGGACCAGGGCTCGAACGCATGTCCCCTGAATTGGCAGGCAGATTCTTAACCACTGCGCCACCAGGGAAGTCCCTATTTCATTTAATTCTGACATGGGACTCAGTCCTATTAAAGCACACCTTGGTTCATCCAGGCAATGGCTAGTTCTCTTTATAGTCTGTGGGAGATCATAGCCATTGAAATCTGTGATACAGCAAATAAGAGAGCGGAAACATTTCTTAAATATTCATAAATTTGCCATGATGGATTAACTGTTCATGAACATATTCCTACTTTCAGTCCTTGGATATAGATTACACATGGTGAAGAAAAGAAACTTTGTAAAGGGATCATTTTATAAGTTCGATGGATCCTTTATTATAGGCCACTCTAGGGAGGAAAAAATTATCAGCAGCTCAGGATCCTATAAAAAGGAAAAGAGAAAATGATCTACACAATTTGATCCGAATAGAGAGCCTGGATAATTTTGTAAAATCCATGGTGCACACACACACACACACACACACACACACACA
>NW_006778891.1:0-305 GCF_000442215.2 Lipotes vexillifer | reverse complement strand
CTTCTGGGATGGGCTTGAGCCCCTCCTCGGGGGTCTCCTCGGCCTCCTGGCCTCCTGCCTGGGTGAGGCCCTCTGGCTCCCAGCCAGGACCTCCTGGGGCCACAGGGGAAGCACTGCCCATCCGGCCAGGCATGGGGACTCCAGGGGCATCTGAGGGTCCTGCCTGACCCAGGCCCACAGGGGCGGCAGCACTTCCAACTTCCTGAGTGGCCGCAGACGCCTCGCTGGTCTCCCCAGGGCCAGGGGCTGCCCTGGCGGCACCATGGTCTTCGGGGGCTGCCCTGGCGGCACCATGGTCTTCAGGG
>NW_006778890.1:0-250 GCF_000442215.2 Lipotes vexillifer | reverse complement strand
TTAAAGTGAACCCTAAGGTGAACTGTGGACTTTGGTGGGTATGATGTGTCAATGCAGTTCATCCCTGTTTGTTTGTTTGTTTTTAAAGTACCACTCTGTTGAAAATGGCTATGCATGTGAGGGTACTGGGTATATTGGGAATTTCTGTACCTTCCTGTCAATTTTGTTGTAAACCAAAACTGCTTTAAAAAAAAGTCTCAAAAAAAAATTAACACTCAGGGTAGACCTTTTTGGCAAAACATTTCTCTCA
>NW_006778888.1:0-237 GCF_000442215.2 Lipotes vexillifer | reverse complement strand
GTGTTTCCATGCAAATTGTGAAATTTTTTGTTCTAGTTCTGTGAAAAATGCCATTGGTAGTTTAAAAGGGATTGCACTGAATCTGTAGATTGCTTTGGGTAGTTTAGTAATTTTCACAATGTTGATTCTTCCAATCCAAGGACATGCTATATCTCTCCATCTGTTTGTATCATTTTTAATTTCTTTCATCTGTGTCTTATAATTTTCTGCATACAGGTCTTTTGTCTCCTTAGGTAG
>NW_006778887.1:0-210 GCF_000442215.2 Lipotes vexillifer | reverse complement strand
CAAACTGAGATAAAGTATTTGCAGCATGCCTCACGGACAAATGAATAATAGTCCAAGTATATACAGAACTCTGAAGTATTGAAGGACAAAAGGCTAATATTTCTACAGAAAAATGGGAAAAGATATGAACAGATAATTCACAAAAATTATATAGAACAGTCCTCAAAATATACAGTCAAACTTTCTCATAATTAGACAAATGCATACTAA
>NW_006778886.1:1777095-1791679 GCF_000442215.2 Lipotes vexillifer | reverse complement strand
GTCTTTATTGAATTTGTTACAATATTGCTTCTGTTTTATGTTTTGGTTTTTTGGCCCCGAGGCTTGTGGGATCTTAGTGATCCCACCAGGGATCGAACCTGAACCCCCTGTTTTGGAAGGTGAAGTTTTAACCATTATACCACCAGGGAAGTCCCTATAATAAATACCCTAATACATATTTTCATTTAGCCTTTTCACAAAAGCTCAGGTTATAAAGTACATTATCCTCATTTTTCAAAAGTGTCTCAAAAAGACTGCTACATGACTAAGATCTCAGATGGAAGAGCTTGGATTTGATCTCGCAGTCTGAATTCACAGCCTACTAATAAAAAGTGCTACAAACCAGACTTACCACATTTGTTCCTCACCCTGTTGCTGTTGTTGGGTTGTGTTGGTGATGATGATGTTATTGTTTTGCAAGCATTTACTTTCCATTAACTCTAAATTAACTTTAATTAAACTACATATCTGTAGTTTGATTTGAGCCTTTCAACTTTACAGAGGACTGTGCTAACGTAGGTATTTACCATTATACTATTCTCTTTTAATTTTTAGTTTGATCATTATTCTTATAATTCTCTCATTTTTTACTTAATGTTAAAAAGAACATACACTGTGCTCTAACTGCAGAACTCGTTTGAATTTTAATCATAAAACCCAAGTTGGTAATCATTCCCACCTGCATTTTGTTCTGAATGTCTTTAAGATGAAAAAATAGTTTGTCTGGATAAGTTTATTTTGTTTAAAAATTCAAGCAATCCATATGCTTTGTATTGAAGTTAAACCATGTAGATTATTTGATTTCTGAAAGTCTAGTAAAGTGAGCAGATGTTTTATCATTGTGTAGTCATAGCCTTTGTGCCATCCACTCATCTGTTTGTCCCAAGGGAAGGAGAAGTGAGTATGTATTTCCATGGTGTCAAAAACAAATTCCAATTTGACTGCATGGAGAGTTTATTGTGAATATTATTTATTCCCATCCTGAAATCATTCTTATCAGACAGACAGTTTTAGTAAGTAACCCAAATAGGTGAAATAAATTTGCCTTAGAAAAATTTTCTTATGACTTCTCTTGTTCTCTTGTCTCCAGAATAAACACAAAGAAAATGGTCTGAGCTATATATTCCCTCATTTCACAAAACAGGCACTAAATCAGTTCTAAAATTGCTGCTTTTTACTAAGTTCCTTCAAGCAATTAATAGGACTCTACGTGCTTAAACACTTACAGATAATATCTGAAAATATGTAACAAACAAATAAATTAGAGATAAACAAGTGTTTTTAAAACCTGAAGATGTAGACCACATATGCTGAGATTCTATTAACAACTAAAACCATAATTGGTCTGGGGAAGATTGGACTGCTTTCCTAGTGAACAAAAAATGATTTCTGAAGGAAAAAAGGGTCATTCATTTCAAGGAAATTTTAATTAAAGGGAAAGCATCAAGAAATAAAATTTTATAACACATGTATTAGAAAAATACTTCTGAAAAAATACAAGGCCAATTTCTTTCCATTTCATATGTAAGTGAATAACTCATTTTCCCATTCTCATTTGATAACAGTTGGACTCAGTCAAAAGAAAATATAAAGTGTTCATTGGAAGTGTGAAGAGTTCATAAACTTAAACCATAAAATATTTGGAGATTTTACTCTTTGAGTTCTGCTTGCATAGTTCAGTTATGACATAATTAATCTCCTCTTAAAGAATGAAAATAATATTTAGTTTAAAAAATTCTCCTCTGTCCAGTGGCAGGTCCTACCATCTTGACTTTCCATTTACTCAACTGTTTTTGTCTCCAGACACAGAGACGTGAAAACAAATGACTTAGAAATTCTTGTTCTAAATGGAAAGAGTCATTGCCCTCCTCATGTTGAAAGCTAATTCATCTCCCAGTGTTTGGTCTCCCACACTGGTTTACATGTTCAGGGACTTTGCTCTAGCTAATAATCCTTTTCTCTGCATTTTCTGTAACGTATTTGTCATCACTGGTTTCTTCTGCTTATGAATGTGCTCAAACGTTTTTATATTAAAAAGTAGTACTCTCTTGATTCTGTCTCCCTCTAGTTAAACATAAATCTTAAATGTCTGCAATCCTTTGAGGCCCTTTTGTGCATTACTATCCTCTTGCTTTCTCCCCTTCCTTCCTCCCCTTGACCAGGAGCAATCTGGTAACATGTCTTCCAAGTCACTGAAGTTGCTTTGCCAAGGTCATTAACAATTCCATTTGCTGACTGCAAAGACCAGGTTTCAGTGAATATTTGGCCCCTTTTCAGCTGAGATGCTAAGAAGAATGTTCAAGTTGTTTTCAACAAACAAATCAACCGTCCAGTTTGGAGCTGGATGATACCAGTCAATCCTTCTCCTGTTTTCTCTGAGAATACATTCTGTGTCATGATGTAAGTGAATACGGGAAGGGAAGGGTCTAAGGTGATTTTCATTGTTCATTGACCAGTTAAAGTATGTGATTACTTTACCTTGCTGCACTTTATATTCACATCATTATCTACATGATTAAGCACTTACCAAACACCTTATGCTGTAAGCATTTAAAACATGTAAAATAAGTAGGTCAGAAGAAAATCAACAAATTAAAGGGACTGGTGGCAGCATTTAAAAGATGATGTGTATTAGTCTAAAAATTAATTTTACTTTCTCCTTTATCCAATTCATATTCTTATAAGATCTTCATTAGCAATTAATTAAAAAATACTTCAAGAGAAAATAAGCATTAAGAGAGAATCTGAAATGCTGTATAAGTGTGTAAATTGTTTTGATCCCTTATATATAAAATGCAATATAATTCTAGTTCCATTAATATGAAAAAATGTTTCACACAAGTAAAAGTAAACCCCTAAAAGCTATAGCAATGATCTGTTAATATCATTTAAACAGAGCTAAAAATTAATTTGAAAAATGTTTGTGTAATTATGATATATATATATATATGCATACTTCATGCAAATTCAGATAGATTTCACCAATCGAAAGAGAAGATGTTAAGCTCTAAAACATGCCTCTGGTTCACAGCTTAGGTCTGATCTATTTTAAGAAAAAAAAAAAAACGCAGTATGCGGTTATTTATTTCCAGGTGCAATAAAATCCATTTAATCTGAAGGCTGATTAAAGTAGAGAAACCTCATGACAAGGAGCAAACTGATGCTCTACCAATCAAACTAGGGTCTGACACAGACTGCCAAACACAGCAGAGAAGACTCGGTAGGGGAAAATGCCAGCAATTATATTGTATACTTATACGTAGTTTGTTGCTGCTGTAAGTCATGAAATTAATTTAAATAATGTAACAACATTTTGAACCCCAAGATATATTAAACCTCTAGTTGATATGTTCCTCTAAAAGAATTAACTTGTTAAAATGTGTAAGTAAAAATGACCACTTAATATTCTGCTTGTATTTGTTTTATTGTATGTTCCAGAGGATATGAATAATCATACAAAAATTAATTTAAGATAAATTAGAAAACTCATCACTTATGCCCGTATATAATTAATACTCGTATATATGCTGGTATATAATTAATTTCCAACTCAAATACTTTGATATAAGCTATAATACGACTCAATTTTTTTAAATTTAATTCAAAATTTTTGTTTGTTTCCTTTGTTTATGCCTTGGAGATAAATGATGAGATGGGGAGTGATTGACCTAACTTATCTCCTACTTGGAAAAATATGAGACATTATGCTAAAGCTGTTTAAATGCTCAAAAGACCAAAATGCCAGGAAAGGTAGAAATATCTCTTTGAAAGTAAATTTCTCCTATTAGGATTTGTGAACCCAAAAATAAAAAATTTAAGCAATTCACAATTTTCTGACTGCTATTTTCAGTACTATGCCATTATTTTAGAGTGGTCAAGCTTAACCTTTAAATTCTAGGTAATAGGTATCATTGATTAGGCCAAAGAATGTATTTTAAAATTAAAGATCTAGATTAAAGTACAGAATCTACTGTCTTCTGAGAAATTTACTCACTTTCCTTAGACTTAGTATCCTTTGTGTCAAATAGTTACAATGTCTATCGTATAGTTTTGTATTTATAGTAAAGGTAACATAGAAAATAATTAGTAGAGATACATAGTAGGGATTCAGAAGATACTAGTTTCCCTTATATTAATGACTAGATAAGAAAAATTAATCATGAATTTATAAGCTTTTATTCATAAATTACATTTAAGTATTATATATTAAAGTATGCAAAATATTACACATGGAGGTAACATAAGCTTTCCACACACAGCAGAAAACATTCCAATAGTGATCTGAGCTTTCTGTGGCACATTGTTGAACATGGAGAGTTTTTCTTTAATAGGCCTGAGTATATCACTATCAAAATCAATGGGAACTAAAAACCTTTAGGAAGTAAAATTTTAGGTGGACTAGACTAAAAGAGTTTAAAAAAAAAAAGCTATTCATTTGCTTTTTTTTTTTTTTTAATTTAGCACCTTTCAAAGCTAGGGACAGAGGAACACATTTCTTCTCCTTCTCAGTTACCAGCACCCTAGTTTTAGGTGAGCATCATCTGGTCTAATACTAAGTCTCCTTTGGTCACCACCTTACCTTGAGTTTCTCAAATCCATCCTTCCTACAGTTGGCAGGATCTTCTAACAAAACGCAAATATGACCATTTCACCTCCCCATATGCGGCTCCTCATTGCCTTAAGGTACATTTCCAGGTTTCTTATTGTAGCACACAACCTCGCCATTATCTAGCGTCTACCTATCTTTCTTCAATCCCATTTGCTGCCACTGTATGCCTCACATTTTAAGCTCCAGCGCACCAAATGGTTATATTTTCCCTGAACACACCGTGTGACTGCTCATCACTATTCCTTTGGTCATGTAATGAGTTCTATCCAGAATCCCCCTCTCCAACATCACTTGATGTGAATAAATTCTGTTTATGTCTATAAACTCATTATGCTGTTATTACCTCCATGAAGGTTTTTTGATATCTCCCTCACACAGACAGGGATACACACCTCAAACATAAAGGGATGATTGGCAAATTTACCCATATAAGAACATCATAAATAAGCCTAAGTATCCAAAACAAAGATAAGAGAGACTAAGAAAAATATCAGTGTGTGTATACGACAGATAAAGGGTTAGTATACAAAATATAGAGTTTCTCTGAACAATAAGAAAACATTAACTAAATTAATATGAAACGGGAAACACATACATATAAATAATTCAAAAAAAGGAGAAACTCGAGTAATTAATATGTGAATGAGTGGATTGTCAACCTTCAATATTATCAAGAAATCACCAAAAAAAAATTCAATCCTACTTTTTACACATGACTTTTGAAAAATGTTTGAAATGATTGATAATATCCTGTGTTGGTAAAAAGTTGGGAAAACAATCTCTGGTACACTAAGTCCTTAGGAGGTCAATTAAAATGTACACATAGTTTGACAAGGCAATTCCCCTTCTAAAAATTTCTCCTATAAAAATACTCACAGCCACGTACACAGAGATGTATGTACAAAGATATTCATTATATTTTTTAAGTAGCAGTCAAATATTTGACAGCCTATGTGCCCATTAATTTTTATATGGTGAAATTAAATACAGTGAGTGCTTACTTTGAAATACCACACAAATATTGGAAAACAACAAAAATAGATTATTTTTTGTATTTGCAAAATATATTAAAGATCATATCACAGAACATTAAGAATAGTATAATATTCTAATGTGGATATGTATTTTTATTTTAAATATAGGTAAGACAAGAATGGGATAGTTAGCTAAAACATGGATTCTGTAACACTGCCTGTGTTTAATACTCAGTTACACCACTTGCTAATTGTATGACTTTGGCCCAATTACTTAACCTCTTTATGGCTTGCTTTCTTCATTTGTAAAATGGATATAAATATATATTTTTAATGGGTGGTAAAAAGCTTGAAAGATATACATGGATATATCATTAGTGGTTACTTCTGAACAATGAGGTGGGAACACAAGGGTTTCACTTGGGACTTTTACTTCTTACTCTATATATTTCTGTATTTTTAAATAATCTATATTAGGCATGTTATTTTTACTATTATAAATACATTTTTAATGTGGAGTTGTTCATATCTATAATATGCACAAGTCTTCCATATGAGCCATGTAAACACAAGCAAACACAATTAATTCAGTTGTCATGATGAGGAACCATGTCACAAATAACAGTATATGTGCTGTGTGTTGGTTTTTTATGGCTATGCCACAGGGCATAGGGAGATTAAGAAAACTCATCCACCCCCACCTTTTATCTAAGATTTTAAAAATGTAAGTTTAAAACCAAATAAAGTGAAGTGTGCACTGATACGTAAAACTCTTGAGAAGCTATCAGTTTGTACAGCTGCGGTTCACCTAGGATGATAAGATTGGACAGTAAAATCTTGATTATTGTTGTCAGTTCAAATTAACTTGGTCAAGATGTCTATCTGTATCAGTATAGTTATTTTATTCAAAGATTTATATTTTTAAAATACAGGATTGAGTGAGATTTTTGGATCCAATAGTAAAGTAGAAGACCAATACAGAAATGATTAAACATTAATCCTTATGACATAGATAATGTTGTATATAGGTCAATTTTTAATTCTTCCTCACAAGTACTGGTAAACCATTTATTCCTATGAAGGGGATATAAGTATTTTCTTCCTGTTTTGTCTTTATTTGCACATTCATCATAATCTGATTATCTTTTAAGTAAGTCTGCAGCAGAATTATTGCTTCTGCTTATCAAGGTTTCCCAAACAATTGCAAATAATTTGGTCTCCCTCTCTGCAACTGTACAATGTTGGCACTTGAAATACATTTTACTGTATTCTAAGGAAGCTTTCTATTTTTCAGTCACATGTTCCCTGTATAGGGAAGTAAATTGGAGGCAACTTTTCTCTTTCCAGTATCAGAAAATGCACATGATTCTAAAACTACTTGTCTTACCTGGGGATGGCTGGTCCCCCATACACTGAACTGCACTATTACTGTATTTGTCTGTCTTCATGGTCTCTGGTCTGCCCTATGACCATAGCAGTTTTATAGTCTATTTGTGGCAGGAAAAGAACTGCTTTCAAATTGAATATGATCTCATAAAAAATCTTTAGTGGAAAGTTGATTCTGCAAGATTTCCTAGGTTCTGTTTGACAGCATTTCCCTGGCCACAGGAATCCGTGGTCTTATTGTTTAAATACTTCTTGCCCATTCTATATAAACTACATTTATGAATACAAGACCAACTCTTTTTAAATAAAATGTAATTAGAATTGACTGAAAATAATCTTTTGATGCCAAATAGATATATCTTACCTGCAATAAAAAAGAACTTCAACATCTTACTGAGAGATATATATATCTTTTCATATATGTATGAAAAGCCCGGTTAAAAAGTCTTAAAAAAATCACTATTCAAGCTCTGACCATAGTCGATTTTAACATGTAGGCATTGGATTATAACAGGCTAAAACAATTTCATAGTAGGTGTGAGGTGGTTATTAAATAAATGAACGAATAGATGAAAGAAGGAATTAAGTAAAAGAAATTTTTTACAGACTGTCTCACTACTGCTACCTGGGGTCTTGTCCAGCTTTCAGTTTACTTTGTGTGGATAGTGAAAATTTTATCCCTGCTGTAGCAACCACTAACTCTGAAAATGGCTATTCTCTCCCCGAGAGTAATGTAATTTTGACATCTAGGCAGTCTGAAAATAAAGGTCTAGAAGTAACTTTGCTCTTTCTATGACCAGAAGAGACACATTCCCAGGCACCCAGGGAAGAATTAAAGTCAACATAATATTTAACAGCTATGGGAGTACCTAATAATCCACTTTGATTTTCCTCATGAGAAATACAAATTTACCTTTATGTCTTTATTGTGATTTCTCCAATCTATCAAATGACTGAATTTGGAATTTCCAACCCCTTTGAATGCTCTAATCTACCAAGTGATGGAACTATGTGATTATCATTTCCTCTAAAGGGTGTCCTGTTTTTCTCTTCTTTTTCACAGACTGATTCACAACCTTGTCTCCTGTTGCTCCCTCTGGTACGTTCTTTCCATATATTCTACCAGCTTTTTTTTTTTTTGCGATACGCGGGCCTCTCACTGTTGTGGCCTCTCCCGTTGCGGAGCACAGGCTCCAGATGCGCAGGCTTAGCGGCCATGGCTCACGGGCCCAGCGGCTCCGCAGCATGTGGGAAATTCCCGGACCGGGGCACGAACCCGTGTCCTCTGCATGGGCAGGCGGACTCTCAACCACTGCGCCACCAGGGAAGCCCATCTACCAGCTTTTGTGTTAAAGAGTTTAACTAAATTGCATGGAGGCTCAGCCCCTCATTAACTTTAATCCCTGCCTTCCTACTTTTAAATTAACAATGCCCGACTATCAAGGGAGTTTTATGACCATCAACCCATTTCTTTCTTTTCATGATTATATAACTACAGTTATTGTATTCCCAGTGAGAACACTATTAGAACACATTTTCTCTGAGATTAAAACAAAACCATTCTGCCTAAATTTCTTTCAATGTATATATGTTTAAAATTTTTTAATTGATTTCTACATTAGGAAGAAGCTGAATGGAATTGCAAATACTATTTCAAGTACGTAATTTCAACTCTTAATATTTTAAAATTATATCTAATTAATGCTTATAAGAAGGTCTTCTTTAGTTTATAATGCTAAATGCATTATTTTGACTTTGTTTTTATAATTATTTTCCCATACCTTGAAATAATACTACTAGCTGAATATTCCTAGATATTTTGCTATTTTGTTTAGAACAAGTTGCTATTTCACACATCTTTATCATGATATGCTTTTTGATTTTGACATTGACTTTGTAACTAAATAGCTTTTTATTAATGATTCTAATATGCTCAAAGACACTTTCTGTGAAATTCTGTCATTTAATTCTTTAATACATTTATTCAATGCTTTTAAAAATTTCTCATCAGTGATTCACAGGGAAGGTCACCATGAGGATTGTGACTGACGATATGTGGTGGCCAGTTACCGAATGATCAAAGAAATGATGGATGAACCACAGGACAGGGTAGTGGGAAGTCATTCACTCAACATTGTGTGTGTGCTGTTTTATTCTAAATGCTGTAGATGTCAGGACCAGTAAAGCACAACCCCTGCCCACAGATACAGTCAGAGGCCAGTGGGGAAGATAGAACATATGCTACCACCATAATTCAGGAACATTACAACAAAAACTGTGAAAAAAGCATAAAGTGCTTTGAGAGGAAAGAGAGGAAACAAATGACGAGTGAGGATGAAAGGAACATTTACCAAGTTTTTCATCCATTTAATATCAAGTATTCAATGATGCTACACAATAGACACATTGCTAAGTGTCATGTAACAAAAATCTATAAAAAGAGTATAAAACAAATTACCCTACTCTCATGGTGTTTCAGATTTCATGAGTTATATTTAATCTACACATACTCAAAAAAGAGGAAGTGCAGGAGGAAGAGAAACATATTTCAAGCAGAGTAAGAGGTAGAAGAAAAGACACGGGATTATGAGATGATTAGAAGTACTCAGAATCAGGTATGTGCATACCAGGGCAGGGGAAAATGTAGGGATATAAAAAGAGTGTCACCATCCATACAGGGTGAGAACAGACCATGAAGGAACTGGAAGTCTCCTTTAGAATTTTAATCTTACTTGTTTAATCAGTAAATTGTAATCAAAACTTTTTGAGTAGAGGAATTGACAGATCTGTGTGTACATACATAACAGCGGCAACAGATGGGAGGGCGAGTTACTGGTGCAGACAGGAAGAACAATGATGATGTCTATTATAATAGTCCAATAAAGACTGAAGTTTTGAATGTGGAATAAGGTAGCAATATTGAATAAGTGACAGGAATAAGGGTACAAGACGGTACAAGTTTGGGTGGTAGGGTGTGATGAGAGTACAATTTCCCATGACTGGAGTGTGGAATACGGTGAAGTTTGACAGTCCAGTTCTGTGGTGGACTATTTGGATTTGAAGAACTTGTGGTTCATATTGGTAGAGATACCCAAGTAAGTAGCTAGAAATGGAAGGAATTTGAGAAGTAAAGATGCATATTTGTATTTGTTTTTGTTTTTGTTTTTTTTGCGGTACGTGGGCCTCTCACTGTTGTGGCCTCTCCCGTTGCGAAGCACAGGCTCCAGACACGCAGGCTCAGCGGCCATGGCTCACGGGCCCAGTGGCTCCGCGGCATGTGGGATCTTCCCGGACCGGGTCTCGAACCCGTGTCCCCTGCATCGGCAGGCGGACTCTCAACCACTGCGCCACCAGGGAAGCCCAAAGATGCATATTTGAATGGTATGAATATGTGTTGATTGTTAAAACAATGGGACTGGATGAGATTGCCCTGGGGGCAAGAGCTGAGAAAGGAGGAAAGTTGATAAAAGGAAAGACCACTGGTGAACAATTAAAATAAGGGGGCAGGGAGAGAAAAAGGAGATCCTGAAGGGCCTCCTTAAAGGCCTCTTTAAGGACTGCCTCCTTAAAGGTAGTCAGGAAAATCACTAATGTGTTTCCAGAAGAAAGGAGTATTAAAAACAACATATAATAAGACAATCTAATACATTTGGGGACCACCAATGATCTTTATAGAATCAGGGTCAGTAAAATAGTAGGACAGCCATCATTCTACAGAAGAGGAGAGAGTGAGTAGGAGGTAATGAGGTAGAAGCAGCAAATTAAACACTAAGAACAAGCATTGATATAAAGTTTACAACACACCAGGCCCTGTTGTAAATGCTTTACATACTTTTACACATTTAATCCTCAACAATGACCATCTGAGGTAGGTAGGATTATTAGTCAGATTTAGAAAAAACAAAACAGAGCCAGAAAGAAATTAAGTGATTCATCCAAGGACACAGCCAAGAATAATGCGACCAGGATTTGAACTTGGGCAATTAACTCCAAAACCTTTCCTCTTAACAACCACAAATTATTTCCCAGTATGCATATTGCTTTGCTTTATGTTTTGTTCCTCCACCCATCCAGGGGTGGAGTCAGTTTTGCCATGATCATAAACTTGTGCTGGCCTTGTGATTTACTTTAACCTATAGAGTGTGGCAGAGGTAATGTTGCTGGAATTCTAGAGTCTAGGCCTCAAGAGGCCTTGCAATTTCATCTTCATCCTCTTAAACCACTGTCCTGAGATACCACTCAGAGATGCTAGTCTCGCCTATTAGCCACATGGAGAAGAACAGAGGTGTCCCAGCAGAACAATCAGCATTCGTTTCCAGACATGTGAATAATCTAATCCAGCCAAAGATGCAGATGAATGCAGATGACTGAGTCCAGGAGAAACCAGCAAAAAAAAAAAAAAAACCCACCCAGAGAACCCATGGAATCCTGAGAATTAATAGACAATTGTTGTTTTGACTAAACACTAAAACATGTGGCATTAGTTTTGGCACCAAGTTGTAGGAAGAAAATATAAAAGCATCTAGGAGAGTGTTAGTGGATTCTGGGAGAACAATGAAGGAATTACTACTGAAGGCTTGAGAAAGGGAGATCCATATTATGCAGTGGAGAAACAGTCAGAGACAATGTCATCTGACAAATGTGGAATATAAAAAATATACCTAATGAACTTGTGAATCTGAGCAAGGAAACCTCCAGACAGAATGTGAAAGCTGTCAAATGGCTTCTTATAGCTTCATATGATAAGGTATGAGAAGGTAAAGATAAACTAAAGTTCAAGGAGCAAGAAAAATCTGCAGGAATTATAGAAGACCCAGTACATATTATGGGTTGGAAAATAAACCTGTTTATCTTCTCTATATTCTGCCCACAAAAAGATTTTTTAAAATAAAAATTGGCCTCATGGTAAACTTGAAATTAAGGCTATTAAGCTCTAGAAAATTAAGTTGCTACTCTAGGCTAGGAAAAAAGAACATCTGAAAATCATAAGGGCATTATCCCTTAGAAGTTTCACATATTCTTCAAATAGCAAGAGGTCCATCTAAAAATGAATTGTGAATTTATCTTTTAGATCATGGAGGAAATGTCAGTCAGATTCATAGGAAACTAGAAAATATTAAGAGAAAGTTATCAACAAAAACAGTACTAGTTTGAGCTAAAAGGGACAGTGACAGATTAAAATAAACAGAATACTTTGAGAAAGATACTCAGCTGCAAACAGGGCTATTTTGTATTTTAAAAAAAGAAAGAAAAGAAACAAACAAAGAAGGAATGTCTCCCCAGGAGGCAGACCATGAGCCCAAGGTCTTGAGCCAAAGGCCCAGAGGGAAGAGACAAGAGCTGATGAGAAAAAAAGCTTAGAGAACCACTCCTAGAAAATGGAAATACATCATTATCAAATATCATTTTCTATTCTAGGAGTAAGAGGAAGTGGTGGCATGTGTCCAAATGAAGTTCAGAATCACTGGAATTTCCATAGACCATTGACTATGTGCCTTCTTTCCCTCACTTTTTAAAATGGAAATTTCTATTGTAGTTATCCCCATACTTTTTTCACCATTATCTGTTGGGAAGGGAGAGTGATGGATAAATTATCTCTTTCTTTCACAGATCTCTGGACTAAGAGAACTCACACATAGGTCTCACCCAACCTGATACAAATCATGAGATCAAAGCCTTCAATCCTGATGCCTTGATTTTTTAAGACTTTTTTTTTTTTTAGATGTTGGTAGGAGTTTATTAATTTATATATTTATTTTTGCTGTGTTGGGTCTTCGTTTCTGTGCGAGGGCTTTCTCTAGTTGTGGCAAGTGGGGGCCACTCTTCATCGCGGTGCGCAGGCCTCTTACTATCACGGCCTCTCGTTGTGTAGCACAGGCTCCAGACATGCAGGCTCAGTAGTTGTGGCTCACAGGCCTAGTTGCTCCGTGGCATGTGGGATCCTCCCAGACCAGGGCTCGAACCCGTGTCCCCTGCATTAGCAGGCAGATTCTCAATCACTGTGCCACCAGGGAAGCCCCTGATGCCTTGATTTGATGAAACTTTGTTGGGGTCTTTGGAAGGGTGAATGTATTTTGCACACAAGAACTCTAAATAATTTCTGCCAGAAGACAGACTACAGAAGATTAACAGTGCCATGAATTTTTTGCAGCTTCTCCCAGCAAGAAGTGGGGACTGTTTCCCCACTACTTGAATCTAGGCTGTTCTTGTGGTTTGTTTTGATCAATATAATGTAGTAGAAGTGACAAGTACGGTAGTCTAAGCCACAGAGGCATTTCAAATTCAACCATTGCCCCTTAGAGTGCTAGGCTGACACTAGTAAAGGAAGCAGGTTTAGCCTGGTATAGGAGGAGAGGCCACACAGAGGAGAACCAAGGTGTCCCAGGTAATTGCCAGATGTGAGTGAGAACATTTTGGACTGTCCAGCCTAGCTAACCCTCTTGTTAAATGTAGCCACGCAGGTGGGTTGGGAGAAATCAACAAAAGGAACCTCCCAGCCAACCCACAGTATCCTAAGAACAATCCTTGTTTTAGCCTGGTAATTTTGGAGTGATTTTTTAAATGTAGCATTACATAACTGATAAATACATTGTTGTTCACTAATGTACTGTACTTTTAAAGGAGTTTGTTTGCAAAAGGCAAAGGTACGGTTTTAGTTTGAAAGATAGGTTGGTTCAATGGATATGTGTTTGTGTATGCAAATTTTTTTAAATGGGGAAATCTGGAACACATTTGGCAGATGGAACAAAATATAACAAGGTATGAGTTAACATTATTAGGAATGAGAAGAGGTCATTCCCACCTACGTGGCAGAGATTAAAATGGTAAATAGTTATTATAAGCAACTGTATGCCAACAAAAGTAAGAAATTTCAACACAAATGAGAAATTCCTAGAGTGGTCAAGATGTAGTAGAAAACTTGAACAATACAATTATTAATGATATTAAGTAATTTAAAAACATTTAAACACTCAAATAAAGCTCACATAGCTATATAGGAATATTTGGTATTAGAGACATAGTAAATTCGACTTTAATCTAATTCTTCCAGAAAATGGAAAATGAAGGAACACTCCCCTATTGATTTTATGAGACTAGTTTCACCTTAACAGTAAAAATTCTAACAAGGACAGTACAAAAAAGAAAAAAAAAAAAATGTTGGGCACTCTTACTCAGGGACATAGATGGTAAAATCCTAGAAATTATATCAGCAAAATTGTGACATTTAGTTTTATCATAGAAGTGAAAGCTTCGTTTATTCTTAAAAATGTATAAACTTTAAATACTGGAATTTATCAGTTTAAAAGAGAAAAAAAAAAGATTTTCTCAATAGGTAAAAAAATAAAAAATACACCCTGCACAAACTTATTCAGTTGCCTTGGTAGGTCTTTAGGTGAAGCAGTCATGTATGTAGCTCCCTATTTCACTATTTTTTTCCCCCTTTGTTTTGACTATGGGAGAAAAAAAATATCACAGAATGGAATCTGTAACCTACTGTATATTAGCCCAACTTACTCCACAAGGTATTACTTCCCAGCCAGAGCCATAATTGAGTTTTTAAAATTCCATTTCACCATTATTTTTGGTTTGTTGCTTCTGGCTGGTGGGGTACACA
>NW_006778886.1:1757912-1776974 GCF_000442215.2 Lipotes vexillifer | reverse complement strand
GGAAAGATCATTGAATACCATGGCATCAGCCCACTGTCTTTCTTCTCTTGCCAGAGGCTGAATTCTTTCGTTTGAAGCAATATTGTATAGAACTTTCTAACAATAAATAAAGCTTTCTAATTCCTTAAAAGTTGTTTCTGGCAGAAGTAGGCAAGGAAACCAAATCCATATCTAGTGTAAGGATCTAGTCCACTGAGAACATATTCTGTCTGCTGTCTTCTCTAAGATAAGAAAGGTCTAATAGAATTGACTTATCACCAGATGACTGGACATTGTTCTCTGCCCCTGGAAGATAGGGCACCCAGCAGTGGCTATAGCCAGATCAAATATGAGATGGGGATGGGGGTGCAGTGAGGATTGGGTGGGGGTGGGTTACTTGTTGAAAAGTTAACGAAAAACATCTCTTTGGGCCTCTTCCTTTATAAGTCCAGCGGGCAAACACTCAGGCTGATAGTGAGAAAGAATGATAGTGACAGGATAAGTCTTTTTTTGTTGTTTTTATAACACCTGATCATTGAGTGTCTCCTCATGTATACTGAGTGTTTATATTGGAAACAAATATTTTTACTCCTTAGGGCTCTTCTGTATGATTCATCCATATAATCTGGTCATGCCCAACTTGATGGCTTAGTAGATGAGATAATACCCAGTTCACAATGAGCTTATCAGGTTTTTTTTACTCAGAGGACATGAATTTCCTCCCAAACACTATTGTTCTACACTGCAATTTCCCATCAGCAATTGACATAGTCTCCAGAAAGCATTGCAGTCTGACAACAGGCACCTTGGACATGCTTGATTTCAACAGATTATAAGCACAACAGGCAATACTTTTTGCACTGCAAATTGGGCCAGCTGGAGGGCCTGCACTGCTCTGAGTCCCACGCAAAACTCTCAATATTCTTGGTTACTAACTAAATAGATAGGAGTAGCATTTCCAAATATGTGTAACAATTGAGCAACCCACTAAATTTGGCATATGTCATCTAAAAATCCAAAGTGATCCAGTAGACATTGTGCCTTTTTCAGTTAGGGGGTCCAGGATGCAAGTCATCTGACACTTTGGAAGGGGTATTCCAACGTCCTGAGATGCCTGAACAGCCGAAAAACTATTTCAGTGATATGCACCTAAAAGTCCTTTAGTGTATTTTCCATTGTCTAGTATGCATGTATCTTTCAAGGGATCTAGGATACTTGCTACTTACCAATCAATATACCCTATCGGCATGGACAATCAATGTAATAGACCAGCATGATTTCCTATAGGAAACAAGATAATTAAGGTCCCACTGAGCTAAATGATGAAGCCAACCCAGGAACCGATGGAGCCTTGTAGCAAAACAGTACAAGTATACTCTGCCAGTTGACAGTAAGTGACTTCTGATGCTCTTTGTTTTGGGTATTGAGGAAAAAATGCATTGATCAGCTTGATAGCTAATTTCGCAGGTGTCAGGGACTATATTTACTATCTCCATTAAGGAGAAAATGCAATTGGAGACGCCTCTTCATTGAGCTTATGATAGACCACTATCATGTGATTCATCAGCCTTCTACATAGGCCACAGTTAAATGGGACTGTGATGGGATAACCACCTCAGTGGATGGAAATTGCATCCTTCCAATTCTTGGGGCAAAAACTATGGAATAATTCTTGATTTCTCTCCTTCTCTCACATGCACATCCAATTTGTCAAGAAATTCTATCAGGCTTATATGACTGTGATAGCCTCCAAACTGCTCTCTTACCTTCATCTTTATCCCCTACCATTGATTTTCATTGTAGCAACAGAGAAATACTTTAAAAATATAAGTCAGATCATGTCATTCTTCCGCTCAAAATGCTGCAGTGCTTCTCCACTTCACTCATAGAAAAGAATGAAGTCCTTACAGTGGCTTCCAAAACTCTATAGGTTCTGGGTCTTCATTCGGTCTCTGAGTTCATCTCCTGATCTCTTTGTTCATTCAACTCCGGCCACACTGGCCTCCTTGCTGTTTCTCAAACGCACCAGTCACACTCTTGCCTTAACTTCTTTGTTCTAGTTGTTTCTGGTACATGGAATGTTTTTCTCCTATAAATCCAAATTTCTAGCCTCATTACTTTCTTTAAATCTTTGCTCAAAGTCATCTGCTCAATGACGCCTCCTCTGGTCACCCTATTTACTACAGCAAACTCTTCTTCCCCATTACTTGCATAGTTCTGCTGATTCCCCATACTCTGCTTATATTTTTTCCTGTATATTTTTCCATTTTTCCTATATGTTTCACCTTTAATATGCAACATATTTAATTTATTTTACTTACTCATGCTTATTAGTATTTATTTTCCTTTGCTATAATGTGATCCCCATGGTGATAGACTCTTTGTCTGCTTTGGTCATTGATGTGCCCTAAGATCATAGAGTTGTACGTGGCATATAGCAGGTACTCACAAAATATTTGAGCAATCCATGAATGGATAGATAGATGAATCTTAAATGGATGTTGAGTGAAATAAGGCAAGTTGCAGAAAATGCGTACCATATGATTCCATTTACATAAAGAAGAAAAAATGTAAACTATAACATGTTGTTTAGCAACTCATCCATACATGTTAAACTGTGAAGAAAAACAAAGGAATCGTAAGCACAAAAGTCAAAATGGTAGTTATTCTGAAGTGTAGGGAGGAAAATATAATTCAGGTGAGGGACACCAGTTACTTTAAAGAGAGAGATGATGTTCTTATAGCTATTTGAGTAGAAGGCAAAATAGTATTTGATTTATTATTCATTGTATGCTTTTTGCTTCATATACAAGAAGTAATTAATAAAATACTATATTAATTTTTAATTTTAAAATGTATTAGTATAAACATTTTTTTAAATACACATTCATTTAGATGTTAGATGCTAGATACTGTCCTTGATGCTGGGAATATCAGTGAATGAAACAGAAAAACAAAACAAAACAACAAAAACAAACAGAAAAACCTTTGTCTTCCCAGAGTTTAATTATAGTGTGGGAGATAGTAAAATAATAAATATGTAGCTCTGTAGTCTCTCAGATATTCATAAGTATAGTGGAAGTGGCACTTTACATATGAACGTCAGGGAAGACCTCACTGAACTAAGGCCTGAGGAACAAGGGAATCCAAATCATAGGGAGATCTCAGGAAAATTATTTTAGGCAGATGGAAAAGCTGGTGTGCTTATCCTGACTTGAGAGTATTTAGGGAATAATGTGTCCTATGTGACTCAAGAACCAAGAGGTCAAAGGATAGAGCTATAAAATATGAGGCCAAACTCTATTATAAGGACCTTAGATTGTAGTCTGAATTAGGTAGGAAGCCTCTGAAGGTTTGATCAAAGGAATACTATATAATGGAGCATTTAAAAATAAAGGCATTCTGGCAGCTGTGTTGAGAATCAACTGTGGGGAGATGAGGGCAGAGTTAGGGAGAAGACCTGCTAAAAGACCCCTGTAGTAACTCAGGCAGAGAAAATTGGGACATGGACCAGTGTATCACAGAGGAGGTGGTGAGGTGTTGTCAGATCCTTGGCACATTTTGAAGCTTTTCCTGATGGATTGGATGTGAATTGTGAGAGAAAAAGAGGAGTCAAGGATGGCATGAAAGTTCATAACCTGAGGAATGAGATGGAGCTATGTACTGATAGGGAAGATTGTACACTGTAGAACAATGTCTTAATCTTTTTGGCTGATATAAACTGGGTGGCTTATAAACAATGGAAATTTATTTCTTACAGTTTTGGAGACTGGAAGTCTAAGATCAAGGCGCCAGCAGATTGGGTGTCTGGTGAGAGCCTGCTTCCTGGTTCATAAATGGCTGTATTTTTGTTGTGTTCTCACACAGCAGAAGGGGTAAAGGAGTTCTCTGGGGCCTCTGTTATAAGGGCACCAATCCCATTCATGAGCTAATCACCTCCCAAAGGCCCCACCGTCATACTAAGGATTTGGTTTCAGCATATGAATTCAGTCTATGGCAATTAGGATTCAGATTCAGATTTAGATGTATCAAATTTGAGACATAGTGTAGATTAAGCAATTGGGTGTACAAACCTGGAGTTCAGGGAAGAGGTCTAGAGATAACATTTTGTGAATCATCAGAACATAAATGGCTTTTAAAGCCATGTTACTGGATGGAATAATCTCAGGCCTGTGTGTAGACGGGATGTTTTCAAAGACTAAACCCTGGAGCCCTCCAACATTTGAAGTAAAAGAGTTGAGGAGAAGCCAGTAAAGAAGTTTGAGGATGACTGGCTCGGAAAGATGGCCAAGAAAGTGTGGTGTTCAGTCCCAAGGCTGTGCTCAAGGTGTTTAACTAAGAAATGAGTGATCGATTGTGTCAAATGTTGCCATTATGCCAAAAAAAAAAAAAGAAAAGAAAAGAAAAGTTAAGGACTTGAAACTGTTTCTGGAGTAACACGGAGAAAACCTAGGTAAGAACTGTTTTTTGGAACATTAAAAGTAAAATGAATATGAATGGAAATGGTGAGTATAGACACCAGAAAGCTAAACAATTTTTAGTTTCAGTCAAAGAAAGGATAGTTTAAATTCCCTTGAATCTAAATAGGAAGTTTACTTCTTAATATTTCTTGATCGTGCTTCTGAGAATGGTCATATCTCTACTTGGTCCCTGGCTCACTGGGTGGTTTGGATCAACAGTTTATGGGAGTATTTTGTGAGTCATTCGGCTTTGTTCTCCATAAGTAGAATATTTTACAATCCATTTCCATTCCCTTCCCTGCATAGAATCAAAATGTTCTTGGCATGCACGGTTCCTGGGAATCTACCAGGGCATGGCGCACCCGTTTCCTTGTGGGAAACTTCAGCAATCACCATCTGGAATCAGCCGCCAGCTGTAACAGGAACAATGTTTCAGCGGTAGAGCTGAGGCCAGTTGGAGCAGAGATCTTGAGCTTATTATTCTTTCAAGGATGTTGATGCTAATGAACCAGCATCATATTCTTTCTTCCAAGATTTCCAGTCATAGCTAAGACATTTTTACTACTATACAATTTATATTCAATTTTCTTTTGAAAAGGTATTGGGTTACTGCATACAGAATATGCCCCATTGTTTGCAAGACCTACACACTCGTGAATTTAGTAAATGTGGAAGGGGAAATTTTTTCTTCATTTTTATACAGCATTATTAACTTTATCTGTCACTAGCTTTCTACTTAGATTCCTTGAAACCCCACTGATTCTTTCCCTGGTTATTTGCTTCTTTTATTGATCTCTCTTTTCCAAAGCCATAGGCAGGCAGTACCAAGCACAACAAACAATTTAAGGTCTTTATTTGTCTCTTGAGTCAAACAGTTTAAAATCCATCTGATGATATTATCTCTTTGGCCTATAAACTTTATAGTGGGCCTCAATAAAAAAACTTTATGTTTTCAAAGCATAATCTCATTCTAATTTCTTTTTTTTTCTGTTGTCACACAAGACCCTACCTTAGTTGCCCACTACATTTATTCTCTCAATTTTGGATTTGCTGAACAGTGGTATATAAACATTCATTGGTTTTAATTACCCATATCACACATTCTTATGCATTTGTTCCACAAAAATACATTAAATATACAGCTTCCTTTTTTCTGTTGTGTCACTGTAAAGGTTGTCTGAGGTACTGTTTACTCCCATTTAGTTATAACCTCAGGGTTATCATTTGTTATCCTGCAGAGTTCATTAATGTTCCAATTCTCTAGCTGTTTTCTAACTACATGATTTTTCTAGACCCTCTTTATGTTCGTGACTCTGAAATAAAACATTTTTTCTGACGAAGACGCTAAGACTCATTTTATCAAACAGCATATTTTATGTATCCACTCACATCTGACTGCTGCTGACTTTTTTAATAAAAATATTTTCTTCTCCCCCAAGTTTCAAGCTCTACCTTTATGGGAATCGTTTTTATTTTCATTACAATGGCGTAAAGAATTATCAGCATTTCTTAGACTAGGGCTAAAGGACTTGTTGGACTTGGCGTTTCTTTATATATCAGACTGTGGGTCATATGGCATGCAAGGAACGGGTGATAAAGTAGTGAGCAAGATAGACACAGAACCTACTGTCACAGACCATTAATCAGGGGTGTAACCAATAGAACAGGTAGAGTGAATGATAGGGGAAGTATAGGATGCCAGCCAGTCCCTTAGGCTTGAATATTTCTCCACACTTCATTCTGGTGTCCCTCATGACTCCGTGGTAGAATGTTATTCACCTGATATTCATATTTCCTGCATTGAAGAGTCTTATCTTAAAGGAATGAGACATAGAGTAGGTGTTTCACGAGCAGCAGGTATTTTGAGGTTGAGGACCTGGGAAAGAGCAGTAGGAACGAGCCAGCTATAGCTGCCAACTTCAGGATTTTGCTCAGTGTTAGAACTATGGGATTATATTGTTGGAATTCAAGGAGGATATTTTAGTATAATGCTTTTTTATGCCATAGGATCCTCATCTTTAACCTGTCATCCTGAGATTGTTTCAAACCCTTATGCCAACTTTTTCCTCTGAAACCTGTGTCTGTATTAAAAGGAGCTTGGTCAGAATATTCTCTAGTAAATCTACTTATTTTAATTTGCTGTGACGAGCAAATGTGAACATGCCCCAACCACTATCACTATCCTGGATCCAAAATTTGTTCGTAGAACTTGGGGAGGGGGCAGGGGATGAATAGAGAAAATTGTGACATGCTGCTAATTCATGATGTACTCCACGCTTGGTTGAGGCTATATTATGCCCGACCAAGAGAAGTGACACGTGAAGGCCAGGTAAATCTGCAGAGGCAGGATAAGAGATAGTAAAAGATGAATAATATGGAAGGTGCAGTTAGATGGGCGATATACACAGAAAGCTTCAGCAATAAATATTTAGTAGAATTTACAGAAAGCATCCAGAGCACAACATTTCGGAGTTTCAGAAGAAGAAAACACAATAATAGGTGCTGGCTTTCCAGGGTGAGATACCAATCCTGGTACCCACATAAGGGCTCAACCTTACAGCACATGTCCTCAACCTGTTAATTGAAATATGAGTTTTGCCTAAGAAGTCAGATAATAAATAATCTAAAAGGAAGCAACAATGAAACTGAACTGATGCTGGACCAGTGAGCTAAAGTCCTAAACTGTATGTTTCATTTTCCTGTGACAGAGGGGGAGATTTACAATAAAGAAATGCTGAATGATATCAATTTATAAAATTAGGAAATTACAGAGGAGACTCAAGGTAAAAATTCTGATCTCAGGCTTTTCTTCTAGTCAGTTGGATGAGTTTAATTTTAAATACACAAATAATGATGTGATCTCTAGTTTTATGGAGTGACTTACATCTTATAAATCCATAATTTTGTATCTTGCTTTGTTAACTTAACATTTCCTCTACAGTTAAGTTGATGTATATAAATACTGTCCTTCCTTTGGAATATCAAAGTAGATTTACTTGGACAAAATGTAGAAACATTTTCAAACTTTAAGTATGTGTGGCCAAATTGCTTTTAGGAAAGATGATATTAAGATTATACAATACACCAGTAATGCACATTTTATAGTATCATCACTAGCACTGAGTACTATGTACTTTATCCTTCCGTAGGCAAAATTAGTCATTTTATTGTTTGAATAGGCTTTTCTTTGATAATTTGACAGAAGAAATGCATTTAAGAAATTCCTTAGTTAATTCCTCTATTTAAGAAATCTAGTGAAGCATTTATGTTTTCCTTTTATTTTTAAGATTGCCCAAGTATTAAACAATTTTATAAAATCATTTTAACTCTTTATGAAGACATCATTAAACAAAATGAAAACAAAATGAAATATTTGGCAATATTTTCCTGAACATAACCATTCATTCTTACTCAATTAAAAAAATCAGTATCTTGAGGGAAAATTGTATCCATAAACCCTGTTGGCCAATTCTATGCTGTGAAAAATGAAATATGTACAAGCGTGTGAATATATTTATAATGTATGGAGAGAGAGAGAAAATATGCCAAGTTATTTTTGTCTATTACCTATAAGGCAGAAAGAGGCATAATTTGAAAAAAATAATTAAATGAATTTGAAGGGATGGCCAATCGATAGCTAACATAATTTGATAGCTCTCATGTTTTGGGTAAGCAAAACTTGGCAGCATTAAAGCTTATGCATGTAAGACTCAGTACACAACCCTGTCCCTTCCCTCTCTCCTGGTATGTGAGAGCCAGTCCTGCCAACTCTATAAAAGTAGAGGGAGAATCCCTTACATCAGTGAGCGAGTCACCACTGTCAAAGCCTTTACATAGGCAAAATAGAGGATAGTTATTATTGGTTGAGGTTTGTGAGCCAGAGAAGGTGGTTGAAGTATTCCTTTTATTCAATCGATGTTCATCAGATTTTATAGATGATATTTCTCACAATTATTACACCTACAATTTTGTTAATTTAATTGAAATAAACAAAGCAAGAAACACAGGTGTGATCTTGATAATTTGACTAGAATAAGTAAAATAAGAAGCAAAAGCATTAACTCATCAAAGAAGACCAAAGCAGAGCATAGACGATGGAGCTGGACACCATTAGATTTGGACCCATATAGGAGATGGAAGCTCTTGTGAATTCTTGCTTTCTCATTTCCAAGTGAAAAATAGCAATAGTAACCTCTAAGGAATAAGGAATGGGTTTTGCATTACACACCCATCAGTTCACCTTACAAAAAAAAGGCCCTAGACGAAGTGTTATTATTTATAGTTTCACCTGGATGCCAACACACATACCAATTAATTAATTTAGCCACTACTATTCCCAGGAAGAAACCTGGGAAGGTGAAAGGTACTGATCATTGGTCATTGGTCATTGATACTTGATGATCTGTATGAGTCAGAAAGGTGCACCTAGCCTGGAAGCAGTAAGATATCTCATCCTGGAGCAGCAAGAAAGAGACTCGCTTAGAATTAAAAGTGATCGAATGTCTCTCAGCCTTCCCCTCATATTGTGACAACACATGAGTCTTTACTCTTATAAATCAACTTTGATTTTTCTCTGGTAGAGATTCTAAATTTGGGCTGTCTCCCATGTATAGAATTAAAATAATTTATGAAAATGCAATCTGAATCAGTAACAGAAAGTGTTTGCAATGAGGAATTTGATAGAACACATAGCTTAAATGAAATCCCAGACAGAAATAAGATTTTTTTTTCTTAAATAAACATGTCCAGAAATCAAATGGTATGAAAGGATGAACCTAAAGAAAGGCCTTCTTAAATAATGCAAATCTGCTTTATTTACAAACAACCTATTCTATATCGAAACTTTCTTGAGGGCAATGGCCATGTGGAAGAGCCTACAGTGCTATGGTAGGTTTATTAATGTTTGTAGATATTCATTCACACTTCCTTGTCCACTTCACCCTTGGAGTCCACTTTCTATCCCATTAATAGTGGGCTTAATTAGTGACATGTTTTGATTAATGGAATGTAAGTGGATTTGAAATACACTACAACTAAGGAGAAGCTTTAGATGTGATCATAAGGTTTGTCTAGTCTCTTGCTAATTCCCACTGCCAGAAGAATGGGCATGCCCTAAAGAGTGTTCTCTCTTTCAGTCTTTGTCTTAAAATGGGAGATTTTTTGAGCAGAGTCATGCTGAATGAAGCAGTCGTAACAGCCATCTAAAACCTGCAGTCACCAGTACCTACGGAGGCAAGGACTACGTCAATGTCTGTTCTTGTAAAACACTGTGTGGGTTGACTGTTTAGCAGCAAAGCCGACTAATACAAGTGGGAATTTAAACAATGATTAAATAAATGAACAGATACCTCTTTTAAAAGTGTAATTTAGTAATAGGAAAAGGAAAAACATAAACACACAGTATTAACTACTGTTTTGTTTTTAAAATATTTTATTTATTCTGTGTAGTTCTAATAATTCTTTCTTTTCATTATAACTCCTGAAGAATGGTTCTTCCAGTTCTAATTGTGAGCAGGAGTTTAATTATAAAGAAATAGGGATGCTGTTTAAATAGTGGCCAATTTTCCATAAATATTATGGTTCAGTCATATAAGAAATGTACTATTTACAGAGAGAAAGCATTCAGATATTTCTTCATTACAAAATTAATGAAATAGGAGTAAGTGCTATGACAATATGAGCCTTACTTCCAATATTTATCAACCTACCATGACTTTCAATTAGCTTTTGCAACTCAAAGTTGAATAAATGTCCTTCAGGAGAGTGATGAGCATATGCAGAGTAATATTAACGACTCTGTTCATTAGTTAACAACTTTATTCAAGTCACCTCCAGCCTGATTGTAGAAACTTCAAGCAAGTTTTCTGACATTAAAATCATATGAATCAACACAGAATGCCTAAATTCATAACATCATAATTTTTGGATTAAAAATGTTTAAATAGGAAGATATTAAGGAAATCTAGTAAAATTTCAATATAAGTGACATTTTGTTTCCTGTTTCATTATTTGCATTAATTATGTATTGGCAGTTTATTTTTTATGCATGAGAACTGAGAGAGAGATACCAATCCAACTGTGTATCATAATTGTCCTTTCAGAAGCAAAAAATGTTTCATAGCAAATATTGCAAAAGATTAAGGGCCCCATTTTAGCTTTATGGTCCTATGATTGTGTTTAATCTCATTTTTCCAATTTACTGCTTAACTGATGTGCAGTGCTATTATTTCGTAAATTCTGCTTTTCAATATGTTCAATGAAGATGACACCATGCATCCTGAAATTAGCTTCCTATTTTCAAGAAAGTTTTTGAGGCTTGTGATTCATTGCTTTTCGAAAATGTACACGCTTCTAGGTGTCGTCTTCAGCCGTAAGATGACAACATTTTAAATATGTCATTAAAATGCATCCTACCTGATTTGTAGAGGGAATAAATATTCAGAGACGTTATCCATGTAATCCTATTAAAGCAGAGTTTGCAAGGAAATGTTTCGCATGCTCTTGAATCTTTGTAGCTCATGATGGTTGTAAGCCATGCTATAGCTCTGTTGTTAAATTTTCCCAAAGCAGTTAAAGCTAATGACAGTAACAAATGAAATGCTGTAAATCCAGGAAAGCATCAAGCCTGCTTAATTCCTGAGGCATAAATTTTAATCATTGAAATAGAAAAATTTTTTTCTGTTTCCTTAGCTAATCTCACTTTCCTTTGTTTTTTCCCAAGAGGATTTAATGTTTTGTTAAGAATGAAATCAATTACAGTACAACTGCAATTTATAAGGGATTTAGCCCTAGACAGAAGTCACTAAGATGAGAAAAAGGCATTTCACTCTGTTCTTCAAGCAAGTCTCTCCTGTCTATTTCTGTCTCTCTCTCTCATTTGTTTGATTTTTTTCTTGTATTTCCATTGAGAGAGTTTTGGCAAATTAAACACACAGAATGGACATTCGATTGGGGGCTTATTTCCTGAATACCCTTTACTTTCTCTTTTGTAAGCTAAAGAACTATTATACGTAATTTACACAATTTAACTGGGTTTCATATATGGACTATATAGGTTTGTTCTGCCTGATGTAACATTTGAATTATCTCTATCAAGATTCCCTGGGATATTAGTATAAAATGCAGATTCTTAGGCTCTGACTAAAAAGAATTCTTAGGCTGTGACTAAAATTCACAGAATCAAAATATTTACAACCCATGTCTAAATATTTAACAAGGTCTTCAAGTAGTTCTGAAGCTTTTGAACCATTGCTATAGATGAAGAAATGGATGATGACATAGAATTACTGACATTTTTTACCCTCTTTCCTTATTTGGCATTTTTTCTCATCTCAACTTGATTTGCTATACCTGTATCTTCAAAGTTGAGCTTCACCTTTCATCAACAGAATCACAGCACTGCTGGGTAAATCTGAAATAAATTAAATTTGTGCCCTAAGATATTCAGTATTATTTTTCTTATTTTACTGAATTTATTATGTTTCTAAATAAGAAATTCATTTGTTTGTTGGTTTTTTTTTTTTTTTGGTAGATTAGTATTCTTGAACTTATAGGATATCAAATATTAGTGACTGGAAAAATTGTCTACACCGAGTTTTTAATAATTTAAGGCCCTTCCTTCCAAGAGAATGAAAATAATTTAGTGAGAGTTTAGTTGGGATATCTGAATGATCAATATCTGGGAAGAAAAGAGTACAGTTGTCAAAAGATGAACCTGTTTGTTTCATATTTTAAAGAAAACTACATTCAAGTCAGAACAGCATAAAAAGAAAAGTATAGAGCAATAGAATAGTAATAAAATAATGTGTTCTGGAACACCATGCCCTAGTGTACAAAAGGGCAAAATCTTCCAACAACCCCACATTTTAGTCCAGTATTCATATGTACATGCGCGGCACAGTTCAAGTTAAGCTGGTGTTGATTTAATGCAGTACATATGACACTAGGAGATTGAAATAACTAATATTTCCTAAACTTCTACCTGAATTACAATAAATGAAAAGCTTATATATTGGAAAAACTGATTCAATATAGAGGAAAAACTCAGAAAAATTACTAAACTCACTAAATGTGCATCATCGTATATATTGTATTAATCGGGGTGTGTGTGTGTGTTTGTGTGTAAAATCACCAACTTTCTTAAGAATAATCTTGAAAACTGATTTTTCAATGACTAGGAGAAATTACATAAGAGTAATTTTGTATAGACCTAAGCAAAAAACTCGACTGCTGAACAGTTATTGTATTTTAATTCTCATAGTAAACAACAATAGACCTTGTGGCAACCACTCTTCTTGTTCATAGCAGGTATTATTCTTTTAGATTTTCTGGATACTTCCTTAAACTTCCCACTTTATTTCATCTCATTTGATATGACTTCTATAATCTTGAAATTATATAGGTCCTCACCAGTGTTTTTGGGATCCTTTATATCTGTTCTGTCACTGAAAAATGGTCATTGGATGTTCATAAACACTTAAGTGATACTGAGCTTATTTCTTAATCTACCACTAGTTAGGCATTGGAAATAACAAAAAATCTGAATCTTAGGTATTGGAAATAACAAAAAATCTTTAGGAGTAAATTTCTTTACTCCTAAAATAAAGGTGTTTATTCCTTTCATCCTTAAGTGTTCTTCCAACTCAAAATTAGATCATCCTTTGGTGCAATTTTTGCAATGACTGAAACAGCACTGATTGTCAGAATTTTCTTCCTTATATTAAGAATAAAGCTGGTCAGTCATGATTCATATTGCTTCTGGAGCAATACTCAGTAGGATCTTTTCAGACATAAATGAGAGAAATCCAAATCAAACTGATTTTTATCAAATAGGGAATTTACAGCCTCATAAAATTACCATGGTTGGAGCCAGGTTCTCAAATGATAACATTAGAGTTATGTCTCTCTCCATCCCTCTATCTTCTTCTGCAATCCTTTTGCTTTGAAAAACGTGTGTCCAGATGATGACCATGGTGCCAAACATAAGTTCTAGCCAAATAGACCAGTGGTTATTAACCCCATCTCTCCTCCAAGGCTTCCTGCAAAAGTCAGAGACTTGAGCTTCATTCACTTATACCCATTTTTTTTTTTTTTTTATTACGCGGGCCTCTCACCGCTGCAGCCTCTCCCGCTGCGGAGCACAGGCTCCAGACGCGCAGGCTTAGCGGCCGTGGTTCACGGGCCCAGCCGCTCCGCGGCATGTGGGATCTTCCCAGACCGGGGCATGAACCCGTGTCCCCTGCATCGGCAGGCGGAGTCTCAACCACTGCGCCACCAGGGAAGCCCTCACTTATACCCATTTTTGATTAATCACTCTAGCTGTGAGAGAAGGAGATGGGGTTTATGAAAAACGTACTAATTGGCTATACTGAGGTAGAATATCTACCCCTGCAGCTAGGGGTTAAGGTAGATCCCAATTAAAATAGAGAAGTGATATGACTCCTCAGAGGAAAACAGGTGTGCTTTTGTCAGAAAAACAGGAATTGGATGCTGTGCAGGTAAAAACAAAAGATGTCCAAGGTAGCTTCTCAAACATTTAATGACAGCTACCACGTTGTCTCATTATTCTTCTGTTAGGTTTACTTAAGCAAGCACTCCTCAAATGTTGTAGTCTCAGGACTCCTTTAAACTCCGAAAACTGTTGAGAACCTCCAATAATTTTCCTGTATGTGAGTTATATGTATTGATATTTACCATATTAAAAATTAAAACAGAAAACTTAAGCACTGTTAATTATTAATTCCTATAAAACAAAAATAATAAGCCTATTACCTATTAACACAACTAGTGTACTTTTTAGGTGAAATAACTACATATTCAAAAAAATTAAATTCCTGAGAAAAATGGCATTGTTTTTATACATCTCAGATTTCTTTAATGTCTCCAGATGGCTGGATTCTCATATCTTCTTTGCCTTCAGTCTGTGTTGTTTTAATGAAAATCCAGCCTCACAGAGATACATAGTTGAAAAAGGGAAGGGCATTTTCCTCTTCAAGCACCTGTGACTCTTGATCTTTGATACTACATCCAAACTTGACAAATAGTTCCTTAAAGGTTGTAAGATGGAATCCAAAAGTATACTAATGAACTTTTAAATTCTGTTCCATTAAGATCTATTGGTCTAACTTTTACTTTGAATGGGTCTTTTACCCATGCATAATTTGAAGCTTTTGAAACATCATTCATTGTTCATTTGGAAAATATTGGTTCACTTCGGTAGGTAGCAGAAATGCTTTATCTGTACTTATTTCATTGCCCAGAATATAAGGAGACATACTCAAGGGTTGATATTTAATACAAATAATTCAAAGACAAAAATTCTTAAGTTAACCTGGTATTTTTTTTTCCTGTGAGTACCTGACAGAGAAGAATAAAATGGCTAATAGTATAGTTTTGTACCACTTCTTTGATTCAGGCAAAAACATCAGAAATTTTACCCACTGCTGCTTTTGCATCATCAGTTAAAATGTCAATACCTTGAAAAATGCAAATAATTTCTTAGTATTATTATGAAAATTCATTTTACTTTTCAATAATCTGAATGAAACTTAAAAACTTTACAAGTCCAAGGACTATACTTTAAAACCTACACTGCTGCCTTGAAACAACTGCCTAAAGTGTTTTGTGTTTGGGGTTTTTCTTTCTTTGGTTTCCACATCACTTATTTTATGACACCCATCTAGACATACAAAATTCTGTAAGCATCTATTGTAAAATGGGATAATATATGCAAAAGTGAATTTTACACTAAAACCTTGCTGGTATTATTATTATTATTATTACCATTATCCCCATTTCTCTGTACAGGCTAGAGGAAGAAAAACATTCTTCTTCTATCAGTGTTATGTAACTTGCACTAAATTCTAGCAGCTATTTCACAATACTGACACACTGAATTTGTGGTTAACACAAAAGATCAGGGTTTTGTGCATGTGTGAAATTCTGAGTATCCTCTCGTCTACATTCTTACAATTAATTTTTTAACATTCAAAATTTTATTTTGGTTTAGTAATGAATTGGAAAGCTGAGTTGTTTCCTTGTGACTGAAGCCCTGGCTGGGTAATCACTCTATTTCTAGTCTTTGGAGGACCAGAGGCCTGGCCTTGTACTTGTCAGTTCTATATTCTCCCAGAAATCGTACGCTGCCCTTGAACCTGCAGTCTAACAAAACGGTGTATTTTAAAGGTGCAAACAACACTTACACACATAGTCTCACACGTCGCAGAGTAAAATGAAGAGAATTAAATGCATATTGTCTGCATTAAGCACCTTAAGCTCAATGAGATGTTTAGAATCTCTCTGCCGTATTTTCTCATGGTCCTTCAGTTCTTATCCCATTGCCCTTTGCAATTGAGCAGGTTATTTTTATAATTCACTAAATCACTAGCCTTGGGGAAGCTTTCAAAACTTTCTTTTATTTTATACATACAATATATCACAAAAACTAGATGGAGGATTTTTGTACCTTCTTTGTTGCCATGTTCTATTTAAGACCCTAACCACCACGTAACTTCACCCGGTAGACATTAAATCCAGCCCATCCACTGACTCTCTGGCACACTCTTGGACAGAACTAAACTTCAACAGAACACACTCTTCTGCGTCACCTAACATCTAAGTATTTTGAAGCACATAGATGGTTTACATTTTATGCTCTGTCCTGAAATAATGTAGATAAAACCTGGCACTATGACTCTGTAATAGGTATTCAGATAGGAACAAAATCAAATAAATATATCACAAACAAAAATCATAGCAATATTTACATCTGACAGGTAGAGCCACTGTCTTGAAGACTGCTTTGCTTTGTCCCTGTTAGGTTGCTTGAATGTGGAAACAAAGTTCTACTGAACAAACCCAAATTGTATCTAACATAAGTCCCAGCAGTAGTGTGGCCTTCCTGCAAATACAAAACTAAAACACAAACAAATGCTAAATCAATATTACCTCGAGGATTGGATTGGCAGCAATTATGCCTTATTCAAATAACTTTAAAAGTTAATTTAGAAGTCCCAACATGCAGTTTTATTTAATACCTAATATATTATAAATAAAATCTAATTCTACTCAGTTACAATATTAGATACTATATGGGCTTATAAGACGAAATGCTGGCTTATTATATTCTAATAAAATAATGAAAATCTCATCTTTCTATTTACAGTGGATGTTTAAGTTATAGAGAGTTACATTCCTCTAATTTCCTATGGCATCAATATAAGTAATAATTTTCCCCTTATAATAGAATACAAACAATGTCTAATAGCATTATTCTGTTATAACATGTAAGCATATAATAATACAAATGAGACGACCACAAAGGAAAATTTTAGTAGTCACTTATTAAATGATAGAATTAGGAAAAACTTTATTTGTGGGAAACATGTCCCCTAGTTGCCAAATAAACCATATTAAATGAAAACATAAGAGATGAATCAGTCAGCACGTGTATGCTGAATTCTTATGCCATGGACTGTTTAGCACTCTGCTAAATGCTATGTGTGGGATAGAACCATGAGATGGTCCTGCTTTCAAGAACTATATGATTTCTTGAAACATAAAAATCAGTGGAGGATCTATTTGATTGCCAAATCATAAATCATTAACAATGTGTGTTACTGGAATTTGGAATTCCAGCTAAAGTGATTAGAAACTTTTTTTTTTCATTTTGATTCGACCAAGAAGAAGAAAAGCAGTATTGTGTTAGTCAGAAAACTAATTGACAGGAAACTGAGAGCCATACTCAAATACATGACTATTTGAGTAGAGTTCAGTGGAGGGTCTATTTATAATCATAGGAGCAGAAATAGAGAGCTAGAAATAGAGACTCCCAACTGCAAGGAAGGGGAACAGCAGTTACCCAGTAAGAGGAAAATTGGGTATAGTTGTAGATGAGAACTACTTATTGGGAATTTGAGGTCATAAAAAGCCAAGGGTAACAGTATCACACACTCATTCCTACTGGAATGTCTCATTGGTCAAGTCCACAGAAAGCTAGAAGACACGAGAGATGGTTATTGATCCAAAATAGTCAGCCTCTCAGGATGGACAAAGATGAAGAGTAGATATAGAGGATAAAACAAAGACTATACAACATAGTTATGAATGTGGATTACAGAAGCACCTTAATATTGGAGGTCCCCTGATGTAAAATCATATGAAACATCACCTTGGGTACTTTCTCATCAACAAAACAAAATAAATGTGAGCCAGATAATTCACCAATGATAAAGAAAAACATTATACTGCCAGCATCCTAGAAACCCTCGTGTACCCTTTCCTGATGATGCCCAAAACCCTCATCCTAATTTTAAGGATATTTCTTTGTTATTATTTCAATTTTTACTATTTATGTGCACATACCCAAATAAGATGATTTAGTTTTGCTTGTTTTGGAAATGTTTATGAATGAAATTGTACCATTGTATTATTTGGGGTATGGGTTCTTGTGCTCAGCAAGATTTTGTTAATAAGATTTATCCATGTTATTGCATGTAGTTATAATTTAGTCATTTTCATTTTTTAAATATATAGTATTCTACAATTTGTATGTTTGTAGATGTTTGAGTTCTTTCTGGCTTTCAGCTATCGTGAAAAATGCCATTTTTAATTTTTGCACATATATCGTGGTGGATATTTGCACATATATCGTGGTGAATATTTGCATATTTCCCCAGACATCATAGGGTTTGCACAGCTTTGTCTTTGTCAGATGATGCAAAGTATTTGCTTTTACTTTTCATTTTTTTAATTTATTCATTTTTTAACATCTTTATTGGAGTATAATTGCTTTACAATGGTGTGTTAGCTTCTGCTTTATAACAAAGTGAATCAACTATTCATATACATATACCGCCATATCCAGTCCCTTTTGCATCCACCTCCCACCCTCCCTATCCCACCCCTCTAGGTGGTCACAAAGCACCGACCTGATCTCCCTGTTGCAGCTGGTTCCCACTATCTATCTATTTAACATTTGGTAGTGTATATATGTCCATGCCACTCTCTCACTTTGTCCCAGCTTACACTTCCCCCTCCCTGTGTCCTCAAGTCCATTCTTTACATTTGTGTCTTTATTCCTGTCCTGCCCCTAGGTTCTTCTGAACCATTTTTTTTTTTTTAGCTTCCATATATATGTGTTAGCATACAGTATTTGTTTTTCTCGTCCTGACTTACTTCACTCTGTATGACGGACTCTAGGTCCATCCACCTCACTACAAATAACTCAATTTCATTTCTTTTATGGATAAGTAATATTCCATTGTATATATGTGCCACATCCTCTTTACCCATTCATCTGCCGATGAACACTTAGGTTGATTCCATGTCCTGGTTATTGTAAATAGTGCTGCAATGAACATGTGACTCTTTTTGAATTATGGGTTTCTCAGGGTATATGCCCAGTAGTGGGATTGCTGGGTCATATGGTACTTCTATTTTTAGTCTTTTAAGGAACCTCCATATTGTCCTCCATAGTGGCTGTATCAATTTACATTCCCACCAACAGTGCAAGAGGGTTCCCTTTTCTCCACACCTTCTCCAGCATTTTTTGTTTGTAGATATTTTGATGATGGCCATTCTGACTGGTGTGAGGTGATACCTCATTGTAGTTTTTTTTTTTTTT